>NW_027328741.1:29176769-29493158 GCF_048564905.1 Vicugna pacos
AGATTGAGAGTGAAAGGATGGAAAAGGGTATTCCATACAAATGGAAAAGCCAAAAGAGGAGGTGTTGCAGTACTGATTTCAGACAAAAGAGTCTTTAAAACAAAGGCCATAAAGAAGGATAAAGAAGGATATTTTATAATGATTGAAGGAGTGATACAATATGAGGATAGCACACTCGTTAATACATATGCACCAAATAGAGGAATACCTAAGTACATAAAATAATTACTAACAGATGTAAAGGGGGATTGTGATGGGAATCTAATCATAGTTGGAGATTACAACACTGAATTAACATCACTGGACATATCACCGAGACAGAAAATGAATAAGGCAACAGAGAAGTTAAAAAATGCAATAGAAATATGACACTTTGTGGATATTTTCAGAGCATTGCACCCCCCACAAATTAGTATATAAATTCTTTTCACGTACACATGGGACATTTTCCAGGATTCATGATGTACTTGGGCACAAAAGAATCCTCAGCAATTTTAAGAAGATAGAAATTACCTCAAGCATCTTTTCTGAACACAATGCCATGAAGCTAGAAATCAACAACAGAGAAACAAATGGGAACAAACGGAAAACATGGAGAGTAAACAATATGTTATTAAAAAACGAATGAGTCAAAGAAGAAATCAAAGCTGAAATGAAAAAGAACCTTGAGACAAAAGAAAAGGAAAGCAATACCACACAAAATTTATGGGACACAGCAGAAGCAGTGCTGAGAGGTGAGTTTATAGCCATATACAGGCCTTCTTCAAAATAGAAGAACAATCACAAACTAACAATTTAACCCACCAGCAGAATGAACTAGAAAAAGAAGAACAAGAAACCCCAAAATGCAGCAGGAGGAAGGAAATCATAAATATTAGGGAGGAAATAAACAAAATAGAGATTGGAAAAATAATTGGAAAAAAATCAACCATTCCAAAAGCTGTTTTTTTGAAAAAGTAAGTAAAAGCAACAATCCTCTGTCCAACCTCAAATAGAAGAAAAGAGAGAGAGCACAAATTATCAAAATAAGATAGAATGGAGAAATTACAACAAATAAAATACAAATACAGTATATCATACGAGAATATTATGAAAAGTTTATGGAACAACCTGGATAACCTAGAGGAGATGGACACGTTTCTGGAAACATAATGTCCACCAAGACTGATTCAAGACATAACTGATCCCTTGAAAATGCAGAGCACTAGAAATTAAATCAAAATAGCAATATAAAGCCTCCCTACAAATAACAGTCCAGGACCGGATGGCTTCACTGAGGAATTCTACCAAATATAGAAAGAAGAACTCATACCAGTTTTTCCCAAACTCTTGCAGAATAATGAAAAAGAAGGAGTACACCCAAAGTCATTCTGTGAAGCCACAATCACCCTGATACCACAACCAGGCAAAGACACTACCAAACAAGAGAATTATAGGTCAATATCACTGATGAACACAGACGCCAAAATCCTCACCAAAATAGTAGCAAGCAGAATCCAACAACACAGAAAAAAGATTATACATCATGACCAAGTTGGGATCATGCCAGGGACACAGGGGTGGTTCAACATATGCAAATTAATCAATGTAACACAGCACATCAACAAGAGAAAGTAGCAAAACCACATGATCATCTCAATAAATGCAGGAAAATCATTTGATAGAATTCAACACACACTTATGATAATAACTCTCACCAAAGTGGGCATAGTGGCAACATAACTCAGCATCATGAAAGCTATAGATAACAAACCTACAGCTAGTATAGTACTCAATGGTGAGGAAGTTAAAACCTTCCCACTAAAATCTGGGACAAGGATGCACACTATCACCACTCCAACTCAATATAAACTTGGAAGTCCTAGCCACAGCAATCAAACTACAGAGAGAAGTAAAATGGATGCAAATTGGAAAGGAAGTGGTAAAATTATCACTATATGCAGATAATATGTTATTATATATCGAAAACCCTGCAAGATCCAGACAAAAATTACTACAACTGATGGAATAATTCAGCAAGGTAGCAGGTTACAAGATTAAGGTTCAAAAATCAGTGATATTTCTTTACACTAATGATTCAGATAATACTATAGAGCTACCGTCAACATGACAGCACTGTATTGGTAGGAAAACAGACATATAGGCCAATGGAATAGAACAGAGAGTCCAGAAATAAACCCACAAAATTTTGGTCAATTAATCTTTGACAAAGGAGGCAAGAAAATACAATGGAAAGGAGACAGACTCTTCAGCAGGTGATGATGGGAAAACTGGACAGCAGTATGTAAATCAATGAAGCTAGAACACTCTCAATGAAGCTAGAACACCATACACAAAAAAATCAGAGTGGATCAAAGACTTAAACATAAGACTAAATACAATAAACCTCCTAGAGGGAAATATAGGCAAAACACTATCTGACATAAGTCTCGAAAATTTTCTCATAGAAAAAATAAAAGCAAGAATAATCAAATGAGACCTAATGAAACTTACAAGCTTCTGCACAGTAAAAAAACCAGAAGTAAAACAAAAACACAACCTATGGAATGGGAAATAAAATTTGCATATGAAACTAACAAAGGCTTAATCTTTAGAGTATATATGCAGCTCATCCAACTGAATAAGAAAAAATAAAAAAAACAATCAAAATGGACAGAAAACCTAAACAAGCATTTCTCCAAGGAAGACATACAAATGATCAAAATGCACATCAGAAAATGCTCAATATCAGTGATTATCAGTGAAATGAAAATCAAAACTACAGTGAGGTATCACCTCACACCAACAACGACAAGAACAACATTAAAAACGACAGAATCCTCTTAGCAAATTAGGATTCAGGAAATATATGTCAACATAACTAAAGTCATTAATTACAGACCCACAGACAACATAATATGCAAAAGTGAAATACTGGAATCCAAATTAAGGAATAAGACAAGGATGCCCATGCTCACCATTTGTATTAAACACAGTATGTGAAGACCTAGCAACAGAATTCGGACAAGAAAAAAAGTTATTCATGTTGGATTCAATGATGTAAGTCTTTTATTATTTTAGATGACATGACAATCTATATAGAGAACCCTAAAGATTCTCCACACCAAAACAACTAAAACTAATAAAGACATTTAGCAAAGTGGCATGATTCATGATTAATATACAATAACTGTCACATTTCTTTACACTAAAAATGAAATATTCCATAATTTTAAAAAATCCATATGAAATCAGATCAAAAAATGATAAACCTATGAAAAACCCAAGATAATAAAATCAATAGGACACTGATAAAGAAATTTGACGATGATGCAAAGAAATGGAAAAAAATCTCAAGGTCTTAGTTTAAAGGAATTTATATTGTTAAAATATTCATACTACAAAAGATGTCTACAGATATAGTGATTCAGATTGAACTACATGATATTTTCCACAGAACTAAAAACAGCCCTATGATTTGTATGGAACTGCAAAAGAACCAGAACTGCAAAAGTAACAATGAGGGAAAAGAACAAAGTTGGAGGCATGGCCCATAACCCTCCCAGATCTCAGACTATATTACAAAAATACAGTAATCAAAAGAGCACAATGCTGGAAAACAAAGAAACATCTATATCACTGGAACGGAACACAGAGGAAGAAATAAACATCACATCTATGGTCAACTAAACTATGACAAAGGAAACAAAATTATACAATGCCTAAAAGACTGTCATCATCAAGTGATGTTAAGAAAGCTAGACAGCTACATGTAAATCAATGAAATTGGAACACTCCAAGAAGAGGCAAGATGGCGGAGTAGAAGGACGCTCGTAAGTCACCATCTCCCACAAATACAGCAATACCCACAGCTACAGACCCACTCAGCCAACCAGAGTACCTGCGGAATTCCGACAGAACATCTCCCTTTTCAAAAGATAAAGACGCCAAAAATCTGGTAGGGGAAAAGGAAAAAAGAAAGAACAAAAGGCAAAGCAGCACGGGACGGGTCCCACGGGGAGGGAGCGGCAAAGGAGGGCTGGCGCTCGCTCACTGGGTCTCCCCTCTCCAACTGAGAGGCCAGCGGGACGGTGGGGGAGCCTCTGAGGCTCGGATCTGTACAGAGTAGACCTTGTCTGACAGAACTAAGTTAAACGGGCACAGAGCGTTTCCCCGACACCCAGCCTGAGACGCAGGCAGGCAGCGGTGTGCAGAGCCAGGCTGCACAAGCCGGGCGGAGGACAGAGGCGGCTGCACGGAGGCAGCCCCTGGGAACTGCAAGGGGCTGGGCTCCGTGGCTGTGGGTGTACAGGACAGAACAACCTGGGCCCTCCATAAAAAGGCAAGATTGATGTGCTCTCGGGGGAAGGGTGCATACCCCCATCTCTGAAAACCCGCAGAAACTTTTCAGGGGAAGAGAGGTGGGGCTCAGGCACAGCCGCCATATTCTCCGGCGCTGAACACTCAGGCGGGGGCGCGGGCAAAACCTTCATCCACACTGAAGGGCTTAGCAGCCTCAAAGGCCAGACTGAGACTCGCCTACAGCCCGGGGCAGATAGGATCCATCCATCCTGGACCCTCAGAGAACTTGCTCCACAAAGACAAACAAGGAGCTCGGTCTTGGCTCGGAGCAGGGAAGTGGCTGTCCCTCAGTCTTCCCTGAGCCACCCACGGAGCACCGACCAGGGCGGAGCGCTAACCCGGGCGGAGCGCGCAGCCGCACAGAGCAGCAGAGCTACCAGCGGCGCAGGTAGAGGGAGAGTGGCCCCCGCCTGTCGGGCAGGAACACAGCCCCTGACTGAGGTGCTGAGAGAGGGCACGACCCGCCCTCCTACCTGGCCAGTCTACAACATCTGACTACGGCATCCGGAGGGGCAGTGACCCGCCTGCCCGCAGCAGAGGAAAGCTGCACCTTACCCCGTGTTAGGAGGAGGAGCGATCTGCTTGTCGACAGGTGCTGGGAGCAGCAAAGAAGAGGGTGCCAACTGAGGGCCTATGAAAACAAGCTGAGCTTCCAAAACAGGACGAAGACAGAAGTACTTCACATTAAAAGCACACAGACTCCAGGAGAACACCGACAACCCCCTTTTTTTGGTTTGTTTTTTGTTTTTTGTTTGTTTTTTGTTTTTGGTTTGTTTTGTTTTGCTTTTTAATCTGTTTTTACCTGTTCTATTTTCAATTACTGTCTTAATTTTTACTTCTTAATTCATTTCTATTTCTCTTGGGTTTTGATGTCCTGTTATTGATTAGACACAGGCTTCAAACACATATATTCATCTCCCCACCCCCTTTTTTTAAAAGGTTTTAAAATGACGTCTCCACCCGAATAATACTCTGCTTCAACCCGCTCTTCTATTATTCATTATACACTGTTTTCAAACCCTCTTTCTCCCTTCTTTTAAAGATCTTTCTCTCTCTCTCTTATTTTTTTCTCTTTTTTCTTTTTTCTTTTTTTTCTAAGTTCTATTCCTAAATAGGCATTAGATAGATAAAATCCTTAAGATCCAAAATAGACAACTGATACTCCATAAACCACAGTGCCAGAGAGGTATGAGCAAGATGAAGAAGCAGAGAAACTTTCCCAATTAAAAGAACAAGAGGAATCCCCTGAAAGAAAGCTCAATGAAATAGACATTGATAGCCTACTAGATCAAGGTTTCAAAAAAGGAGTGATCAAATTGCTGAAGGAATTAAAAGAGATAGTGCTTCGAGAAATAAAATATGTCAAAAATGAAATTGAAGATATAAAGAAGAGCCAAGCAAAATGGGAAAACTCATTGACAGAGATGAGGAATGATCTAACAGCTGTGCAAAGCCGACTAGTTAATGCAGTGGAACGAATTAGTGATCTAGAAGACAGGGCAACAGAAAACACCCATTCAGAAGAACTACAAGATAAGCAAATAAAATATAATGATAATAGCATAAGGGACCTATGGGATAATATAAAGCATCCCAATCTTCACATAATAGGGGTCCCAGAAGGGGAAGAAGGATCAAAGGGAATTGAAAAGGTTTTTGAAGAAATCATGACTGAAAATTTCCCAAACTTAAAGAAGGAATCAGATATCCAAGTACAGGAAGCTCAGAGGGTCCCAAACAGGAAGAACCCAAATAGACCCACACCAAGACATATAATCAAGATGGCCAGAGTCAAGGATAAAGAAATGTTTCTAAAGGCAGCAAGAGAAAAGCAAAGAGTGAATTACAAGGGAACCCCCATAAGGCTCTCAGCTGATTTCTCTACACAAACACTAAAGGCCAGAAGGGAGTGGCAAGACATATTCAAAGCCCTGAATGAAAAAAAGATGCAGCCTAGGATACTTTATCCAGCAAGGCTATCCTTTAGGATAGAAGGGGAAATAAAGAGTTTCACAGACAAAAAAAAGCTACAGGAGTTTAGCAACACTAAACTCATGCTCAAAGAAATATTGAAGGGGCTATTCTAAATAGAAAAGCAGCAGGATGCTACAGAAATGAGAAACGTACAACTGGAAAGGTGATAACTCATGAATTACAAATAAAGAAAACATGAAATTATAAAAGAAGACATACAAATCACTGAAAGAGGGAGGCAGGGATATATAGAATTTTTTTTTCTTTCTTTTAAATTTTTTTAACAGTAGGATGGGTTTGAGATCATGTTATTATCAGTTTAATAAAAACGGGTATAGGATAATAGATTTACAAAAAAGGGTAACCACAAGCCAAAAATTTACAAGGGAGTCACAAAAATTAAATAAAATCCATGATAATACAAAGGAAAATTACCAAACCACAAAAGGAAGAAGAAAGGAACAAAGAGGATATACCAATTCAACTGCAAAGATAAGTTCAAAATGGCAATAAACACATATCTATCATTAATTACTGTAAATGTTAATGGACTAAATGCTCCAGTCAAAAGACATAGAGTGGCAGAGTGGATAATAAAGCAAGAACCTTCAATATGCTGCATAAAAGAGACCCACTTTAGGGAGAAGGACACATATAGATTCAGAGTGAAAGGATGGAAAAGGATATTCCATGCAAATGGAAAAGCCAAAAAAGCAGCTGTTGCAGTACTGACTTCAGACAAAATAGACTTTAAAACAAAGGCCATAAAGAAATATATAGAAGGACATTTTATAATGATTAAAGGAGTGATACAAGATGAAGATATTACACTCGTTAATATATATGCACCCAATATAGGAGCACCTAAGTATATACAAGAATTACTAACAGAGATAAAGGGGGATATTGATGGGAATACAATCATAATTGGAGACTTTAACACTGCATTAACATCACTAGACAGATATTTCAGACAGAAAATAAACAAGGCAACAGAGAAATTAAATACTACAATAGAAAGACTAGATTTGGTGGATATTTTCAGAGCTTTACACCCCCAAAAATTAGAATATACATTCTTTTCAAGTGCACATGGAACATTTTCCAGGATCGAAATTGTACTTGGACACCAAAGAAACCACAACAAATTTAAGAATATAGAAATTATCTCAAGCATCTTTACTGACCACAATGCCATGAAACTGGAAATCAACAACAGAGAAACAAAGGAGAAAAAAAGAAAAGCATGGAGATTAAACAATATGTTATTGAAATAACAATGGATCAATGAGGAAATCAAAACTGAAATTAAAAAATACCTTGAGACAAATGATAATGAAAGCACAACAACTCAAAACCTATGGGACACAGCAAAGGCAGTGCTAAGAGGGAAGTTTATAGTGATACAGGCCTTCCTCAAAAAAGAAGAAAAATCTCAAATGAACAAGTTAACCCACCACCTGAATCAATTAGAAAAAGAAGAACAAAAAGCCCCAAAAAGCAGCAGGAGGAAGGAAATAATAAAGATCAGAGAGGAATTAAATACAATAGAGATTAACAAGACCATAGAAAAATCAACCAAACCAAAAGCTGGTTTTTTGAAAAAGTAAATAAAATCGACAAACATCTGGCCAAACTCACAAAGAAGAAAAAAGAGAGAGCACAAATTACAAAATAAGAAAGGAAAACTGAGAAATTACAACAAACAAAATAGAAATAAAGAATATCATACGAGAATATTATGAAAAACTATATGGAACCAAGCTGGATAACCTAGAGGAGATGGACAAGTTTCTGGAAACATACTGTCCACCAAAACTGAATCAAGAAGAAACTGAACACTTGAACAATCCAATCACTAGAAAGGAAATAGAAATAGCAATTAAAAACCTCCCTACAAATAAAAGTCCAGGACCAGATGGCTTCACCGGGGAACTCTACAAAACATACAAAGAAGAATGCATAACAGTCCTTCTCAAACTCTTCCAGATGATTGAAAAGGAGGGAATACCCACAAATACATTCTATGAAGCCACTATCACCCTGATACCAAAACCAGGCAAAGACACTATAAAAAAAGAGAATTATAGGCCAATATCACTGATGAACATAGACGCCAAAATCCTCACCAAAATTTTAGCAACTTGAATCCAACAACACATAAAAAAGATTATACATCATGACCAAGTGGGGTTCATCCCAGGGACACAAGGCTGGTTCAACATACGCAAATCAATCAATGTAATACATCACATCAACAAGAGAAAGGACAAAAACCACATGATCATCTCAATCGATGCAGAAAAAGCATTTGATAAAATTCAACACTCATTTATGATAAAACTCTCGCCAAAGTGGGTATAGAGGGAACATATCTCAACATAATAAAACCTATATATGACAAACCTACAGCCAGCATACTACTCAATGGTGAAAAACTCAAAAGCTTCCCACTAAAATCTGGGACAAGGATGCCCACTATCACCCCTCCTATTCAACATAGCCCTGGAAGTCCTATCCACAGCAGTCAGGCAAGAGAAAGAGATAAAATGGATCCAGATTGGAAATGAAGTGATAAAAGTGTCATTATATGCTAATGACATGTTTCAATATATAGAAAACCCTAAAAGGTCCACAAAAAAGCTACTAGATTTGATTGAAGAATTCAGGAAGGCAGCTGGTTACAAAATTAACGTTCAAAAATCAGTTACGTTTCTTTTTACTAATGATAAATCAACAGAAAAAGAAAGTAAAGAAACAATCCCCTTTAAAATAGCACCCAAAATAATAAAATATCTGGGAATAAATCTAACCAAGGAGTTGAAAGAATTATACACAGAAAACTATAAACCGTTGATGAAGGAAATAAAAGAAGACTTTAAAAAATGGAAAGATATTACATGCTCCTGGATTGGAAGAATCAATATTTTTAAACTGGTCACACTGCCCAAGGCAATCTACAGATTTAATGAACTTCCTATCCAATTACCCAGGATATATTTCACAGAACTAGAACAAATCATAATAAAATTTATATGGAACCATCAAAGACCTAGAATTGCCAAAGCATTGCCGAAGAGAAAGAAAGAGGCCAGAGGAATAACTCTCCCAGACTTCAGACAATACGATAGAGCTACAGTCATCAAGACAGCGTGGTATTGGTAACAAAACAGACATATAGACCAATGGAACAAAATAGAGAAACCAGAAATGAACTCACAAACATTTGGTCAACTCATATTCGACAAAGGAGGCAAGAATATACAATGGAAAAAAGACAGTCTCTTCAGCAAATATTGTTGGGAAAACTGGACAGCAGCATGTAAAACAATGAAGCTAGAACACTCCCTTAAACCACATACAAAAATCAACTCAAAACGGATTAAAGACTTAAACATAACACAAGATAAAATAAACCTCCTAGAGGAAAACATAGGCAAAACATTATCTGACATATATTTCAAAAATTTTCTCCTAGAAGAAATAAAAGCAAGAATAAAGAAATGGGACCTAATGAAACTTAAAAGCTTCTGCACCGCAAAGTAAACCAGAAGTAAAACAAGAAGAAAACCTACAGAATGGGAGAAAATTTTTGCAAGTGAAACTGACAAAGGCTTGATCTCCAGTATATATAAGCAGCTCATATCACTCAAAAAGAAAAAAATAAACAACCCAATCCAAAAGGGGGCAGAAGACTTAAACAAGCAATTCTCCAAGGAAGACATAAAAATGATCAAAAGGCACATGAAAAAATGCTCTATATCACTAATTATCAGAGAAATGCAAATCAAAACTACAATGAGGTATCACCTCACACCAGTCAGAATGGCCGTCAATCCAAAATCCAAAAATGACAAATGCTGGAGAATGTGTCGAGAAAGGGGAACCCTCCTACACTGCTGGTGGGAATGCAGGTTGCTGCAGCCACTGTGGAAAACAATGTGGAGATTTCTCAAAAGACTAGGAATAGATTCAACATATGAGCCAGGAATCCCACTCCTGGGCTTGTACCCAGAAGGAAATCTACTTCAGGATGACACCTGCACCCCAATGTTCAAAGCAGCACTATTTACAATAGCCAAAACATGGAAACAGCCTAAATGTCCATCAACAGGTGACTGGATAAAGAAGATGTGGTATATTTATTCAATGGAATACTACTCAGACATAAAATCCAACAACATAATGCCCTTTGCAGCAACATGGTTGCTCCTAGAGAATGTCATTCTAAGAGAAGCAAGCCAGAAAGAGAAGGAAAAATACAATATGAGATCGCTCATATGAGGAATCTAAAAAACAAAAATACAAACAAACAAAGAAACAAAAACAAAGCATAAATACAGTTCAGAAATAGACTCATGGACAGAGAATACAGAATTGTGGTGAGCAGGGGGGTAGAGGGTGGGAAGGGATATATGGGGATTTCAAAATTGTAGAGTAGATAAACAAGATTACACTGTGTAGCACAGGGAAATATACACAAAATGTTATGCTAAATCACAGAGAAAAAATGTGACAATGAGTGTGTATATGTCCATAAATGACTTAAAATTTGTGCTGAACATTGGAATTTGACCCAAAATTGTAAAATGATTATAAATCAATACAAAATGTTAAAAAAAAAACAAAAAAGAACACTCCCACACACTGTACAAATATAAACACAAAATGATTTAAATATCTGAATCTAATATATGACAAAATATAACTCCTGGAAACTAACATAGGCAAAACAAGACATAAAATGTAGCAAAATTTTCTTATGTCCCTCTCCCAAGCTGAAAACAATAAAAGCAAAATAAACAAAAGTCCTAATTAAACTTAAAAGCTTTTACCCAGCAAAGTAAACAAAATGAAAAGATGAAATTCCAAATGGGATAAAACATTAGGAAACAATTCAATTAACAAGAGGCTAATTTCAAAAATACACACATCGTTCATAGAACTCCATTTCAAAAATCTACAAACAACCCAGCCAGAAAATGAGCAGAAGACAATTGTCAAAGAAGACCCACAGATGACAAACAGGAACATAAAGATATGCTCACATTGCTAATCATTATACAAAGGCAAGACAAAAATATAATAATGTTTTACCTCACACTAGTGAGAAGGGCTGTCAAGCAAATATTTACAAATAATAAATACTAAGGTGGCTGTGGAGAAAAAGGGACTCTCCAACGCTGTTGGTGGGAATGAATATAGGTGCAACAACATTAGAAACTGTATGGAAGTTCTTTAAAAAGTAAACATAGACCTATCATATGACCCAGCAATCCCAATCCTGGGCATATAAAAGATGAAACCTGAAAACAAAGAATCCTAGGGTAAAACATAAGAAGTACACTCTGACATTGGACTTAATTTGATTTTACATATGTTTCCTCTTGCAAGGGAGGCAGAAACAAAACTAACAAAATATGATTGTATCACTGTAAACAGATTTACACTGCTGAAGAAATGATCAATAAAATGAAAAGTCAGCCAACACAATGGGAGAATATATTTGCAAGTGATATTTCCCAAACTAGTGTTAATATCCAAAATATATGGCAAACTCTTACCCCACAACAACAACAAAAAATACCAAACAATCCAATTAAAAAAATGTTCATAGAAATGAACAGATAAATCTGAATCAATTTTTTGTAGAAAACATAAGGTTGACTAAATTACACATGAAATTATGTTCACAGTTATAAATTATTAGGAAAGTCATAAACCATAAATGAGACAAGAACTCACAATTGTCAGAAGGCTCTCATCAAAAAGGAAAGAAATAGATGATGGTGAGATTGTGGAGAACAAGGAACACCGTGGACACTCTTGAATAGAATGCAAAGTATTGATTCCATTGCATATATACATCAAATTTTTTTCATCCAGTTTTCTATCAAGGGATGTTGGGTTTGTAGGCCCCTGTCTGAAGGCTCTAGAGAATAAGCCCATGGGTTGAATTGATAAACAAGCTGTGAGGAATGTCACATATCCAGGCTGGGTATGTCTATCCAGAAATGTCCTAATCAGTGTATCGAGTATGGATGGCTGGATAGCCTATAATGGGTAAGATCCTCAGAGGAGGACAACCTAAGACAGGCACAGCTGGCTGGATAAGAGAAGGCCTACTTAATGAAGTTCCGTGATGAACTTTAAAACAATCCTTGATCATTTAACATCCTGTGCTTACTGCAGGAGCATGGGGCATAAGTTGCTTAAGATTATTAACATTGTTATAACTTAGATGATATGTGAGGCATTGTGCATGTCCTATATAAACCCTTCTTCTAAGAATCAATAAACAGAGAACTGCTTCGCTTCTCTCCACACAGTTTTTGTGTGTATATGATATTGTGCCACTGACAGGGTTAATTTAATTTGTTGGGAGTATTATAAAAGGATGTTGCATTATATACAATGCTCTTTCTGCACCTATTGAGATGATTATGTGTTTTATTTCTCATTCTATTTGTGTGGCATGTCACCTTTATTGATTTGAATATTTTCCAGTATCTTTAAACTCAGGGATAAATCCCTTTACTCATGTATGTGTATTATAATTTAAATGTGTTGTTGAATTCATTGTGCTTGTGTTTTGTTGAGAATTTTGGCACATATGTTCATCAGGGTTAATATTCTATATTTTGCATATAATGTCCTTTCTAGCATTGTTATGCAAATAAATCTGGCATCATAAAACAAGTTTGGAATCTTTCACCCCCTTCAAATTCTTGGAAGATTTGGGGGAGAATTGGTGAATAATTTCTTCAAATGTATGACAGAATTCAGCAGAAATGTCGTCTTGTAAATTTTTACTAGTTTGGAAAGTTTGCATTATTTATGTACTCTTACACTCTTTTGCCCTATTTAATTTTCTTATTCCTTCTTGATTCAGTATTGGAAGACATATGTTTCTGGAAATTTGTCTTTTGTTTTAGGTCATTCAAATCGTTGGCTAGTGGTAATTTCTTATGATGATTTGCATCTCTACAACATCAGTGGTAATATCTTCTCTTTTATTTCTAATATTATCTGAGTCATTATTTTCTTAGACAACCTAAACTTTTGTCCACTTTATGTTAAAAAGAAACAGAGTTAAATATATTTTTTTATCTTTTCAACTGTTTCTCTTGTTATTTGACTTACTCTCATTCATTTAATTTTCTTCTTTATTCTTTGTTTTCACCTAGATTCTTGATGTGTAATGTTAAGAAGTGTGAATCTTTGTATTTCATTTGTTATTATATATTTTTTATTTAGTCATTATTTATTTATTTATTTATTTATTTATTTATTTATTTACATATTTATTCATTTATTTATCATTGAAATACTGCCATTTACAATGTGTCAATCTGTGATGTATAGCACAGTGTTCCCGTACATGCATATATTTGTGTGCCTATTAAAGTTTACTTCACGATATTTAACTTACTGCCCTGTGTCATAGAAAAGATATTTTGAAAAAATCTATTTTTATATATAGTGGAAAGCTTTTATAAATCTACAGCTCCCAAATATATACTCTCGCAGCCCTTTTCGGCAGTAATCATAAAATTGTTTATTAGATCTGCGACTGTGTTTCAGTTTTGTAGATAAAATCATAGTGTTCTCATCCAAATTTTTTTTTAAGGTTTCACATATGTCATGTCATGTATTATTTTTCTTTCTCTTCCTGGAATTTTTCAATTAGATTGACACTTTTTGGGGACATCCATTTTGCTTCAAATGTCATAGTTTTACCATTTTTCATTGCAGAATATTATTCCAATGTGTAATTATGGCATAACTTCTGAATATTGTCATCTGTTGTTGGACGATAAGGTTGCTTCCATGTCGTGGCTTTTGTATATAGCACTGCTAAGAACATTGGGGTGCAGAAGTCTTTTTGAATTAGAGTTCCCTTTGATATATACCCAGAAGTGAGATTGCTGGATTGTATGTTAATTCTGTTTTTATTCTTTTGAGGAATCCCCATCCTGGTTTCCACAATGACTGCACCAAACTACATTCCTACCAACAGTGTAGGAGGGTTCAATTTCTCCACAGCTTCCCCAGCATCTATTGTTTGTGGACTTTTGAATGATGGCCACTGTAACTATTGTGAAGTGATAATTCATTATAATTTTGAATTGCCCTTCTCTGATAATGAAACTGAGCAATTTATTTTTTCATATATCTATGTGTCATTTGTGTGTCTTTATTGGAGAATTGTTTTTTTAGGGCTTCTGCCCATTCTCAGATTGGGTTTCTTTTTTTTTTTATTATTATGTTGTATGAAGTCTTTGTATTTTGGAAATTAAGACTTTGTCAGTTGCATCATTTTTAAATATATTCTTTAATCCTGTAGGTTGCCATTTTGCTTTTTGTCTGGTTTACTTTGCTGTGCAAAAGCATATAAGTTAAATTAAGTCCCATTTACTAATTTTGCTCTTACATCCATTACCTGGGTAGGCTATTCTAGGAGATCATTGCTGAGATTTATCTCAGAGTGTTTTGCGTATTAACTCTTCTAGGAGATTTACAGTGTCTTGCCTTTCATTTGAAACTTCAAGCCATTTTTTGGTTATTTTTGTGTATGGAGTGAAGGAGTGTCCTAACTCAATTGCTCTGCATGCTGCTATCCAGTTTTCCCAACACCATTTGGTGAAGAGATGGTCTTTTCTCTGTCATATTCTTGGCTACTCTGTCAGAGATTAATTGAGCTTAGGCCTGTATATTTATTCCTAGGCCCTCTATTCTGTTATGTTGATTATTGTAGCTCTGCAATATTGTTTGGAGAACTGGTGGTTTATTCCTCAAACCTCTTTCTTTTTCTTGAATATTGCTTTGGAAATTATGGATCTTTTATGACTCTGTGTAAACCATAGGAGTATTTGTTTCAGTCAAAAAAGAAATGTTTTGAATAATTTGATAGGAAATCAAATTAAGTCTGTGGATTGCCTTGGGCAGTATGGGCATTATAACAAAATTGTTTCTTCCATTACAAGTTCATTGGGTATCTTTCCACTTCTTCAGATCTTTTTTGAATTCCTCAATCAATGTTTTCTAGTTCTCCATGTATAAGTCATTCACCTACTTGGTCAGATTTATTCTTAAACATTTTATAGTTTTGGGTGCAGTTAAAAAAGCAGTTGTTTCTATACTTTGTTTTCCTGTTGATTAAATGGTAGCATAAAGAAATGCAATTGGTTTTCCTACATTACACTTGGTACCTTGCCCAGTTCCTTTTTTAGCCTAAGTAATTTTTTTGTGAAGCTTTTTCTTTTTTCTTTATATAGAGTCATGTCTGCTTATCATGGCAATTTTACCTCTTCTTTTCCAGTCTGAATGCTTTTATTTCATTTTCTGGCCTGACCGTTGTGGCTAAGATTTCCAAGACTATATTGAATAGAAACTGTAAGAATGGGCAAACTTGACTTGTCTCAGGTTTTTCTGGGAAGGGTTTTGGTTTTTCACCATTTAGTATTTTGCTGGCTATTTGTTTGTCATAAATAGCTTTCATTAGCTGAGATATGGTCCCTCTGTGCCCACTGTGATAAGGACTTTTATAGCAAATAGTGGTTAAATATTATCAAATGCTTTTTCTTTATCTACTGAGATGATTATGTGGTTTTTTGTCCTCTCATTTGCTGATATGTTGTATCAAAATAATTGATTGATTTGCATATGTTCAACCATCCTTGTGTTCCTGGGAAATACCTAACTTGACCATGGTGTATAATCTTTTTTTACATGCTGTTAGATTTTGTTAGTTAATAATTCCTTAAAGACATTTACATCTGTGTTTATCAATGATATTGACCCATAGTTTTGTTTTGGGGTAGTGTCTTTGTCTGGTTTTGGTATCAGGTTGATGTTGGCCTTATGGTTTGAGTTTGGGTGTACTCTCTCAATATCAATTTTTGGAAGATATTGAGGAGGAATGCTATGGATTTTTCTTTCTATGTTTGGTCAAATTCCCCAGTGAATCTATTTGGGTCTGAATATTTGTTTGCAGAGATTTTTTATTTTATTGATAATTCTATTTCATTTCTGGTGATCTGTCTGTTCAAATGGTCAATTTCTTCTTAATGCAAAAATGGTGGGCTGAATGTTTCCAGAAACTTCTCCACTTCTTCCTGGTTATCCAGTTTGTTTCCATATAGTTGCTCATGGTATTCCTTTATGATATTTTCCAAATTATTTGCAGTATTTGTAGTTTCTCCATTTTCATTTCTTATGTTATTTGTGTTCTCTCTCTATTCTTGTGATGAGTCTGTCCAGAGTTTTGTCAATTTTGTTTACTATTTCAAAAATTTTTTGATTTTTTCTATTATTAATCTCTATTTCAATTCTTTCTTCCTTGATCGTTATTTCCCTCTTTTTGTTGACTTTTGGTTTTGTTTGTTCTTCTTTTCATGATTAGTTTACATAGAACATTAGATTATTTATTTGAAGTTGTTCTTCTACTTTGAGGAGAGCCTTTTCACTATGAACTTCCCTCTTAAGCTTGCTTTAACTGTATTCCATAAACTTTGCATAGTGTTTTGTCATATTTCTCAAGGTTTTTTTTTAATTTCTTATTTTACTTCATCAGCTCCCCCCCTTGTTTTAGTACCATGTTGTTTAATCTACATGCTGTCATTTTTTCCTCTCTGTTTTTCTGTGATTGAATTCTAGTTTCATGTTATTATACTCAGAAAAGATACTTGAAATAATTTTTATCTTCTAAAATTTGTTAAGGCTTCTTCTGTGCCTGAGTACATAATCTTTCCTAGAAAACATTCCATGTGCACTGGAAAAGAATGTATATTCTGTTTTGGGGAGAAGTACTGTTATGAAAATATAAACCAGATCCAATTATTTTATCATATCTTTTAGTATATTTGATCCCTTATTAATTTTCTGTCTGAAAGACCAGTCTGGTGATGATAATGGGGTGTTATAATTTCCTACTGTGATTGTGTTCCCATCAATTTCTCCCTTTTCATCTATTAGTATTTGCTTTATGTATTTAGGTGCTCCTGTTGTGAGTGCATATATCTTAATATGTATAAAGCCCTCATTTTGTATTTCTCCTTTAATCACCATATCATGTCCTTGTTTATCTTTCTCTATGGCCTTTCTTGTAAAGTCTCTTTTGTGTGAAGTCAGTACTGCTAGTCCTGCTTTCTTGTCATGTCCATTAGCATGCAATATATTTTTCCATCTTCTGACATTCAATTGATGTGTATTCCTCTTACAAAATTGGGTCTCTTGTATGCTTCGTAATGAAGGGTCTTGTTATATTATCCCATCTGACAATATATATATTTTGATTGAATCACTAAGTGCATTAACATTTGTGATAATTATTGAGAGACTGGTGTTTATTTCCTTTTTGAACATTTTCCATTTGATTTTGTATTTCCTTTTTGTTCACTTCTTTTTCTTTTTGTGGTTTGATAAGTTTTCTTTTATTATCTTTGTTTCTTTTTGGCTTTGTGACTTCATTGTAAGCTTTTGACTTATGGTTAACCTCTTTTGTATGTATATTGACCCGTTATTATATCTGTTTATTTTAACTGATAGGAATACAAATTCTAACCCATCATAAAGAGAACAGAAACAAGAAGAAAATACTATGTATTGTCCTGTTTCACTCTCTAACCCTTAAAAATTTTGATGTCCTCTTTTTTACATCATGTTTATTCTAATGTAATTCATTGTAGCTATTACCTTTTTAATAATGCCTTTCTCATTTCTATGGCATACTGCTTCTTTTTTTCTTAGAGTAGATTTTCATTATTTCTATTTCTGTCACTAATTTCTTTTAGTATTTGCTTTTGTGGAAGTTATTTATCTCTCCTTCTATTCTAAAGGAGAGCCTTGCTTGATAAATTATTTTAGATTACAGCTTTCTTTCATTCAGGACTTTGAATATGTCTTGTCACTGCCTTCTGACTGTTGTATTTGTGCAGGAAATGTGTTTACAAATATAATGTATATAATTATATATATATGTAAAAACTACATAGAAATGAAGTTAATGAATAAGATGAAAAACTATACGTTAAAAAATAGAAAACATTGATGAAGGAAATTAAAACTGATTCAAAGAAATGAAAAGATCTCTTATGTTAATGATGTGAAACTATGTGGTTGAAACAACCATACTACCCAAAGCAATCTACATTTAGTGTAATTCATGTCAAAATACCCATGAGATTTTTGCATTAAATAGAAAAAATAACTTCAAAATTTATATGTAACTACAAAGATCATGTGTTGTCAAAATAAACTTGAAAAAGAGTATTAAATCTATTAGTGTAATATTCTCTGATGTTAAACAGTCCTACAAAGCTTTAGTAATTTAAACAACATGATTCTGGCTCAAAAACAGACACCAAACAATAGAAGAGAATAGAGCAACCAGATATAATACCTCACACCTACGATCAATTAACCCATGAAAAATGAAGCAAGAGTATAAAATGAAGAAAAGACATTCTCCTCAATATGTAGTGCTGGGGAGATTGAACATGTGAAACATAGATTAGAGTATTTTCTGACATTTTATGCAATCCATGAGCACAGAATATCTTTTATTTCTTTTGTTTACTTATATTTATTACACCTTTAATTTATAGAACTATGTTTAGATCTTTTATTTCACTTATCAAATTTATCCCTTTTTAATTCTTTTTGGTATAAATGTACACACAACTGTTTTCCTAATTCCTTATTCTGATAATGTGATGTTAGTGTATAAACATGCAACATATATTTGTATATTGATTTTGTATTCTGCAAGTTTACTAAGTTTGTTCATTATTTCTAGCATTCACTGGAGGAGTATATGGAGTTTTCCATCTGTGTATAATTATGTCATTTGTAAAAATTTTACTGCTTTTTTACTAGTTGTAAGCCTTATATAATTTTTCTTGACAAGTTGTTCTGGCTAGGACTTTGAGTACTGTAATTTAGGACTTGTGAAAATGAGCTACTTTTTCTTATTACTGGACCAGAGGAAAACCTTCCTGTATGTTAACATTGAACTTGATTTTTGTCATGGGTTTTTCATATATGGCTTTTATTATGTTTAGTTATATTTTATTTAAAGCAAATTTGTTAAGAATTTTTTGTATACAAAAGTTAAGATCACTTCTGTCAACAATTTTCCTACATTTTCTGATATTGTCACTTTTGAATTCTCTGTTTTTTAATTGATGGTATCACATATATTGATTTGCATTTGTTAAATAATATTTATGAAACAGGACTAAACCAAACCTAACTATAGTTTATAATACTTATAATATGCCATGAAATCAGGTTGCTAATATTTATTTAGAATGTAATATACACATACAGAAGGAAAAATGTACATTGTAGCTTGAGTGAACATTTATTTATTTAAAAATTTTATCTCTCATTTTGAATTTCACTTATGTTTAATGGAAATTTTATCTAAATAAAGAATATAACTTTTGGTAACTGAATTTACTTCAGTTTACTGATACAGAACATAGCTATTATTTACAATTAGTGCACAAATCACTTGTCTTAAAGTGCCATATTATACTAACAATGCCAACTGATTCAGGACTGGGAAAATAATGCTTCCTAAAATTCATTATGTGGTGTTTTCCACACCAACCCACATATACACTTATTTCTTTGTTTTTTAATTGTTTCTTTGCCCCTTAATGGAGGCACTGCTTATAGAACCCAGGATCTTGTGCATAATTGTATTTATCAACATCATTTTGGAGCACTTAACAGAATCCAAAAGAGTATGGATTATAAAATGACAGGAAAATTTATTCCTTCTAGGGACTGAAAAACCTCTAAGTGAAAGAATGGCAAAAATAAACATTTGTATGTTTACAATAAGATTTTCTCTTGTGTAATTTTAAAGTAGAATATTAAATTACATTAGTTTTACATATAGCACTGAAGTACAATTTAAAACAAAAATTCCCCACTTTGAGATTTCTTAAATTTGATTAATTAAAGTTTTCTAAATTTAATTCATAAATATTTACCATTTGTTTATAAACATACCAAAGAAACTGACATTTATTCTACTCATGTTTTGAATATAGAGCTACTATTTTAAGGTACACAGATAAATAATTACTTCCATTTCCAAATCAACTTATGTTTCACTTTAATTACAAAAGATAATGAAATAGTTATAAATTTTCTGTACAAGTTTTACACAAATTTCATTTTAAATTCCAAAACTTTAAAATTATTTTATTTATTTTAAGCATTATTTATACTCTGTTCACCAAACTGCTATAAATTTGTGTACAAAAGGAAGAGATTGGTTTTATTTCATAGACCCCAAAATTAAATTATTTAAAAAGATTTTGTGGGGATAATATTTGCAGATCACACTATAAAAATAAGCATCTTATATGATTCATTTTAACTGGATGAATGAGAAGGAAACACTGGCTGAATGTTAATCTTGGGTTGCTAGGAGACAAGACGTTTTGTGATGTCACAGCTACTCAGGTTGAGAACCATTGTGATGGCCTACCAGTTTAAATGTGCAGGCTTGCCAGAGCAGCATTTGAAGCTGTAGTGCTCAAAACCATGCCGAATAGAAAAGTAGCTGCAGAAAAATTTATTTGAGATGGCACTTGTTTCTTCAGAAATTCAAGATAAGTTTCCTAAAGATGGGCCAACTGGTTCAGGAAACTCCAGTAGATCTCTATTTTGTGATCAAACATTCTCTGGGGACTTGGACTTGAGGTCTATGATTGAAGAAATTGATTCTCTGACTTTGTCAGAAGGATCCTTGATAAAAAAGACCATATTACACACATTGTGTCTCTGAACCAGTTGGAGATAATGATTTTCGTTCTCTGACATTTCCAAGAAAACTCTGGAAAATGTATGGGAGTGACCAATTTAAATCCGTCTGGTGGGATGATAATGGATCTTCCATAGTGATTGATGAAGATGTCTTTAAGAAGGAAGTTTTGGAAAGAAAGGCCCCTTTCAGAATATTTGAACCTGGAAGTATGAAAAATTTAGTTATACAGCTAAAGCTTTATGGGTTTAGGTAATTGCGGCAGAATTTTCAAAGATCTACCTGTATAGCTGTCTTTATAGCAGAAGAAAAAGAAGTCTATATTTTAAGCAAGGTATTCACAAAGTTTAGTTACCACTTGGTAACTTAGATATAAAATTTAATTTTGTACATCAATCTATGGTAATATAAATGGAAAGTTTTTGAAAATTGTATAAAACTACTAAGGCTATAATTCTTTATTTTTTATAAAAATGAGGATAGTGCCTTAAGTAGTCAAGATTATGATAAACTTTGCTAGCAACTATGAATCTTAACATAAATCTAAATAAAGGTATTAAAGCTGTTTTCAAAAGTGGCTTTCACCGTTACTGCAAATGCTAACTTCTTAAATTTGATGACTATATAATTTAAATGTGTATATACGAAATAAGGAATTTCAAAAATAGTCAGAATTGCTCATATTTTGATATTATCTTTGCATTGTAAACGTGAAATCTGAGGTTTTATAGGTTAGGCTTATTGTAGTCTTCTATTTTGGTTTAAAATATTACTAAAACATTTCTACTTTCATTGTAGCTGCAATTCTACCATATTTCAAATTTTAAACGAGGCTGTCCCCAAATTTTAGTGAGAATAAAAATAAGATTTGGGATTAAAAATGTCTCTCTGGTATCTTCATTGGCTGAAGATTTCAACAAGAAGCACTTTATAGGAGGGGGTAATATGGATAATCATAATTCTGATTTTGTGGCTGACACTAGTGGAGAAAGTGCATTTTTACCTTCTCCAAATTTAAACATGCCTCTTAACAGAAAGCCCTCTACTAGCCACATAATTGGTGATACAAATACCCCGATCAGAGGTGATTTCTCCTTCATCATCAGTGTCAGTTAGACCATGAGAACAAATTGCAGTGGATCAACGTGCTATTTTAAATCAGTTGACCACTATCCACAGGCACTCCCAAAGCAGCTACACTGAAGCAAATGGCCGTGCTGTGAACTTCATTACAACTACAAATTCTATTTCTCATTACAGAATCTTGTCTCCCATACAGGGCAATTATTTTGGACTGATGGTGGAGCCTTCTACTTTTCCAAATAGATATCACAACATATCTGCCAATGAAGGTCGTTTTTCTAAACTTCAACCAGGGAGAAACCCACGGTTTCCAGTGCCAGTGATAGCTGATACATCAGCTACCTCATTTTCAAGGTCAACTCATCAGCTATCTTCAGTTTAATAACGTCATCCTAATTACAATTGATCTACCAGAGGACTACCAGATTATGCAGGATAGCAAAGATTAAAATTTATGTTGGCAAATGTCGACATATATCTGCAATATTCTTATTTGAACAATAAATATAAATGTGTACCTGTATTGTCCTTATATTTTTTAAAATAGAGTAAAGATTTAAACGCGAGATTAAGTTAGCGTTTAAAGAAAAAAAGAGATATTTGATTGATATGATCATTTGATGGAACAATATGAGAGTAAATTTATATAATTTCTTGTAAGGAAGAAGAGAAAATGAAGAATTTGGAAAAAGACAAAAACATGGAGAGAGGGAACAGTACTAAGTGGTTTCTGGTTGATTCTGGAAAGTATTTAAAGTGTTAAAATATGATAGGTTGGAACAGGAGATAAATGCAGGAACCGGCCCAGGAATCATGGTCTCTATTATGTCATCCCTGGAATCATAACAGTCACGTGATGTAGTCTCAGATGGCACAGTCAGCATGAGGAAGAATTTAAGAAGTAATTTTTCCATGGTCTTCTTTGTGCTGTTCTCAATGCATTTCAATTGGTGCTTTCTTTTCCTCCCCTCAAGGGTCTGCACTATATTTTCTAGTGAAAACTTAATGTTACTTTTATATGCCAGCCAAAGATATGCTTACGTCCTCAGAGGGGCACTTAAAGCCTTTCCAAATCTAAGTCCACATCTCAACATAGTTTAGTCATTTCTTTATAGATCTGGCATCTGACTACCTTGGAATATCTTTATGTTTCACTGTATCTGGAGATATATCCAGGAAAATGCTTGTCAACCATATTAACTCCAACCTCAAAACTGTTGCTCCAACTCATCCTTGGACTTAGGATGTCCTCCATTTACCTACTTAGATTTTCCCAGTCTCAGCACAGAAACCACCTCCTCCAGATGTTTTCTGTCTATCCAACTTTCCTTGTCTAACTTGGATACCAGCAAAGTAAGCACAGCACATGCCACAAAATGCATTTTATTATTTAGTGAATGAAAAATACATGTTGACTTTAAGCAAAATCTACTTTCCTGAAACAACAAAACTCTCATGGTTTTCAAACTATTTCGTTATGGTCTTTACTCTTCACCACAAACTAGCTCTTTTCATAGCCCAGGGACTAGTCATTCAAGACAGTAAGTGGAGGTAGGTACAGGAGACACAGTATTATTTTCTTCTTAATTCATGCCTCCAGGGGCCTAAAGCATTCCATTCTCATTTGCTGGATTTTTTCCTGTCTCTTTATCACCCACCCACCCCAAAATAGCTGATTCTCTTCCCCATAACAATAATTATACTGCCTTCTAATTAATTTACTTCTTAGAATCAGAGCTTTGTCCAGAAGAGACAGTGCCATTGCATATATTTAATACAGGTTTATAGACACCACACAACTTTTGCCACTTCTAACCATAACACAGGAAGTATCTAAGAGGTACTTGAACCTTGGTAGTGGTGGTCATATTCAGAAACTAAATTACAATCTAAAATGTGCGGACTAGAAGGAGGTGAGGGTGGTAGAATTTAAAATTTGTCCAACTGCAAGAATATAAAATTTCTGCAGATATTAAGAAATATAAAATATTCATGGAAGACTATGAGTAATTCCCTTTTACTTAAAATAAAAGGTGAAGCATTTTCAGAATGTGAAATGCCCTGAAATGCTGGAAAATTTGTAGGCAATGTCAGGGTATCTAAGGCTTCTGGTCATAATCATGCATCCAGTGTCAGCTGATAAGACTGAAATGGCAATATTGAGTCCTAAAAATGTGTCACCAATTGTGAATAAAGACTTTGATATTCTGGAGAATTGGCAAATCGGCCAGGGTAAGCTTACGGAACATTCCACCAATATGTCCTTTACCAAGAGAAGAAAAGAGACCACTTGCAGTAGGAGATCTGTGTATGGACAGCAGTGGTTTTTCCTACAACAGAAACATCAAGATTTTAAGTTTGTCAGCACAACTGTGATGGTGGCTATGTTGCTGTTTACATTAGCAGTCTGGGGTTCAGATGGGATGGTTCAGCAGCTAGTTTCCACCTCTCTTATTAGACAGTGGGTCTTACCGTGATCATCTTAACAACGTTCTATACTGATAAGTCAAAAGCTACAGTTTACTTTCAAAATTAGAAATCCTAAAGAAGAATATTATTTGTTAGTCTATCTGTTGTTTTCTACCTGGGAAAAGCTAGACTATTGGCAAAGTACAAAAGTTGGCTGGTGTTTGAAAACTATTCCCTGAGCTCTGCCCACTGAATTCTTCCCAGTAAATACTACAAATCTGTCTACCACTGTGTGTGTGTGAAGATGGATTGTTAAGCAGTAACTAAGCTTGTCTTAGTTGAGCCATCAGTGAATTATTCCTCTGCATCTGGCAGAATCTCTGTGAATTAAGAATTTCACTGAGCCATCAGATTTTCTACCGATCAGAGAGAGGTAGATTATATTTCTCCCAGTGTACTAATTATTACCTGTTCATTGAATCCCAAGCTGATGCTAGGGCCAAGCCTCTGAACCCTTGAATTGGACTGAGGCATATACATTCTCCAGTCCCCAGAGCCCAGCACAGGACTGTGTCTCCTTTTTAATTTAAGCTTATGTCTTAGTGTTTTTTTCTTTTAATTCTCATTGTTGGCACAACTTAGTTTTGCTTTGAACACACGTTGACTAATTTATAGAGACTGAACCGCTGACTTATTCCTGTTTTCCTAGAAATTGCAATAACCTTTCTTTCCTTTGACTACCTGGAATAGAGTGAGTACAGTCATCATTATGAAAGCAGCCCTCAGTCCTAATAATGCAGAACCTTTACACTTCTTTGCCCAGCACTTGCACAAAATTGTTTGTTGTGGATCACAGGGATTTTCCTCACATCCCCAAATACAACCATGAGAAAACACCACATTGTTATCCAAAATCAAACTTTTGTCAGTATTGCATTCCCATTGCAAAACAGTTAAGAATTGTAGGAGTTCTGAGATTTTACCATGCTGAGATGTTTACCAACCTAGCATGTTCCTTTCTTACTGATGATGTCATGTAGATGAGACAATCGTTCAGACACAGTGAACTTTATCACTCACCGCAATAGCAGCCAGGATTAAATTTTGTATACATTCCCTAATCTCAGATTAATACACAGAGTGAACTATTCAAACATACAGAAGCAGTGGGCTGTTAACAAAAAGAAAGTTTAAGGCATGATAAAACACTAATTATATTGGTATCTTTATGTATTATTTATTAGAATCACTTGTTTATTTGTATCTTTACCTAGGATAAGTATATCATGACTCAACTTTACTTGCTGCAGAAACAACCATGAGAAATGACATGGGAAAAAATGAACATTGACTTTCCATTTTTCCTCCTGCTTCTATTGAGATATAATTGGCCAAGGACATTGAGTAAGTTTAGGTGCACAGGAGAGTGGTTTGATTTACAATTATCATGAAATAAATATCATAGCAACTTTAGGGAGCATTCATTATCTAATTTAGGTACAATATTAAAGAAATACAATTTGTATTTTGGTTGTGATGAAAAACCTTAGGGTCTACTCTCTTAACAACATTCGTATATAACATAAAGCAGTATTAATTGTAATTTTTATGTTACTACGGGGCATCCCTAGAACATGTTTATTTTACAGCTGGAAGTTTGTTGCATTTGATTGCATGAATCAAATTCTCCTTTCTCAACCCCTGCCTCTGTTAACTACAAGTCTATTTTTTTCTATAAGTATGTTTCTTTTTGAAGTGTACATTTATCTACAAACTGTATTAGTTTCTCTTACACATCATACTCTTTGCTATTTTTAGTACATTTCAAACTGATCACCAGAATATATCTAGTTATGATATGTTGCTATTTAAAGATATTTCATAGTTATTTACTATTCCCCATACAGCACGTTTCTTGTTCCTGACTCATTTAATTTGCAACTGGAAAATTTTCTCTCTTAATTTTTGTCAAATATTTCTTTTTCCTCAACCCATTTCTCCCCTTCTGGTGAACAACCAGTTACTTTGTATATCTATATCTCCTTTTATGCTGTGTAATTTTCATTTGATTTAAATTCCAAATACGAGTAAAATCATACAGCATTTGTCATTCTCTTTCTGACTTATTTCACTTAGCATTTTACCCTCTTGGTCTACCCATTTGTTACAAATAAAGAAATTACACTTTTTATAGCTGAGTAATAACCCATTGTATTTTTATCTGTTTGTGGGCATATATATGCATATATATATATTTATATATATAAATATAGATAAATCTATGAAATATAAAAATAAAAAATAGACGGGTAGATATATATACTATGAACATGCATTTTCTTTATCCATCATCTATTGATGAGCAATTAATTTACTTCTATATCCTGTCTATTTTAAATAATGCCGCAGTGAATATAGGTTTGAATTTATCTATTCTTGTTAGTGTTTCTATTTTCTTGGAATAAGAATCCAGATATGGATATGTTGGATTATATTTTTAATTTTGAGAGAAAACTGCATACAGATTTCCAGTGTCAGCACCAATTTACACTTAGTCCAGCAGTGCATCAGGTTTGATTTTCTTACATCCTCACCAACACTTATATTTGTTATCTTTTTGATTATAGTCATTCTGAAAGGACTGATATAAAATCTCATTGTGTTTTGGACTTGCATTTTTCTGATGGTTAATGATGTTAACCGGTTTCATATGCCTGTTGGGTACCTTTCCCCAACTGTATATTCATTTTATGTAATGGGCTAAATGACCATAACTGACTGATTTCATTTTTAGGCATTCTATGTGTTCCATTATTCCCTTTGTTCTGTGCCCCTACCATATTCTTTTTTTACTGTAGCTTTGTATTTTAGTTTTAAATCAGGGAAAGTGATACATCCACATTTTCCTTTGTAAATTATGTTTGTGTTATTGTTTGTTTTCTTTTCTTTTCTTTTTTTAGTGATTTCAAGTCTTTTGTGTTTACATGTAAATTTTAGAATTATTTATTTTTAAATTCTGAAAATACCCTTGGTATTTTGATAATCACTGAATTTAATTAGTGTATTTTCTTGGCAAGTACTCTCATTTAAACAATATTTTGTTCCTCATCAATGAACACAGTATATCTTTTCATCTGTTTGCATTATCTTCAGTTACTTTTATAAATATTTAATAGTTTTCTGTGTACAGCTCTTTTACCTCCTTGGTTGGATATATTTCCAGGTTTGTTTTTATAATGCAACTGTAATGAGACAGTTCCCTTACTTTGTCTATCTGTTAGCTTGTTGTTAGTGTGCAGAGATGCAAGCTTTCTGTATGTTAATTTTACATTCTGAAATTTAATTAAATGCATTGATAAACCCTAGTAGTTTTGAGGTGCCATCTATGGATTTCTGTTTAAAGTATGTCATCTGCACACAGATACATTTACTAATATTCTTCATTTTCTATATTATATTTACATTAATTTTGGATAGCTATGGCTAGAATTTCCAATATTATTCTGAATAAAAGTGGTAAGAGTGAGCATTCTTGTCTTCTCCCTGCTCTTAAAGGAGATGATTTCAGCTTTTAATCAGTGAGTGTCATGTTAGCTGAGATCTTGTCATGTATTACCTTATCTGTGTTGAGGTATGTTTCCTCATGCCCAAGTTGAGGAGAAACAGTCACAAATAGATACAGAATTTGTCAAAATATTTTACGTCTCTATTGATTTGACCCTATAATTTTTATTCTTCAATTGGTTAGTGTGGTGTATCATATTAATTAATTTGTGGGTAATGAATGACTTTTGCTTCCTGGAATAAAATGGACTTAATCATAATGTATAATCCTTTAAATGTTATTTTTTGCTTTGCTAACAATTTAGTGATGATTTTTAAACTATGCTATCAGTAGTTTTTAACCTGTTATTTTTTGAGGTATTTGTTCCAGTTTTAGTAGTAGTGTGATACAGGAAGTTGGGGTAGGAAGCCTTCCTTCCTCTGCATATTTTTGGGATTCTCTGAGAAGTATAGGTGATAGCTGTTCTCTAAATGTTCGGCAGAATTTACCTGTGAAGCTGTCTATGCCTGGAATTTTGTTTCTTGGGAGATTTTGTTTAATTACTTATTCAATTTCATTAGTGGTAATCTTTTCATATTTTCTATTTCTCATTCCATCCTGGAGATTTTGTGTTTCTCAGAAATTGTATATTTCTTCTAGGTTTTCCATTTTATTTATATAAAATTAGTTGTATCTTCTTATAATGCTTTGTATTTCTTTGATATAAGCTGTAACTTCTCATTTATTTCTGAGCTTATTAATCTGAACTCTTTTATTACTCATGAGTCTGGTTAAATTTTATCCATTTTATTTATCTTTGAAAAGACATTTTTATTTTGATTGAATGTTTGTATTTTTAATCTTTATTTTATTTATGAATGTTCTGACCTTTCAGCTGTCTTTCCTTCTACTAACAAGTTTGTTTCATATTTTGCTACATCTTCTGTTTGTATGATTATGTTATAAGAGAGAGATGTTTCTTATTTGTATAAGTGGGATTATTTTGCTATAACCATCCCTATTAATACTGCTTTTGCTATACCCCATGGAATTTTTTTTTGTCATTTTTCTTTATATATATTTCCTTTCATTTATAAAGCAATCCATTGGTTGTTTAATATTATATGATTTATCCTCGACATTTTAGGGTTTCTCTTAGGTTTTTTCTTTTAGTAAATTTCTATTCTCACAGAATCCATATGTTTCTTCACAAAACAAGGAGAAAAATAATAAAATTTATACAAAAACTGGAAAGAACCATTTTTCTAAAATTATCTTTGAAAAATGAACAAAGTTGTGGGTATTATCCTCCCAAACTTTAGAACATACTACAAAGATACAGTAATCAAAACACCAAAATATATCACTAAAAGAGACACATAGATTAATGGAACAAAATAAAAAGTCCAAAAATATACCCACACACATAAGCTCAATTAATCTACAATGAATAAGGCAACAGTATACAATGGAAAAAAGACAATCTCTTCAAAGAGTAGTTCTGGGAAAACAGAACAGTACATGTAATAGAAAGATGTATGAGTAGTTCCTTCCATAGAATACACAGTAAGATAAAAATGGATTAATATCCTAAATGCAAAACCTGAAAATATACAATTTCTGACCATGAACAGGAGCAGAACTGCCTTTGAGAAAAATCATAGCAAAATTTATTTTTGATCTAACTCATAAGTTAAAAGAAGGAAAAATAACAATAACAGTTTTAACTATTACTGGGAAAAAATAGATGTAGTATGTGATACAGGGATTCCACTTCTTGTATAAGTGTGAAGTTCAAAACCTTTTGCAAAGCAAAGGAAACCTTCAGCAAGATTTATGACAACACACAGAATAGAAGGAAGAGTTTCACACAAGGAAACCAAGATTTTGTTAATATCCATAATATATATATGTAGCATATTAGACCCAATATTTAAAAAACAAAGACCCCAAAATAAAAACCGTTTAAGGATCTTCATGGAAACTTTTCAAAAACAGACATGTGGATGATTTTCATGCACATAAAAAGAAACATAACATTGCTATTAATTAGGAAATCATAAATCAAAACCAGAATGAAATATAATCTCACAGAAACCAAAATGGATATTAAAAATATTCTTCAAAAACAAACATTAATAAGAATGTTGATTAAAGGGAACCCAGGTACACTGTTGGTGGAAATATAAATTGATGCATCCACTATTATAAAAGTGTGGACACTGCTAAGAAAACTAGAAATAGAAGCATCATATTTTGCAGCAATTCCAGTTTTTGATATAAATTTGAAAAAAATGAAAGCATTAAATTTAAAGGATATATTACCCCCAATGTTCATAACATCATCATTTATAATAGCCAAGGTAAGAAGCACAACTCAACTGCCCATCAACAGATGATTGGCTGAAGTAGATGTAAGATATAGATAACATAATAAATACTTAGTCATTGTCATATCAAAAAATAAAATTCTGCCTTTTGGAACAATGTGACTGGACCCAGAGACTGTTGCACACAGGAAAATAGGTCATACAGAGAAAAACACTCTACATTACCACTTACATGAGGAAACTAAAGGTATAAGAGAAATAATCATTAAAAAAATAGAAACAGAATCATATATATATGTGTAGTGTACCAAGTAGTGGTTTCCATTGGGGACAGGAAGAAGGATGGGGAAGACAGAAATATGCAAGCTACTAGTTATAAGTTAGAGAAGCATCAGGGCTATATTTACATCACAGAGAAATATTTTAATAATTTAAATGATTTTAAAGAGTTTATAGGCATATATTATAGTAAAATGTGCACGCATGTGGGAAAAACATTGAAGAAAAGAACCCAGGACAAACAAAATATTTTGTTGTACTCTGATATTAAGGGAGGTGATTTGTTCACTTTCTTTACTGTTCTTATAATTTCCTTATAAGAATTTAAGCTTTTAAATGAAACAGTATAGACTTTGAAAATAGTGATATATATTTAAACTATTTCTGTCTCTCCCCTTAAATCTACAGTCAGTGAAACGTTCACATTTCAACAAAAATAACTACAACACAAAACAATACTCCAGAGCACACGTGTGCAGCTGAAGTTTGATGGGCTAAAACACATAAAGGTGGCTGACTGTGGGAAGAGCAGAGTTGGTGACTGCGACCAAGGCCCACTGACTGGGGTATCTGAGCCCACAGGTTAAGAGTACCCAGTAGAAACAGGGTCACAGTGGTTCACACAGCTTCAGCCACCAAGTGCACCATTAATCATGGTCACAGGTAACTAGGAGGGAGCCACAATGCAGACAGAATTTCCATCCTTTAGACACTCAGACATTCGTGACACTCTCCCTACTTCCTATTCACAGTGGTGGAGACAAGTTTCCTTGCAACAATGGACATGGCAAAGACACTTGCCTGATTTCAAATTCCCACATGTCTTTACAACTTTCCTCAATGTGTGGACTGAGTCTCAAGGGATATCAGATAAAATGAAGGGTTCACCAGCCCAGTGACAACAGTGGCATTAACTACCAGAGTTGTCTAAGAAGTGACAATGAAAGCAATCTTTTATCCAGACAGTAGAAACTGGAAAGTGCAATTTTGAAATATTGTCAGAGGTAGCTCAGGTAATTAAAACCAAAAATTGTGCAATAATGCAAAATACCAGGAAACAAAATCAAGGACTCCAAATCCCACTCTGTTTTTTAGTGTCATCAGAACAATAATTTACCAAGTTCATGACCAATCTCAGTAACATTTTAAGGCAAGCACACACACAGATACACAGAAACAGACACTGACACAGACACAGACACACACGTGCATGCACATGGACACACGCATGGAAACACACACACACACAAATTATCAACCCTGCAGCAAACTTAAAGTCATGGAATATTGCCGTATAACTAATAGAGAATCCAAAGGGATGACATACAGAAACTCAATACAGAAAACATAACTCAGAAAGCAGTTTAGTGAGCTCAGGAATAAAATAAATGGTGATAAGGAATACATTACCTAAGAGACTGAATCTATAAAATAACCTAACATTATTGGAGGACCAGATGAACTAAGTAAATGAGATGAAGAATACAACAGAAAGCACTGGAAGAAGACTGTCTTTGTGGAAGAGAGATAAGCAAACTCACCAATACAAACTAGAAATGATAGGCTAGGGCAAAGATACAAGATATTAAAAACTGTGGAAATTCTACAATAGCCATCAGACTTCTTCAGGAAGTGCAAATTAGCATGAAATCCTGGAGGGAGAAGTAACTTAGAAGGCAGCTGATGGTTTATTTAAAATATTAATGGTTGATAACTTCCCGAACCTTGGTAAGGAACTGATATACAAGTCCATGAGCCAACCAAACACCAATAACATTAAGACAAAAATACCTCCTTCAAGATACGTTATATGCAAATTGGCAAGTCAATGATGCAGTAAAATTTTAAAGGCAGCCAAAAAAATTTTGATAATCTACAAAGGAACCCCCTTTAAGCTATCAGCAGATTTCTGAGCAGAAAACATATGCCAAGGGTAATTAAAATGACATTTTGAAACTACTGAAGTAAGAAATCTCTCACCCAAGAATACTCGAACTTGCACAGTTATTACTTATATATAAAGTGAAAATAAAGACTTTACCAAACAAACGTGAACAAGATGAAAAAAAACAAAACCAAGACACCTTAAAAGAGGTGCAGAAAAGAGCTATTCTAAGAAAAGTAAAATGGCAAATATACGCAAAACATTGAACTAAAGCAGAGACCACGAGAAAGTTGCATCAGTTTCTTTGGATATGTTTGGAAATGTTACTATTCTATATGTATTAAAGAGAGTAAAATAGGAAATCAGATGCAATAAATATAGATACATCAATCTGATAACATGTTCACAAGAGTAAAAGAAATAATTTGAGTCAGTAATCATAAAAGTTAAAGAGTAAAAATAAAACAATTTTAAAGGAAAATGCTATCAGCGGAAAAGGGACTAAATTATACATGAGGTGTTTCATTTTTAATTGAAGTACAGTAGATGCAATATATTGAATAGTTTCAGATATACAGCATAGTGATTCCAACCACTTTGTAGATTATATTGCATTGTAAATTATTATAATAATTGTAACATAAATTATTAAATTTATTGTGTAAAATTCCCTGATCTATACAGATTATCCTTGTTGCTTATCTCCTTTATGTATACTACTTTGCATCTGTTAATGTCCTACCATTAAATTGACTTTCCCTTCCACTTTGGTAAATATGAATTTTTTCCCATATCTTTCAGTCTACTTCAGTCTTCTCTATCTAATCTCTCTATCTCTCTACCATGTCCCTATCAAACTATCTATCTATCTATCTATCTATCTATCTATCTATCTATCTATTTGTCTATCTATCTATCTATCTTGTATGTATGTATCTATCCTTCTATGTATATATTTATCTGTCATCTATGAATAGATAGCTATAGATAGATGTACACAGAGATTTGTTATACTTTAGATTCAACGTATAAATTACATTATATTCTTTTGTCTTCATCTAAGTTAATTCACTAAGCACTATATATATTAGGACCATTCATGATGCTGAAATAGCAATGTGTTATACTTTTTCATGGCTGAGTAATATTCCATTGCATATTTATAGATACTTCATATCATCTTAAGTCCATAGTGTACTGTGGACTCTTGGATTGCTTCTCTGTGTTGCATATTATAAATAGTGCTGTTGTAAACATTGGTTCTTCTCAATTTATGGTTTTTTCCCCAGATTTTTCCTAGGAGAGGCATTACTCTTTCATATGGTAGTTCTCTTCTGGTTTTAAATAAATCTGAATACTGTTTTCCATAGAAGTTGTAACAATTTACATTCCTACCAAGAGTATACAAGAGATTTCTTACCTCCACATCGTCTCAAACACTTTCTATTTGTAGACATTTTGATAATAGCCACTGACCATTGTGAAGTGATACTTCATTGTGATTTTGAAATGCAATTAACTAATAATTAGTAATGTTGAGCATTTTTGTCACTTGCTAGTGGCTCGTCTGTAGGTTTTCTTTGGAAAAATATTAACTCAGGTACTCTGCTCTTTTTTTTAATTGGTTTTTTTTTTTTCACATTGAGTTGTGTAACCTAAATCCATGTTACAACTATTAAACTTCATCTATTAACCTCTGGCCTCTTGCATTGTTTGCAAATATGTTCTCCAAATACACAGGCAGTGTTTTCGTTTCATTCATAGTTTCCTTACATATGCAGAATTTTTCAAGTTTATTTAGGTCCCACTTGCTTATTTTTGGTTATATTTCTTTTACCGTAGGAAACTGATATTAGAAAATATTCCTATGATAGATATCCAATAGAGTACCACCTATATTCCCTTCTAGCAGAATTAAAGTATCAGGTCTTATATTTAGGTTCTTAATACACTTGGGGTTTATTTTTGTATATGATGTCAGGGAATGCTCTAATTTCACTGTTTTACATGTAGAAGTCCAGCTTTCCAAACACCACCCACTGACGAGACTGTCTTTTCTCCATTGTGTACTCTGGTCTCTTTTATTATTGATTCATTGCTCATAGGTGTGTGGAATTATTTCTAGGCTCTCTATCTGTTTTTATTGATTATATCTCTGTGTCAATGCCATGCTGTTTTTATTACTGTAGGGTTGTAATATAGTAAGGTATCCAGGAGATTTATACCTCTAGATTTGTTGGTTTTTCTCAAGATCATTTTGACAATTTTAAATGGATTCATGTAAAACTTAGAGTTATTTATTTTCTGGTTCTGTGGGAAATACTACAGCTTCGTAATAGGAATTGCACTAAATCTGTAGGTTTCTTTGTGTATTATGGCCATGTTAACAATATTAACTCCTTGAATCCAAGATCACAAGACATCTTTCCATTTCTTGAATCATTTTTAATTTCTTTTCCAATGTTTTTTAATTTTCAGTATTTAGATCTTTCATATATGTGGTTACATTAATTCCAAGATATTCAGGGGGATGGGATTTTAAAAAGTATTGCTTTCAACATCCATTTTAGGGTATCTCATGATGAATGGGTAGAAATACAAGAGAATAATTTACATTAATCGTGTACCCTGCTCCTTTGCTGAAATTATTTATTGTTCATATTTGTCTGTCTGGAGCCCTTAGGACTCTATGTAGATTGTTATATCATCAGTACTGGTGACAATTTTGCCTCTTTCTTTTCATTTTGCATTTCTTTTATTTCTTTTTATTTCCTTTTCCTTTCTTCTTTTACTATGGAACAGAAGGGCTGAGAGTAGGGATCCTTATCTTGTTCCTGAATTTATCCAGAATCCTTTCAGCTCTTCCCCTAAGTATTATAAACTGTTATAAATGTCCTTTAGTATGTTGAGAGATGTTCTGATTTTACTCACTTTCATGAGAGTTCTGATCATGAATATATGTTGAATTTTGGCTAATGCTTTCTCTGTGTCTATTGACACGGTCCTGTGAATTATGTCCTTCTTTATTAAATATGCATCATGCTTATTGCTATGTGTATGTTTTACCATCCCTGTGACTCTGGAAAGAATCCAACTGATCATCGTGTATAATCCTTTCTATGTATTGCTGGATTAATTTGTTGATGTTTTTTGAGGATTTTTGAATGTATATTCATCAAGGATATTGTGTTTACATTTTCATTTTTTTTTTTGGTAGTGTCTTTGGCTGTTTTTTTTATCATGGTATTCATGGCCTCATAGAATAACTTTGGGAATTTTACTTCCTCCTACATTTTTTGAAATAGTTGAGAGGAAACAAGTTTTAGTGAAGGCATCCAGGCATTTTGTTCAAGGGATGTTTTTAAAATTATAGATTTTATTTAACTTATACTGATTGCTCTTTTCAAGTTTTCAGTTTTCTCTTTATTCACTTTTGGCAGACTGTACATTTCAAGAAATATGTCCATTTATTTAAGGTTGTCCAAATGGTTGTCATGTAAATGCTCAGAGTGCTTTCATAATCTTTGTTTGCATTTCTGTACTATCAGACATAATTTCTACTGTTTCATTTCTTTTTTTGTTTGAGTCCACTCTTTATTTGTTGATAAGCCTTGCTAAATGCTTATCAATTTGTTAATATTTTTAAGAAAAAAAGCTGTTGATTTTATGATATTTAATTTTTTTTGACTTTTATTTTATTTATTTTCTACTGAATCATTAAAGATTTCTCATTCTACCGCCTTTGGGTTTTGTTTGTTCTTATTTCTGGTTATTTTGGTTGGTAAGCTTGGTCCTTTGTGTGAGCTTTTCCTTTTCCTTGAAGAAGGCCTGAATTGTTCTAAACTTCCCTCTTATGATTGCCTTTGCTTCATCCCATACATTTTATGAAGCTGTGTTTTCACTGTAATTTGTTTCCAGGTATGATTTTATTACCTCTTTGATTTCATCATTGACCTTGTTTTATTTAATTTTTTTAAAGGATATGGTTTAATCTCATGTATGTGCCTTTCCTGTTCTTCTTTCTATAGTTGATGCATAGTTTCATACTTTTGTGTATTGAAAAATTCTTGCTGTAAACTATATTTGTTTAAATTTCCTGAGGCTCTTTTCATGACAAAGTATGTGGTTAATTCCTTAGAAAACATCCTGTACACACTTGAGAAGCTTATGTGTTCTCCATTTCTGATGCAGTGTCCAATAGCTCATTTAGGTTCAAAGGATCCAATATGTGATTAAGACTTCTGTTTCCTTACAGCTATTCTTTCTGGATGATATGTCCATCAGAATAGCGAGGTGTTAAACTCATAAACTATTATTTTTTATAATGAATTAATTACTTCATGTCTACTAATATTTCTACTTATAATTAGGATCTACAGTATTGGGTCCATATATAACTTAATGAGTGTAATACTCTATTTTTACATTGATCTCTTTTTCTTTATTTAATCTCATATTAATCTTTCATTGTGAACCTTATTTTAAAATGTATTTTGTATGATTTGAGCATTGCAAGGTGCACTTTCTTGTCATTTCCATCAAATAACTTTTACTTTTATTTCCTGGCTGTGTTTATCTTCCACCATAAAGTGAGAATTTTTTGTGGGGGAGGACAAGATGTTGCAGGAGAAGGATGCTCGTAGCTCACCCTTTCCCTCAAATGCAACAAATCTCATCCACAGACCCACTCAGCTATCCAGAGAATCTGCAGATCTCTGATAAAACATTGTCCCCTTCAAAAGATAAAGATGCAATAAATCTGGCAGGAGAAAAGGAAGAAAGAAAGAAGAAAATGCAAAACAGATTGGGACAAGCTCCACAGGGAGGGAGCAGCTAAGAAGGACAAGCACTCATTCACTGTGTCTCCCCTCTCCAACTGAGAGTTTGGCAGGATGGAGGGGGAGCCTCCAAGCCTTGAATCTGTACAGAGTATAAGTTGACTGACAGAACTAAGTAAACAGGCACAGACACCCAGCCCATGATGCAGCCCAGAAGCTGGGGGCAGAGCCATGCGGCATGAGCTGGGTGGAAGTTGGAGATGGCTGCACTGAGGCAGTCCTGGGGAATGCATGTGGCTGTATGCCATTGCTGTGGGTGCACAGAGCAAGACAACCTGGGCCCTCCATGAAGCAACAGGGCAGATGTGCCCTGTAGGGGGAAGAGTACTTAGCCATCTCTGAAAATCTGCAAACGTTTCTAGGTGAAGAGAGTTGGGGTTCAGACACAGCCACAATACCTTCTGGTGCTTTGCACCAAGGCAACAGTGGGTGCAAAATCTGCATCCACGTCTAAGGATTTAGAAGCCTTAAGGGCCAGACGGAGACTTCTCTACATCCTGAGGCAGATAGGATTCTTCTAACCTGGTTCCTCAGAGAACTTGCATCACCAAGGTAAACAAGCAGCTGGGTTTTCGGCCAGATCAGGGACAGGGCTGTTCCTCACTCTTCCCTGAGCCCACTTCCGGTGTGCAAACCTGAGGCAGATCGTAGAGTGGCATAAAGCAGCGGAGCAACCGGCACCCTGATGGGGTGTGTGGCCCCCCACATTTTGGGCTGCAATTCAGCCCCTGACCATGGTGCTAGGAGAGGGCATGATGCACAATCCTGCCTAGTCAGTCTGCAACATCTGACTGCAGCATCGGACAGGGAAGTGACAAGCAGCCCACAGTAAAGAGAGCTGCTCCAGATGCAGTGTTGGGTGTAGGAGTGATCTGTTTTCAGACAGGCACTGGGAGCAGCACAAATGGGTTCTCCAATGGAAAGCCTCTGAAACAGGAAGATGAGCTTCCATAGCAGGATGAATAAAGAAAGACTTCACATTAAATGTACCCAGTATACAGGAGGACACAGACCACCCCCTTGTTTTAATCTGTTATTAACTCTTCCATTTTCTATTACCCTCTTAATTTTTACTACTTATTCAATTATATATACACCCATTTTAATCCCTTTGAGATTTTTAAAAAATATTTATTATTATTTTTCAAAACTCTGCTTCAACTTCCTCTTATATTATGCATTATACATTGTCTTCAAACATTTATTTCCCCTTCTTTAAAATTCTTTATCTCTCTCTCTCTTTTTTCTATTTTCTAAGTTGTATTACTACATAGGCATTAGGTAGATAAACTCCTTTAGGACCACATTAGATAACTGATACTCCATAAGCCACAGTGCCAGAGAGGTAGGAGCAAGATGAAAAAGCAGTCAAACCATTCCCAAATAAAAGAACAAGAGAAATCCTCTGAAAGAACGATCAGTGAGATAGACATCAATAGCCTACTAAATCAAGATTTCAAAAAAGGGGTGATCAAATTACTGAAGGAAATAAAAGATAGTGGTCAGAGATATAAAATATGTCAAAAATGAAATGGAAGCTATAAAGAAGAGCCGAGTAGAATAGGTAAACCCATTGACTGAGATGAGTAATGATCTAAAGGTATCTCAAAGCTGACTAGATAATGCAGAGGAATGAATTAGTGACTAAGAAGACAGGACAATAGAAAGCACAGAATCAGAACAGCTACAAGAGAAACAATGAGAAACAAATGAAAAAAGCATAAGGGACCTATGAGAGAATAGAAAGCATGCCAATCTTGGCATGATAGAAGTCCCAGAGGGGAGGTAAGGTCAAAGGGGATTGCAAAAGTGTTTGAAGAAATCATTACTGAGAACTTCCCAAACTTAAAGAAGGAATCAGATATCCAAATACAGGAAGCTCAGAGTGTCCCAAAAAGGAAGAACCCAAATACACTCACACCAAGACATATAATTAAGATGGCCAGAGTCAAGGATAAAGAAATGATCCTAAAGGCAGCAAGAGAATAGCAAAGAGTGAGTTACAAGGGAATCACTATAAGACTCACAGCTGATTTCACTAGACAAATACTAAAGGCCAGAATGGAGTGGCAAGATTTATTCATAGTACTGAATGAAAAAAAAGGTATACCCTAGAATACTTTAACTAGCAAGGTTATCATTTATGGTAGAAGGAGACAAAAAGGATTTTGCAGACAAGAAAAAGCTACAACAGTTTTGCAATACTAGACCCATGCTAAAAGAAATACTGAAAGTTCTACTCTAAAAAGAAAAGCAGCAGGATGCTACAGAAATATGAATCTCACAGCTGGAAATGTGATAACTCATTAATTATAACTAAAATAAACACTAAATTTTAAAACAAGATATACAAATAATTGAGAGTTTGAGAGGGAGGCAGGAAAATAGAGAATTTACTTTTTTGGTCTTTCTTTTACAAAGTTTTGCTCTCGGTAGAATGGTTTTGACATCTTGTTACTATCCGTTTAATAAAAGCAGTTATAGAAATGGTCTAAAAGACTTATATAAAAGGGTAACAACAAGACAAAAACTTATCAGAGTGTCACTAAAACTAAATAAACTTCATGATAATACAAAGGAAAATGACCAAACCATAATAGGACGATGAAAAAAACAAAGAGGAAATACCAAATCTACTGAAAAGATAAGGTCAAAATGGCAATAAACACAAACATATCATCGATTATTGTAAATGTTAATGGACTAAATGCTCCAGTCAAATGTCATAGAATGGCAGGCTTGATAAAACAGCATGAACCGTGAATATGCTGCATACAAGAGACCCACTTCAAGGAGAAGGACACATATAGATTGAGAGTAAAAAGATGGAAAAGGGTATTCCATACGAATGGAAAAGCCAAAAAAGTAGGTGTTGCAGTATTGATTTCAGACAAAATAGTCTTTAAACAAAGGCCATAAAGAAAGATAAAGTAGGACATTTTATAATGATTGAAGGAGTGATACAAAATGAGGTTAGCACACTCATTAATACATATGCACCAAATTGAGGAGTACCTTAGTACATAAAATAATTACTAACAGATACAAAGAGGGGTAGTGATGGGAATCTAATCATTGTTGTAGATTTCAACACTGCATTAACTTCACTGGAGAGATCATTGGGACAGAAAATAAATTAGGCAACAGAGAAGTTAAATAATACAATAGAAATATTACAATTGGTGGATATTTTCAGAGCATTACACTCCCCACATAATAGTATATACATTCTTTTCAAGTTCACATGGGATATTTTCCAGGATTCATAATATATTTGGGCACAAAATAACCCTCAGAAATTTTAAGAAAATAGAAATTACCTCAAGTGTCTTTACTGACCACAGTACCATGAAGCTAGAAATCAACAAAAGAGAAACAAAGGAGAACAAATGGAAATCATGGATATTAAACAATATGTTATTAAAAAACGAATGGTTCAAAGAAGAAATCAAAGCTGAAATGAAAAATTACCTTGAGACAAAGAAAATGAAAGCAAAACCACACAAAATTTATGGGACACAGCAAAAGCAGTGCTCAGAGGGGAGTTTATAGTGATACATGCCTACCTCAAAAAAGAAGAACAATCAGAAATAAACAATTAAACCCAATAGCAGATTGAACTAGAAAAACAAGAAGAAAAAACCCCAAATGGCAGTGGAAGGAAAGAAATCATAAATATTGTGAAGGAAATAAATAGAGATTGAAAAAACCATAAGAAAATAATCATCTATTCCAAATTGTGGTTATTTGAAAAAGTAAGTAAAATTGACAAACCTCAGGCAAAACTCAATAAGAAGAAAAGAGAGCACAAATTAGCAAAATAAGATAGGAGAATGGAGAAATTACAACAAATAAAATAGAAATACAGAATATCATATGAGAATATTATGAATAGTTTATGGAACCAAACTGGATAACCTAGAGGAGGTGGACAAGTTTTTGGAAACATACTGTCCACCATGACTGAATCAAGAAGAAATTGACCCTTTGAACGAGCAGAGCACTAGAAATGAAATCAAAATAGCAATAATAAACGTCCCTACAAATAAAATTCCAGGACCGAACGGCTTCACAGTGGAATTCTACCAAACATACAAAGAACTCATACCAGGATTTCTCAAACTCCTCCAGAAGATTGAAAAGGAAGGAATACTCCCAAAGTCATTCTATGAAGCCTCAATCACCCTGACACCACAACCAGGAAAAGACAATACCAAAAAAAATAATTATTGTCCAAAATCACTGATGAACACAGACGCCAAAATCCTCACCAAAATAGTAGCAAACAGAATCCAACAACACAGAAAAAAGATTATACATCATGACCAAATGGGGATAATGCCAGGGACACTGGGGTGGTTCAACATATGCAAATCAATCAATGTAATACAGCACATCAACAAGAGAAAGGACCAAAACCAAATGATCATCTCAATAGATGCAGGAAAAGCATTTGATAAAATTCAACACCCACATATGATAAAAACTCTCACTAAAGTGGGCATAGAGGGAACATATCTCAGCAACATGAAAGCTATAGATAACAAACCTACAGCTAGCATAGTACTCAATGGTGAGAAAGTTAAATTCTTCCCACTAAAATCTGGGAAAAGACAAGGATGCACACTAGCACCACTCCAACTCAATATAAACTTGGAAGTCCTAGCCTCAGCAATCAAACAAGAGAGAGAATCAAAAGGGATGCAATTTGGAAATGAAGAGGTAAAAGTCTCACTATATGCAGATAATATGTTACTATATATAGAAAACCCTTTAAGAACCAGACAAAAAGTACCATAGCTGATCAAACAATTCAGCAAGGCAGCAGGTTACAAAATTAAGGTTCAAAAATCAGTCATAATTCGTTATGCTAATGATTCAGATACTACTATCGAGCTACAGTCAACATGACAGCATTGTATTGATAGGAAAACAGACATATAGGCCAATGGAACAGAATAGAGAGCCCATAAATGAATCCACAAAGTTTTGGTCAATTAATCTTTGACAAAGGAGGCAAGAAAATACAATGGAATAGAGACAGACACTTCATCAAATGGTGTTAGGAAAACTGGAGAGCAGCATGTAAATCAATGAAGCTAGAACACTCCCAATGGAGCTAGAACACCACATACAAATATAAACTCAGACTGGATCAAAGACTTAAACATAAGACAAGATAAAATAAACCTCCTTGAGGAAAACGTAGGCAAAACACTATCTGAAATAAGTCTCAAAAATTTTCTCGTAGAAAAAATAAAAGCCAGAATAAACAAATGAGACCTATTGAAACTTACAAGCTTCTGCACAGTAACGAAACATGAAGTAAAACAAAAAGAACACCTATGGAATGGGAAAAATAATTTGCATATGAAACAGACAAAGGCTTGAACTTCAGAGTATATAAGCAGTTCATCCAACTGAATAAGAAAAAATAAACAAGCCAATGCAAAAATGGGCAGAAAACCTAAACAAGCGATTCTCCAAGGAAGACATACAAATGATCGAAAGGCACATCAGAAAATGCTCAATATCACTGATTATCAGAGAAATGCAAATCAAAACTACAGTGAGATATCACCTCACACAAGTCAGAATGGCCTTTATTCCAAAATCCACAAATGACAAATGCTGGAGAGGCTGCAGAGAAAAGGGAACAGTCCTTCACTGCTGGTGGCAATGCAGTTCGGTGCAGCCACTGTGGAAATCAGGATGGAGATTCCTCAGAATCCTAGGAATAGAATACCATATGACCCAGGAATCCCGCTCCTGGCCTTAAATCCAGAAGGAACCCTATTTCAGGATGACACCTGCAACCCAATTTTCATAGCCAGCACTATTTACAATAGCCAAGACATGGAAACTGCCTAAATGTCCATCGACAGTTGACTGAATAAAAAAGAGGTGGTATATTTATACAGTGGAATACTAGTTAGCCATAAAAACCAAAAACATAATGCCATTTTTAGCAACATGGATGCTCCTGGAGAAAATCAGTCTAAGTAAATTAAGCCAGGAAGAGAAATAAAAATGCCATATGAGATTGCTCATCAGAGGAATCTAAAACAAATCAAAACAAAAAAAGCACAAATAAAAAATGAAATAGACTGCAGACATAGAATACAAAGTTTTGTTTGCCATGGGGTGGGGGGTGTGAAGAGATAGACTGGGAGGTCAAAATTATAGAATAGATAAACAGTATTGCACTGTAAAGCACAGGGAAAAGTACAAAAGTTCATACAGCAGTTCAAAGACAATAAAATGGGACAACAAATGCACATATGTTCATTTTAAATGAAAAATTTTGCTCTACTCTGGAATTGGAGACATCTTCGTAAAATGACTGTAAATCAATAAAAAAAGTTAAAAAATGAAAAAAATTATCCTAAATATTACAGGGGTAAATATAAAATATAGAGAATAAAAAACTGTGCAAAAGAGTAATAGAACCAAAGATTTTGTTTTATGTTTTCTTTTGAGATAAGCAAATTAATAAACCTCTAGCCAGGTGCATCATGAAGAAAAGGTGGATGATCCAAAGAAGTAAATTAAGAAAAAAAGAAGAGAAATAACAATTGTTACTTCAGGTATACAAAAAAGGGATCATTTTGTCGAAAATTACATGCATAAAAACTGGACAACTTAGAAGAAATAGACAAATGTCTAGAAGGAGACAGAGATTAGGAGAAACAAATAATTTGAACAATCTGTGTGCTACAAGAAAGGTAGAATCTGCATTTAAAAAAATCGTTGAATAGAAGTGCAGATTTAAACAACTCCCGTGGAGAACTGTACAAAAATACAAATCAAAACTAATACTCTTCAAACTATTCAAACATAGTGAAGATGTAGGAAACTCCCAAATTAATTCTATGAAGCTTTCATCACCCTGATATCAAAACCAACATAAAAATTACGGGCAAATGCAATTTCAAGCCATTATATTTGATAGAATTACACGCAAAAATTCTACAAAATATTATTAGCAAACTAAATCCAGCAATACCTAAAATGAATCATACACCATGATCTACTTGGATTCATTGCAGGGTCAGAAGAGAGATTCAACATTTACAAATCAATCAGTTTGATACACCAAATTAACGAAAGAAAAAGAGAAAAACAAATGGTCATCCCAATAGATCCATAAAAAGCATTTCATAAAATTCGACATTTATTCATTAAGACAGCAAATACAGCAACAACAACAACAGCAACATCAGCAACAATGACAGAAACATCTTAGCAATGTAGGATTCAGGAAATATATCTCAACATAACTGAAGTCATTAATTACAGACCAACAGACAACATAATATGCAAAAGTGAAAAACTGAAAGCCAAATTAAGGAATAAGACAAGGATGTCCACTCTTACAATTTCTATTAAACACAGTATGGGAAGTTCTAGCAACAGCAATCGGACAAGACAAAAAGCTATTGAAGTTGGATTGAATGAAGTAAAACTTTTATTATTTTAGATGACATAATAATCTATATAGTGATCCCTCAAGATTCTCCAAACTAAAAGAACTAAAACTAATAAACACATTTAGCAAAGCAGCATGATTCATGATTAATATACAATAACTGTCACATTTATTACACTAAAAATTAAATATTCCATAATTTTATAAGATCCATATGAAATCAGAACAAAAAATGAAAAACCTATGAAAAAAATAATAAAATGAAGATAAAGAAATTTGAAGTGGATGCAAAGAAATGGAAAGAAATCTCAAGGTCTTAGTTAAGAGGAATAAATATTGTTAAAATATACATACTACAAAAGTTGTTTACAGATATAACGTGATTCAGATCGAACTACATGTTATTTTCCACAGAACTAAAAACAGTCCTATGATTTGTATGGAACAGCAAAAGAACAAGAACTGCAAAAGTAACAATGAGGAAAAAGAACAAAGTTGGAGGCATAACCCATAACTCTCCCAGATCTCAGACTATATTAAAAAATACAGTAATCAAAACAGCACAATGCTGGAAAACAAATAAACATCTATATCACTAGAATGGAACACACAGGCAGAAATAAGATATCACACCTATGGTCAACTAAACTATGACAAAGGAAACAAATATATACAATGCCTTTAAGACATTCTTCAGTAAGTGCTGTTGAGAAAGCTAGACAGCTACATGTTAATCAATGTAATTAGAACACTCCCTCACACTGTACAAAAATAAACTCAAAATTATTTATATATCTGAATCTAATACATGACAAAATAAAACTCCTGGAAACTAACATAAGCAAAACAAGACATATATTGTAGTAAAATTTTCTTATGTCACTCTCCCAAGCTGAAAATATTAAAAACAAAATAAACAAATAGGACCTAATTAAATTTAAAAGCTTCTACATAGCAAAATATATAAAATGAAAAGATGAACTTCCAAATGGGAGAAAACATTAGGAAACAATGCAATCAACAAGAGGCTAATTTCTGAAATACACACATCTTTCATACAACTCCATTTCAAAACTCTACAAACAACTCAGACAGAAAATGAGCAGAAGACATTTCTGTAAAGAAGACACACAGATGACAAACAGGAAAAGTAAAACATGCTCACATTGCTAATCACTATACAAAGCAAAGACAAAAATAACATAATGTTTTACCTCACACTATAGAGAAGGCCTGTCATCAAAATGTCTTCAAATAATAAAGAATGGGGTGGTTGTGGAGAAAAAGGGACTCTCCATCGCTGTTGGTGGGAATGAAAATTTGTGCAACCACTTTGGGAACAGTATGGGAATTCCTTTACATAATAAAAATAGACCTATCATGTGACGCAGCAATCACATTCCTGGGCATATAAAACATAAAACCTGAAAACAAAGAATCCTAGGGTAAAATATAAGAATTACACTGTGACATTGGATTTAATATGATTCTTCATATGTCTCCTCTGGCAAGGGAAGCAGAAACAAAACTAACAAAATACGATTGTATCACTCTAAACAGATTTACACTACAGAAGAAATGATCAATAAAATGAGAACTCAACAAACACAATGGGAGAATATATATGCAAGTAATAATTTCCAATCTAGTGTTAATATCCAAAATTTATGGCAAACCCTTACCCCACAGCAACAACAAAAATACCAAATGAACCAACTAAAAAAAGTCCATAGGAACTGAAGAGATAGATCTGAATCAATTTTCTGTAGAAAACATACAGTTGGCGAAATGACACATGAAATTATGTTCAGAGATATAAATTATTAGGAAAGTCATATACCAAAAGTGAGACAAGACCACACACTTGCCAGAGGCTCTCATCAAAAAGAAAATAGATGATAGTGAGATTGTGGAAAAAAGAAACCCCATGGACACTGTTGATAGGAATGCAAAATATTGATTCCATTGCATATATACATCAAATTTTCTCCATACATTTTTCTGTCAAGGGATGTTGGGTTAGTAGGCCCCTGTCTGAAGGCTCTAAAAATTAAGCCCTTGGGCTGAACTGTTAAAAAAGCTGTGAGGAATGTCACATATCCAGGCTGGATAATAAATTGCCTAATCAATGTATCCAGTATGGATGGCTATATAGCCTATGCTGTGTAAGTTCCTCATAGAAGGACAACCTAAGACAGGCACAGCCTGCTGGATAAGAGATGGCCTACTAAATGAAGTTCCGTGATGAACTTTAAAACAGTCCTTGATCATTTAACATCCTGTGCTTACTGAAGGAGCATGGGGACATAAATAGCTTAAGATTATTAACATTGTTATAACTAAGATGATATGTGAGGCATTGTGCATGTCCTATAAAAACCCTTCTTCTAAGAATCAATAAACAGTGAAGTGCTCCACTTTTGTCCACACAGTGTTTGTGTGTATATGATATCGTGCCACTGATAGGGTAAATTTAATTTGTTGGAAGTAACTTAAAAGAATGTTGCATTATATACAATGCTTTTTCTGCACTTATTGAGATGATTAATGAGTTTTATTTCTCATTCTATAAGTGTGACATATCACCTTTATTGATTTGAATATTTTCCAGTATCCTTAAACCCAGGGATAAATCCCTTTACTCATGTATGTGTATTATACATTAAATGAGTTGTTGAATTCATTTTGTTTTTGTTTTGTTGAGAATTTTGTCACATATGTTCATCAGGGATAATATTCTATATTTTGCATATAATGTCCTTTCTAGCATTGTTATGCAAATAATACTGGCTTCATAAATCATGTATCGATTCTTTCACACCCTTCAAATTCTTGGAAGAATTGTGGAAGAATTGGTGAAAAATTGTTTTCAAATGTATCACAGAATTCACCAGTAAAGTCATCTTGTAAATATTTTCTTGTTTGGGAAGTTTGGATTATTGATTTACTCATGCACACTTTTGCTCTATTTAACTTTCTTAATTCTTCTTGATTCAGTATTGGAAGACATATGTTCCTGGAAATTTGTCTTTTGTTCAAAGTCATTCAAATCTTTGGCTTGTGGTAATTTCTTATGATGCTTTGCATCTCTACAAAATCAGTGTTAATATCTTCTCTTTTATTTCTGATTTTATTTCAGTCTTATTTTCTAAGTCAACCTAAACGTTTGTCCACTTTATGTTTACAGACTTAGGTTTTTTTTTATCTTTTCAATTATTTCTCTTATTTGCCTTACTCTGATTCATTCAATTTTATTCTTTATTCTTTCTGTTTTCTCCTATATTCTTGAGGTGTAAAGATAAGTAGTGTGAATTATTGTATTTCATTTATTATTAAATATTTTCTATTTAGATACTATTTATTTATTTATTTATTTATTTACATATTTATTCATTTATTTATCATTCAATTATTGCCATTTACAATGTGTCAATCTGTGGGGTATAGCACAGTTTTCCCGTGCATGCAAACATTTGTGTGCATATTAAAGGTTTCTTCACGTTATTTAAGTTACTACCCTGTGTCATACGAAAGAAATTTTGAAAAAAATCTATTTTTATATATAGTGGATAACATGTATAAATATACAGCTCCCAAATATATCCTCTCACTGCCCCTTTCTGCAGTAATCATAAAATTGTTCAGTAGATCTGCATGTGTGCTTCAGTTTTGTAGGCGAAATCACTGTGTTCTCATCCAAAATTTTTTTAAGTTTCCACATATGTCATGTAATGTATTATTTTCCTTTCTCTTTCTGGCTTACTTCAATTAGAATGACACTTATTGGGGACATACATTTTGCTGCAAATGCCATTGTTTTTTCATTTTTTATTGCAGAATAGTATTCCATTGTGTAAATATGGCATAACTTCTGATTACTGTCATCTGTTGTTGGACAATTAGGTTGCTTCCATGTCATGGCTGTTGTATATAGCACTGCTGAGAACATTGGGGTGCAGGTGTCTTTTTGAATTAGAGTTCTCTTTGATATATACCCAGAAGTGGGACTGCTGGATTGTATGTTAAGTCTATTTTTATTCTTTTGAGGAATCCCCATCCTGGATTCCACAATGACTGCACGAATCTACATTCCTTCCATCAGTGTAGGATGGTTCAAATTCTCCACACCTTCCCAAGCATTTATTGTTTGTGAACTTTTGAATGATGTCCATTGTGATTATTGTGAGGTGATACTTCATTATAGTTTTGAATTGCCCTTCTCTGATAATGATAGTGAGCAATTTTTTTTTCATGTATCTGTTTGGCATTTGTATGTCTCTATTGGAGAATTGCTTGTTTAGGGCTCCTGCCCATTTTCAGATTGGGTTTCTTGCTTTTTTTATTATTATTATTAGGTGGTATAAAGTCTTTATATTTTGGAAATTTAGCCTTTGTCAGTTACATCACTTCTAAATATTTTCTTTAATCTTGTAGGTTGTCATTTTGCTTTGTTTATGGTTCCCTTTGCTGTGCAAAAGCTTATAAGTTTAATTAGGTCCCATTTATTAATTTTGCTCTCACATCCATTACCTGGGTAGGCTGTTCTAGGAGATCATTGCTGAGATTTATGTCAGAGTGTTTTGCCTATGTTTTCTTCTAGGAGATTTACTGTGTCTTGACTTACATTTAAGACTACAAGCCATTTTGAGTTTATTCTTGTGTATGGAGTGAAGGAGTGTTCTAACTCCATTGCTCTGCATGCTGCTATCCAGATTTCCCAGCACCAGTTGGTGAAGATATCGCCTTTTCTCTGTCATATTCCTGGATACTCTGTTAAAGATTAATAAAACATAGGCCTATAGATTTATTCCTAGTCCCTGTATTCTGTTCCATTTGTCCACATGCCTGTGTCTGTACCAATATAATATAGTTTTGATTATTATATCTCTGCAATAGTTTGTGGAGATCTGGTGGTTTATTTCTCCAGCCTCTTTCTTGAATATTGCTTTGGAAATTATGGATCTTTTATGACTCTGTGTAAATCTTTGGATCATTTGTTTCAGGCCTAAAAAGAAATGTTCTGCATAATTTGATAGGAAATCACATTAAGTCTGTAGATTGCCTTTGACAGTATGGCCATTTTACCAATGTTGTTTCTTCCATTACAAGTCCATTGGGTAACTTTTCAATTCTTCAAATCTTTTTTGATTTCCACAATCAATGTTTTCTAGTTGTCCATGAATAAGTTATTTACCTCCTTGGTCAGATATATTCTTAAGCATTTAATAGTTTTGGGTGCAATTATAAAAGTGTTTGTTTCTATACTTTGTTTCCCTGTTGATTTTTTGGTAGTGTAAAGAAATGCAATTTGTTTTTGTACATTACTCTGAGTACCTTGCCCAGTTCCTTTTTTAGCCTAAGTAATTTTTTGTGAAGCTTTTACAGTTTTCTCTATATAGGGTCATGTCTGCATATCGTGGCAATTTTACCTCTTCATTTCCAGTCTGAATAATTTTATTTCTTTTTCTTGCCTGATCATTGTGACTAGGTCTTCTAAGACTATATTGAGTTGAAATTGTGAGAATGGGCAACCTTGTCTTGTCTCAGGTTTCTTTGGGAAGGGTTTCAGTTTTTCACTATTGAGTATTTTGCTGGCTATATATTTGTCATAAATAGCTTTCATAATGTTGAGATATGGTCCCTCTATGCCCACTGTGATAAGAGCTTTTATTGCAAAAAGGTGTTAAATATTATTAAATGCTTTTTCTGTATCTACTGAGATGTTCATGTGTTTTTTTGTCCTCTCTTTTGTTGATATGGTGTATCACAATTGATTGATTGATTTGCATATGTTGAACCATCTTTGTGTTCCTGATATGCACCTAACTTGTCCATGGAGTATAATCTTTTTTTGCATGCTGTTCGATTCTCTTTGTTAATAATTTCTTAAAGACTTTTACATCTATGTTTATCAAGGATATTGGCCTATAGTTTTCTTCTGAGGTATTGTCTTTGTCTGGTTTTGGTATCAGTTTGATGTTGGCCTTATGGTGTGAGATAGGGAGTACTCTCTCCATATCAATCTTTTGGAAGAGTTTGAGGAGGACTGGTATGGATTTTTCCTTGAATGTTTGGTCAATTTCCCCAGTGAAGCTATTTGTGTCTGAATGTTTGCTTGCAGAGATTTTTTATTTTATTGATAATTCTATTCCATTTCTTGTGATCTTTCTGTTCAAATGGTCAATTTCTTCTTGATGCAATAATGTTGGGCTAATGTTTCCAGAAACTTCTCAATGTCTTCTTGGTTATCCAGTTTGTTTCCATACAGTTGCTCATGGTATTCTCTTATGATATTATGCAAATTTGTTCTGCTCTTTGTAATTTCTCCAATTTCATTTCTTATGTTATTTGTGTTCCCCCTTTTATCTTGTTGGTGAGCGTGTCCAGAGATTTGTCAATTATGTTTACTATTTCAAAAAATTGTTGATTGATTTTTTCTATTTTTAATCTCTATTTCAATTCTTTCTTCCTTGATCTTTATTATTTCCCTCTTTCTGCTTACTTTTGGTTTTGTTTGTTCTACTTTTCATGATAGTTTACAAAGAACGTTAGATTATTTTTTTGGAAATTGCTCTTCTTATATAAGGAGGGCCTTGTCACTATGAAATTCCCTCTTAAACCTGTTTTAATGGTATTCAATTGACTTTGTGTAGTGTTTTGCCATATTTCACAAGATATTTTTTAATTTATTTTTTTAAATCTTCACCTCCCTCCCTTGTTTTAGTAGCATGTTTTTTAATCTACATACTGTCATTTTTTTCTCCCTGTTTTTCTTTCATTGATTTCTAGTTTCATGTTTTTATACTCAGAAAGATGCTTGAAATAATTTTTATCTTCTTAAATTTGTTGAGGCTTCTTCTGTGCCTGATTACATAATCTTTCCTAGAAAATGTCCCATGTGCACTGGAAAAGAATATATAATCTGTTTTGGGGACAAGTACTGTTTTGAAAATATCAACCAACTCCAATTATTTTATTGCATCTTTCAGTGTCTTTGTTCCCTTATTAATTTTCTGTCTGAAAGACCAATCTAGTGGTGGTAATGGGGAGTTATAAACTCCTACTGTGATTGTGCTCCCATCGATTTCTTCCTTTTCATCTATTAGTGTTTGCTTTATGTATTTAGGTGCTCTAATATTGAGTGCATATATATTAATGAGTATAATATCCTAATTGTGTGTTGCTCCTTTAATCATTATATCATGTCCTTGTTTATCTTTCTCTATGTCCTTTCTTGTAAAATCTATTTTGAGTGAAGTCAGTACTGCTAGCCCTGCATTCTTGTCATGTCCATTTGCATGGTATATATTTTTCCATCTTCTGACATTCAAATGATATCTGTTCCTCTTACTAAAGTGGGTCTCTTGTATGCTTCATAATGTAGGGTCTTGTTATATTATCCCATATGACAATATATAACTTTTGATTGAAGCACTAAGTCCGTTAACATTTGTTATAATTATTGATAGACTGCTGTTTATTTAAATTTTGAACTTCATTTTCCAGTTGACTTGGTATATCTTTTTTGTTCATTTCTCTTTCTTTTTGTGGCTTGATATGTTTTCTTTTTTATTATCTTGGTTTCTTTTTTGCTTTGTGAATTAATTGTAAACTTTTGACTTACGGTTACCCTGTTTTGTATGTATATTGACCCGTTATTATATCAGTTTGTTTTAACTGATAAGAATCCAAATTCTAACCCATCCTACAGAGAACAGAAACAAGAAGAAAATACTCTGTATTGCCTGTTTCACTGATAATTAAAAATTTTGATGTCCTGTTTTACATCATGTTTATCCTATTGTAAGTCATTGTAGCTATTGCCTAAGTATGCCTTTCTCCTTTCTATAGAATCTTGCTTTATTTTTTAGAGTAGATCTTTCATTATTTCTTTCTCTGTTGCTAAATTATTTTAGAATTTGCTTGTGTGGAATTTATTTATCTCTCCTTCTATTCTAAAGGATAGCCTTGCTTGATAAATTATCTTAGATTACAGCTTTCTTTCATTCAGGACTTGAATATGTTTTGCCACTGCCTTCTGTCTGTTGTATTTGTGTAGGACACATGTTTACAAATATAATATATATAATAATATATATAAGTAAAGAATACCTAGTAATGAAGTTAACAAATTAGGAGAAAATCTATTAGTTAAAAAATAGAAAACATGGATGGAGGAAATTAAAAATGATCCAAAAAAGTGAAAAGATCTCTTATGTTAATGATGTGAAACAATGTGGTTGAAACAACCATACTACTCAAAGGAATCTACATTTAGTGTGATTCATGTCAAAATACCCATTAGATATTTCCATTTAATTCAAAAGATAATTTCATAATTTATATGTAACAACTAAGATCATGAGTTGCATAAATAATCTTGAAAAAGTTTATTAAATCTAATGGTGTAAATTTCTCTGATGTTTAACAGTCGTACAAAGCTTTAGTAATTTTAACAGCATGATACTGGCTCAAAAACAGACACCAATCAATAGAAGAGGATAGAGCAACCAGATATAATCCCTCACACCTTTGATCAATTAACCCATGAAAATGAAAGCAAGAGTATAAAATGTAGAAAAGACATACTCCTCATTAAGTAGTGCTGGAGAGATTGAACATGTAAAAGACAGAATAGAATAATTCCTCAAATTGTGTACAATCCATAAGCACAAAATATCTTTCTATTTATTTTGTTTACTTATATTTCTTTCACCTGTAATTTATACATCTATGATTTGATCTTTTATTTCATTATCAAATGTATTCCTATTATTTTTGGTATAAATATACACACAATTGTTTTCCTAAATTCTCTTTCTGATAATGTGTTGTTACTTTTTAAAAAGGCAACGGATATTTGTACATTGATTTTGAATTCTGCAAGTTTACTAAGTTTGTACATTATTTCTAATGGTCAATGGAGGAGTCTATGGAGGTTTCCATCTATGTATAATTATGTCATCTGTAAAAATTTTACTGCTGTTTTACAAGTTGGATGCCTTTTTATTTTTTCTTGAGTAGTTTTTCTGGCTAGGACTTCTAGTAGTTTAATTTAGGACTTGTGAGAATGAGCTACTTTCTCTTATTACTGGACCAGAGGAAAACCTTCCTGTATGTTAACATTGAACTTGATGTTAGTCATGGGGTTTTCATATATGGCTTTATTATGTTTAGTTACATTTTATCTGAAGAGAATTTGTTAAGAATATTTTTATAAAAAGGATATGATGAGATCTGTCAATAATTTTCCTACATTTATTGAGATTTTTAAATTTGAATTCTCTGTTTTTTAAGGGATGGTATCACATATATTGATTTGCGTACTTTATATAATATTTATGAATCAGGACTAAATCAAACAACTATTGTTTATAATACTTAAAATATGCAATGAATTCAGGTTGCTAAAATTTGTTTAGAATGGAATTTACAGATATTGAAGGAAAAATTTACATTTGTAGCTTGAGTGTACGTTTATTTAATTAAAATTTTATCAATCATTTTGAATTTGGCTTATGTTTAATGGAATTTATTTCTAAATAAAGAATAAGAGTTTTGGTAGAACTTGTGTTACTACAGTTTACTGATACACAACATAGCTTTTATTTACAATTAGTGAACAAATCTCTTGCCTTAAAATACCGCATTTTACTAACAATGGCAACTGTTTCAGGACTGAAAAACATAATGCTTCCTAAAATGCATTACCTAGACTTTTCCACCCCAACTGGCATATACTGATTTTTTTTTGTTTTTTGATTGTTTATTTGCCCCTTAATTGAGTCACTGCTTATTAAACCCAGGATCTTGTGCATAAGTTTATTTACCAACATCATTTTGGAACACTGAACAGAAGCCACAAGAGAATGGATTATAAAGATGAAAAGAAAATATATTCCTTCTCTAGGGACTGATAAACCTCTGAGTGAAATAATAGCAAAAATAAACTTTTGTAAGTATACTATAAGATTTTCTCTTTTGTAATTTTAAAGAAGAATATTAAATTTCATTTCTTTTATTATAGCTCTCAAATACGATTTAAAAAAAATTGCCACATTTGGGATTTCTTAAATTTGATCCATTATTTTAATCTAATTTTATATCATAAATATTTACCATTTATTTATAAACATACCAGATAAACTGATATTTATTCTGCTGATGTTTTGAAGATAGAGCTACTTTTGAATGAAGTCCATTGTGATTATTGTGAGGTGATACTTCATTATAGTTTTGAATTGCCCTTCTCTGATAATGAAAGTGAGCAATTTTTTTTTCGTATATCTGTGTGGCATTTGTATGTCTCTATTGGAGAATTGCTTGTTTAGGGCTTCTGCCCATTTTCAGATTGGGTTTCTTGCTTTTTTTTATTATTATTAAGTGGTATGAAGTCTTTATATTTTGGAAATTTAGCCTTTGTCAGTTGTATCATTTCTAAATATTTTCTTTAATCTTGTAGGTTGTCATTTTGCTTTGTTTATGGTTCCCTTTGCTATGCAAAAGCTTATAAGTTTAATCAGGTCCCATTTATTAATTTTGCTCTTACATCCATTACCTGGGTAGGCTGTTCTAGGAGATCATTGCTGAGATTTATGTCAGAGTGTTTTGCCTATGTTTTCTTCTAGGAAATTTACTATGTATTGCTTTTCATTTAAGTCTTCAAGCCATTTTGAGTTTATTCTTGTGTATGGAGTGAAGGAGTGTTCTAACTCCATTGCTCTGCATGCTGCTATCCAGATTTCCCAACACCAGTTGGTGAAGATATCGCCTTTTCTCTGTCATATTCCTGGATACTCTGTTAAAGATTAATAAAACATAGGCCTATAGATTTATTCCTAGACCCTGTATTCTGTTCCATTTGTCCACATGCCTGTGTCTGTACCAATATAATATAATTTTGATTATTATATCTCTGCAATTGTTTGTGGAGATCTGGTGGTTTATTTCTCCAGCCTCTTTCTTGAATATTGCTTTGGAAATTATGGATCTTTTATGACTCTGTGTAAATCTTTGGATCATTTGTTTCAGGCCTAAAAAGAAATGTTCTGCATAATTTGATAGGAAATCACATTAAGTCTGTAGATTGCCTTTGACAGTATGGCCATTTTACCAATGTTGTTTCTTCCATTACAAGTCCATTGGGTAACTTTTCAATTCTTCAAATCTTTTTTGATTTCCACAATCAATGTTTTCTAGTTGTCCATGAATAAGTTAATTAACTTATCAGATGTATTCTTAAGCATTTAATTGTTTTGGGTGCACTTATAAAAGCAGTTGTTTCTATACTTTGTTTCCCTGTTGATTTTTTGGTAGTGTAAAGAAATGCAATTTGTGTTTGTACATTACTCTGAGTACCTTGCCCTGTTTCTTTTTTAGCCTAAGTAGTTTTTTGTGAAGCTTTTACAGTTTTCTCTATATAGGGTCATGTCTGCATATCGTGGCAATTTTACCTCTTCTATTCCAGTCTGAATAATTTTATTTCCTTTTCTTGCCTGATCATTGTGGCTAGGTCTTTCAAGACTATATTGAATTGAAATTGTGAGAATGGGCAACCTTGTCTTGTCTCAGGTTTTTATGGGAAGGGTTTCAGTTTTTCACTATTGAGTATTTTGCTGGCTATATATTTGTCATAAATAGCTTTCATAATGTTGAGATATGGTCACTCTATGCCCTCTGTGATTAGAACTTTTATTGCAAAAAGGTGTTAAATATTTTTAAATGCTTTTTCTGTATCTACTGAGATGATCATGTGGTTTTTTGTCCTCTGTTTTGTTGATATGGTGTATCACAATTGATTGATTGATTTGCATATGTTGAACCATCTTTGTGTTTCTGATATGTACCAAACTTGACCATGGAGTATAATCTTTTTTTGCATGCTGTTCGATTCTCTTTGTTAATAATTTCTTAAAGACTTTTACATCTATGTTTATCAAGGATATTGGCCTATAGTTTTCTTTTGAGGTATTGTCTTTGTCTGGTTTTGATATCAGTTTGATGTTGGCCTTATGGTGTGAATTAGGGAGTACTCTCTCCATATCAAACTTTTGGAAGAGTTTGAGGAGGACTGGTATGGATTTTTCCTTGTATGTTTGGTCAAATTCCCCAGTGAAGCTATTTGTGTCTGAATGATTGCTTGCAGAGATTTTTTATTTTATTGATAATTCTATTCCATTTCTTGTGATCTTTCTGTTCAAATGGTCAATTTCTTCTTGATGCAATAATGTTGGGTTAATGTTTCCAGAAACTTCTCAATGTCTTCTTGGTTATCCAGTTTGTTTCCATACAGTTGCTCATGGTATTCCCTTATGATATTATGCAAATTTGTTGTGCTCTTTGTAGTTTCTCCAATTTCATATCTTATGTTATTTGTGTTCCCCCTTTTTCTTGTTGGTGAGCCTGTCCAGATATTTGTCAATTATGTTCACTATTTCAAAAAATTGTTGATTGATTTTTTCTATTTTTAATCTCTATTTCAATTCTTTCTTCCTTGATCTTTATTATTTCCCTCTTTCTGCTTACTTTTGGTTTTGTTTGTTCTTCTTTTCATGATAGTTTACAAAGAACGTTAGATTATTTTTTTGAAATTGCTCTTCTTCTATAAGGAGGGCCTTGTCACTATGAAATTCCCTCTTAAACCTGTTTTAATGGTATTCAATTGACTTTGTGTAGTGTTTTGCCATATTTCACAAGATATTTTTTAATTTATTCTTTTAAATCTTCATCTTCCTCCCTTGTTCTAGTAGCATGTTTTTTAATCTACATGCTGTCATTTTTTCTCCCTGTTTTTCTTTCATTGATTTCTAGTTTCATGTTTTTATACTCAGAAATGATGCTTGAAATAATTTTTATCTTCTTAAATTTGTTGAGGCTTCTTCTGTGCCTGATTACATAATCTTTCCTAGAAAATGTTCCATGTGCACTGGAAAAGAATATATAATCTGTTTTGGGGAGAAGTACTGTTTTGAAAATATCATCCAACTCCAATTATTTTATTGTATCTTTCAGTGTCTTTGTTCCCTTATTAATTTTCTGTCTGAAAGACCAATCTAGTGGTGGTAATGGGGAGTTATAATCTCCTTGTGTGATTGTGTTCGCATTGATTTCTCCCTTTTTATCTATTAGTATTTGCTTTTTGTGTTTAGGTGCTCCTATATTGAGTGCATATATCTTAATGAGTATAATACCCTCATTTTTTATTGCTCCTTTAATCATTATATCATGTCCTTGTTTATCTTTCTCTATGGCCTTTCTTGTAAAGTCTATTTTGTGTGAAGTCAGTACTGCTAGTCCTGCATTTTTGTCATGTCCATTTGCATGGTATATATTTTTCCATTTTCTGGCTTTCAAATGATATTTGTTCCTCTGACTAAAGTGGGTCTCTTGTATGCTTCATAATGTAGGGTCTTGTTATATTATCCCATATGACAATATATAACTTTTGATTGAAGCACTAAGTCCATTAACATTTGTTATAATTATTGATAGACTGCTGTTTATTTAAATTTTGAACTTCATTTTCCAGTTGACTTGGTATATCTTTTTTGTTCATTTCTCTTTCTTTTTGTGGCTTGATAAGTTTTCTTTTTTATTATCTTGGTTTCTTTTTTGCTTTGTGAATTCATTGTAAATTTTGACTTATGGTTACCCTGTTTTGTATGTATATTGACCCGTTATTATATCAGTTTGTTTTAACTGATAAGAATCCAAATTCTAACCCATCCTACAGAGAACAGAAACAAGAAGAAAATTCTCTGTATTGTCCTGTTTCACTCTCTGACACTTAAAAATTTTGATGTCCTGTTTTACATCATGTTTATCCTATTGTAATTCATTGTAGCTATTGCCTTTCTAAGTATGCCTTTCTCCTTTCTATAGAATCCTGCTTTTTTTTTTTAGAGTAGATCTTTCATTATTTCTTTCTCTGTTGCTAAATTATTTTAGAATTTGCTTGTGTGGAATTTATTTATCTCTCCTTCTATTCTAAAGTATTGCCTTGCTTGATAAATTATCTTAGAATACAGCTTTCTTTCATTCAGGACTTGAATATGTTTTGCCACTGCCTTCTGAGTGTTGTATTTGTGTAGGACACGTGTTTAAAAATATAATATATATAATAATATATATATGTAAAGAATACCTAGTAATGAAGTTAACAAATTAGGAGAAAATCTATTAGTTAAAAAATAGAAAACATGGATGGAGGAAATTAAAACTGATCGAAAAAAGTGAAAAGATCTCTTATGTTTATGATGTGAAACAATGTGGTTGAAACAACCATACTACTCAAAGGAATCTACATTTAGTGTGATTCATGTCAAAATACCCATTAGATATTTCCATTTAATACAAAAGATAATTTCATAATTTATATGTAACAACAAAAACATGAGTTGCAAAAATAATCTTGAAAAAGTTTATTAAATCTAATGGTGTAAATTTCTCTGATGTTTAACAGTCCTACAAAGCTTTAGTAATTTAAACATCATGATACTGGCTCAAAAACAGACACCAATCAATAGAAGAGGATAGAGCAACCAGATATAATCCCTCACACCTTTGATCGATTAACCCATGAAAATGGAAGCAAGAGTATAAAATGTAGAAAAGACATACTCCTCATTAAGTAGTGCTGGAGAGATTGAACATGTAAAAGACAGAATAGAATAGTTCCTCACATTGTATACAATCCATAAGCACAAAATATCTTTGTATTTATTTTGCTTACTTATATTTCTTTCACCTGTAATTTATACATCTATGATTTGATCTTTTATTTCATTATCAAATGTATTCCTATTTTATTATTTTTGGTATAAATATACACACAATTGTTTTCCTAAATTCTCTTTCTGATAATGTGTTGTTACTTTTTAAAAATGCAACGGATATTTGTATATTGATTTTGAATTCTGCAAGTTTACTAAGTTTGTTCATTATTTCTAATGGTCACTGGAGGAGTCTATGGAGTTCTCCATCTATGTATAATTATGTCATCTGTAAAAATTTTACTGCTTTTTTACAAGTTGGATGCCTTTTTATTTTTTCTTGAGTAGTTGTTCTGACTAGAACTTCTAGTAGTTTAATTTAGGACTTGTGAGAATGAGCTACTTTCTCTTATTACTGGACCAGAGGAAAACCTTCCTGTATGTTAACATTGAACTTGATGTTAGTCATGGGTTTTTCATTTATGGCTTTTATTATGTTTAGTTACATTTTATCTGAAGAGAATTTGTTAAGAATATTTTTATAAGAAGGATATGATGAGATCTGTCAATAATTTTCTACATTTATTGAGATTTTTAAATTTGAATTCTCTGTTTTTTAACGGATGGTATCACATATATTGATTTGCATACATTATATAATATTTATGAATCAGGACTAAATCAAACTTAACTATAGTTTATAATACTTAAAATATGCAATGAATTCAGGTTGCTAAAATTTGTTTAGAATGGAATTTACAGATATTGAAGGAAAAATTTACATTTGTAGTTTGAGTGTACATTAATTTATTTAAAAATTTTATCAATCATTTTTAATTTGGCTTATGTTTAATGGAATTTATTTCTAAATAAAGGATAAGAATTTTGGTAGAACTTGTGTTACTACAGTTTACTGATACACAACATAGCTATTATTTACAATTAGTGAACAAATCTCTTGCCTTAAAATACCGCATTTTACTAACAATGGCAACTGTTTCAGGACTGAAAAACATAATGCTTCCAAAATGCATTACCTAGACTTTTCCACCCCAACCAGCATATACTGATTTTTTTTTGTTTTTTGATTGTTTATTTGCCCCTTAATTGAGTCACTGCTTATTAAACCCAGGATCTTGTGCATAAGTTTATTTATCAACATCATTTTGGAACACTTAACAGAAGCCACAAGAGAATGGATTATAAAGATGAAAAGAAAATTTATTCCTTCTAGGGACTGATAAACCTCTGAGTGAAATAATAGCAAAAATAAACTTTTGTAAGTATACTATAAGATTTTCTCTTTTGTAATTTATAGAAGAATATTAAATTACATTTGTTTTATTATAGTACTCAATTACGATTTAAAAAAAAATTGCCACCTTTGGTATTTCTTAAATTTGATCCACTATTTTAATCTAATTTTATAGCATAAATATTTACCATTTATTTATAAACATACCAGATAAACTGATATTTATTCTGCTCATGTTTTGAATATAGAGCTAATGATTTTAAAGTACACAGATAAATACCTACTTCCATTTCCAAATCAAATTATGTTTCGCATTAATTACAAATGATAATGAAATTGTTATATATTTTCTTTACATGTTTTACACAAATTTCACTTTAAATTCAAAAACTTTAAAATTATTTAATATATTTTGTGTATTATATATACTCTGTTCACCCATCTGGCATAAATTTGTGTAAAAAAGGATGGAGATTGGTTTTATTTCATAGACCCCAAAATTAAATTATTTAAAAGATTTTGTGGGGATAAAATTTGCAGATCACACTATAAAAATTAGCATCTTATATTTCATTTCAACTGGATTAATGAGAAATAAGCACTGGCTGATTGTTACACTTGAGTTGCTAGGAGACCAGGCGTTTTGTGTTGTCACAGCTACTCAGGTTGAGAACCATTGTGATGGCCTAGCAGTTTATCTGTGCAGGCCTGCCAAAGCAGCATTGGAAACTGCAGTGCTCAAAATCATGCAGATTTGAAAAGTAGCTGTAGAAAAATTTATATGAGATGACACATGTTTCTCAGAAATTCAAGATGTGTCTAATAAAGTTGGACCAACTGGTTCAGGAATCTGCGGCAGATCTCTATTGTGTAACAAAACATTCTCTGGAGACTTGGACTTGAGGTCTATGATTGAAGAAAATGCTTTTCAGAATTTGTTTGAAGAATCCTTGATAAAATGTCCATGTTACACACATTGTGTCTCTGAACCAAATGAAGATAATAATTTTCATTTTCTGACATTTCCAAGTAAGCTCTGAAAAATGGCTGGGAGTGACCAACTTAAATCCATCTGATGGGACGATAATGGAACTTCCATAGTGATTGATGAAGATGTCTTTAAGAAGGAAGTTTTGGAAAGAAAGGCCCCTTTCAGAATATTTGAAACTGGAAGTATGAAAAGCTTAGTTACACAGCATAACCATTATGGTTTTAGTAAACTACGGCAGAATTTTCAAATATCTGCTTGTCTAGCAGACTTCCTGGCAGAAGAAAAAATGTCTCTGTTTTAAGCAAGGTATTTAGAAATTTTAGTTACTACTTGGTAACTTACATATAAAATTTTATTTTGTACATCAATCTATGGTAATATAAATGTAAAGATAGATTTTGAAAATTGTATAAAAGTACTAATGTTAAAATACTTTATTTTTTCTAAAAAATGAGGACAGTGACTTAAGTATTCAAGATTATGAGTAACATTGCTTACAACTATGAATCTTATCAGAAATCATAAAAATGTATTAAAGCTGCTTTTGAGAAGTGGCATTCACCATTACTGCTAATGCTAACATCTTAAATCTGATGACTATACTGTTTAAATGTTTGTTTTCCAAATAAGGAACTTCAAAGTGTCGTTAGTAATGTTCATATTTTGATGATATTATCTTTGCGTGGTAAACGTGAAATCTGAGGGTTTTATTAGGCTTATTGTAGTGCTGTATTTTGTTTTAAAATATTACTAAAACCTTTCTCTTTGGTTGTAGCTGCAATTCTATCATAATCCAAATTTTAAACGAGGCTTACCCCAGCTTTTAGTGAGAATAATAAGAAAAGTTGGGATTAAATATTCCTCTCTGGTATTTTCATTGGCTGAACATTTCAACAAGAAGCAATTTAAAGCAGAGGGTAATGTAGATAATCATATTTCTTGTTTTGTGGCTGACAGAAGTGGAGAAAATGCATTTTTACCTTCTACAAATTTAAGCATTCCTCTAATAAGAAAGCCCTCTACTAGGCACATAATTGTTGATAAAACTATCCCGTTCAGAGGTGATTTTTCTCCTCCATCATCAATGTCAGTTAGATCACCAGAACAAATTGCAGTGGAACAACGTGCTATTTTAAATGAGTTGACCACAGTCCACGGGCACTATCAAAGTTGCTACACTGAAGCAAATGGCCGTGTTGTGAACCTCATTACAACTACAAATTCTACTTCTCAGTACAGCATCTTGTCTCCCATAAAGAGCAATTATTTTGGTGGAGCCTTCTACTTTTCCAAATAGATTTCACAACATATCTGCCAATGAAGGTCTTTTTCTAAACTTCAACCAGGGAGAAACCCACGGTTCCAGTGACAGTGATACCTGATACATCAGCTACCTCTCTTCCAAGGCCAAATCATAAGCCTCTTCTGTTTATGAACGTCATCCTATTACAACTGATCTACCAGAGGACTACCCGATTATGCAGGATAACAAAGATTATAATTGATGTTGGCAAATGTCGACAAATATCTGCAATTTTCTTATTTGAACAATAAACATAGATGTGTAACTGTAATTTTCTTGTATTTTTTTTAAATAGAATTAAGAGTTAAAAGGGAGACTAAGTTAACATTTAAAGACAAAAAGATATTGGATTGATATGATCATTTGATGGAACAATATGGGAGTAAATTTAAATAATTTCTTGTAAGGAATAAGGCAAAATGGAAGAATTTGGAAAAAGACTAAAACATGGATAGAGGGAAAAGTACTAAGTGGTTTTTGGTTCATCATGGAAAGTATAAAAAGTGTTAAGTTAGAATAGATTGGAACAGGAGATAAATGCAGAAACCGGCCCAGGGATCATGGTCTCTATTATGTCATCCCTGGAATCATAAAAGTCACACTCAGATGGCACATTCAGCATGTGGTAGAATTTAAGATGTAATTTTATCTATGGTCTTTTTTGTGCTGTTATCAAAGCATTCCAATTGGTGCTTTCATTTCCTGCCCTTAAGAGTCTACACTATATTTTGTAGTCAACACATTATGTTGCTTTTATGTCCCAGCCAAAGACAAGCTTATGTCCTCAGGGTGGCACTTAATGCCTTTCCAACTCTAAGAGCACAAACTCAACTTAGTTTAGTTATTTCTTTATAAATCTGGCATCTGACTACCGTGGAATATCTTTATGTTTCACTGTATCTGGAGATACATCCAGGCAAATGCTTGTCAACAATGTTAGCTCCAACCTCACCACGTTTTCTCTAGCTCATCCTTGGAATTTGGTTGTCCTCCCTTTATATACTTAGACTTTCCCAGTCTCAGCACAGGAACCACCTCCTCCAGATATTTTCTGTCTATCCCCCTTTACTTGTCTAACTTGGATACCAGCACAGTATCACAGTACATGCCACAGGATGCATTTTAGTATTTAGTGAAAAAAATACATGTTGACTTTAAGCAAAATCTACTTTCCTGAAACAACAAAACTCTCATGGTTTTCAAACTATTTCGTTATGCTCTTTACTCTTCACCACATACTAGCTTTTTTCATAGCCCAAGGACTAGTCACACAAGACAGTAAGTGGAGGTAGGTACAGGAGACAAAGTATTATTTTCTTCTTTATTCATGCCTCCAGAGGCCTAAAGCATTCCATTCTCATTTCATTTAATGTAGGTTTATACAAACCACATAACTTTTGCCCATTCTAACATTTACAGAGGAAATAACTAAGGGATACTAGCCCGTTGGTGGGGGTGGTAATATTCAGTAACCAAATTGCAATCTAAAATATGTGGACTAGAAGGAGGTGAGGGCAGTAGAATTAAAAATTTGTCCAACTGCAAGAATACCAAATTTCTGCATATATTAGGAAACAAAAAATATTCATGGAAGTCTTTGAAAATTTCCCATTAATTTAAAATAAATGGGGAAGCATTTTCAGAATGTGAAATGCCCTGAAATGCTGGAAAAATTGTAGGCAATTTCAGGTAGCCAAAGGATTCTGCTCACAATCATGCAGCCAGTGTCAGCTGACAAGACTGGAATGGCAACATTTAGTCCTGAAAATGTGTCACCAGTTGTGAAGAAAGCCTTTGATAATCGGGAGAATGGGCAAATGGGCCAGGGTATACTTGCTACATCCCACCAATATGACCTTTAACAAGAGAAGAAAAGAGCCCACTTGCAGCTGGAGAACTGTGTCTGGACAGCAGTGGTTTTCCTACAACAGAAACATCAAGGTTTTAAATTTTTCAGCTCAATTATAATGGTGACTATATTTTTGCTTATATTGGCAGTGTGGGAATTCAGATGGGCTGGTTCAGCAACTAGTTTCCAGCTCTCTTATCAGACTGTGGGTCTTACCGTGATCATCTTAACAAGGTTGTATGCTGATAAGTCAAAAGCAACAGTTTATTTTCAAAATTTGAAATCCTAAAGAAGAATATTGTTTGTTTATCCATCTGTAGTTACCAACCTGGGAAACCTAGACTATTGGCAAAAGTACAAAAATTGGGTGATGCTTTGAAAACTATTCTCTGAGCTCTGCCTACTGAATTCTTCCCACTAAATACTACAAATCTGTCTACCACTGTGTGTGTGTGCCAAGATGGATTGTTAAGCAGTCACTAAGTTTGTCTTAGTTGAGTCATCAGTGAATTTTTCCTCTGCATCTGGCAGAATCTCTGTGAATTAAGAATTTCACTGAGCCACAGATTTTCTTCCGATCAGGGAAAGGTAGATTATATTTCTCCCAGTATACTAATTGTTATCTGTTCATTGAATCCCGAGCTGATGTAAGGGTAAAACCAGTGAAATCTTTAATTAGACTGAGGCATTTACATTCTCCAGTCCCCAGAGCCCAGCACAGGCCTGTGTCACCTTTTTAATTTAAGCTTATGTCCAAGTTTTTTTTTTTCTCACTGTTAACACAACTTATTTTGACTTTGAACACCCGTTGACTAATTTATAGAGACTGAACCACTGACTTATTCAGGTTCACCTAGAAATTGCAATAAACTTTCTTTCCTTGGACTACCTGTAATAGGGTGAGCATAATCATCATTTTGAAAGCAGCCCTCAGTCCTAATAATGCAGAACCTTTACACATCTTTGCCCAGCACTTGAGCAAGAATGTTTGTTTTGGATCTCAGTGATTTTCCTCACATCCACTAATGCAACCATGAGTAAACACCACATTGTTATCCAAAATCAAGTCTTTGTCAGTATTGCATTCCCATTGCAAAACAGTTCGGAACTTTAGGAGTTCTGAGATTTTACCATGCTGAATTTTTTAGCAACCTAGCATGTTGTTTTCTTACAGATGCTGTCGGGAGATGAGACCATCTGTCAGAGACAGTGAACTTTATCAATCACAGCAAGAGCAGCCAGTTTTAAATTTGTATCCATTACCTAATCTCAGATGAATACACAGAGTGAAGTTTTGATGCCAACAGAAGCAGTGGGCTGTGAAAATGAAGAAAGATTAAGGCATATTAAAACACTAATTTTATTATTATCTTTATGTATACTTAATTTGAATCACTTATTTATTAGTATCTTTACCTAGGATAAGTATATCATGACTCAAGTTTACTTGCTGCAAAAACAGTCATGAGAAATAACATGGAAAAAAATAACCATTGACTTTCCATTTTTCCTTCCACTTTTTTGAGATATAACTGGCATAAAACATTGTGTAAGGTTAGGTGCACAGTATAGTGATTTGATTTACAAGTATTATGAAATAAATATCATAGCAACTTTACGAGAATTCATTATTTCATATAAATACAATTTTAAAGAAATACAATTTGTCTTTTGGTTGTGATGAGAAACCTTATGGTCTACTATCTTAACAACATTCATATTGAACATAAAGCAGTATTAATTGTAATTTTCATGTTAGTACGGGGCATACCTAGAACACGTTCATTTTTTGGCTGGAGGTTTGATTCTTTTGAGTGCATTAATCAAATTCTCCTTTCCCACCCCTGCCTCTGTTAACTACAAATCTAATTTTTTTCTTTAAGTATGTTTGTTTGTTTTTGAAGTGTAATTTAATCTATAACACTATGTTTATTTCTCTTACACAAATAACTCTTTGCTATTTTTAATACATTTCAAACTGATCACAAGAAAAAATCTAGTTTTGATATGTTGCTATTTAAAGATATTTCATAGTTATTGACTATTCCCCATACAGTACATTTCTTGCCCCTGACTCATTTAATTTGCAACTGGAAAATTTTCTTTCCTAATTTTCCTCAACTTTTTCTTTTCCTCACCTCATTACCCTCCTTCTTGTTAACAACCTGTATCTTTGTATATCTTTATCTCCTTTTCTGTTTTGTTATGTTCATTTGTTTTAAATTCCAAATATGAGTAAAATCATACAGCATTTGTCATTCTCTTTCTGAATTATTTCACTTAGCATATTACCCTATTGGTCTACCCATTTGCTGCAAATGAAAAGAACTTATTCTTTTCAGAGCTGAGTAATAACCCATTGTATTTTTATGTGTGTGTGCATATATATATATATACATATATATATATATATATATATAGTGCTTATATATATATTTATTGTGTGTGTATATATATATAAATTAGATAAATCTGTAGTTATTAGATGGGTAGATATATATACTATAAACACACATCTTCAATATCCATCATCTATTGATGAGCAATTAGTTTGCTTCTATATCCTGTCTATTGAGAATAATGCTGCAGTGAATATAGGGTTGAGTTTATCTTTTCTAATTAGTGTTACAATTTTCTTGGAATAAGTATCCAGATATGGAAATGTTGGATTATATTTCATTTTTAATTTTTATATAAAGCTCCATGTTGTTTTCCACAGTGGAAGCACAAATTTACATTCACTCCAGCAGTGCATCAGGGTAGTTTTTCTTACATCCTCACCAACACTTATGTTTGTTATCTTTTTGATAATAGTCATTCTGATAGGAGTGACATAAAATCTCATTGTATTTTGGACTTGCATTTTTCTGATGTTTAGTGATGTTGATCAGTTTTATGTGCCTCTTGGTTACCTTTCCCCAACTGTATATTCATTTTTTGTAATAGGCAAAATGACCATAACTGATTTCATTTTCAGGCATTCTTTGAGTTCCATTATTTTGTTTGTTCTGTGCCAATACCATATTGTATTTATTACTATAGCTTTTTATTATAATTTAAAATCAGTGACAGTGATATATCCTCTTTGTTCTTTGTCAAAGTTGTTTGTGTTTTTAGTTTGTTTTCTTTTCTTTCTTTTTCTTTTTGTGATTTCAACTCTTTTGTGTTTTCATGTATAGTTTAGAATTATTTGTTCCAAGTATCTGAAAATGCTGTTGGGATATTGATAGTCACTGAAATTTATCTGTGTATTCTCTTGGCTAATACTGTCATTTAAGCAATATTTTTTCCTCATCTATGAACACAGTATGTACTTTATCTGTTTCCATTATCTTCAATTTCTGTCATAAATATTTAATAGATTTCTTTATACAGGTGTTTTACCTCCTTGTTTGGATACATTTCTTTTTTTTTTTTTTTGTAATGCAACTGCAAATGAGACAGTTCCCTCACTTTCTCTATCAGTTAGCTTGCTGTTAGTGTGTAGAAATGCAAGATTTCTGTATGTTAATTTTACATTCTGAAATTTTAACAAATGCATTGATAAGCCCTAGTGGTTTTATGGTACCGTTATTAGGATTTTTGTTTTAAGTATGTCATCTGCAAGCAGATACCTTTACTCCTTTTCTGAAAAAGCTATATTTTATTTACTTTTATTTTGGATAGCTATGGCTTGAATTTCCAATACGATACTGAATATAATTGGTAAGAGTCAGCATACTTGTCTTCTTCCTGCTCTTATTGGAGATGCTTTCAGCTTTTAAACAGTGAGTGTCATGTTAGCTGAGTTCATGTCATATATGACCTTAACTGTGTTGAAGTATGTTTCCTCATGCCCAATTTGAGGAGAAATATATTCATAAATAGATACTGAATTTGTCAAAACATTTTATGACTCTATTGAGGTGACCATATAATTACTATTCTTCAATTTCTTAGTGTGGTATATCATACTGATTAATTTGTGGGTACTGAATCACTTTTGCATCCCTGGATTAAAATGGACTTAATCATAATGTATAATCCTCTTAAAGTTTTGTTTGATTTGCTAACAATTTAGTGGTGATTTTTGCATTTATGCTTAACAGTATTATTTCACCTGTAATTTTTTGAGGTATTTGTTCCAGTTTTAGTATTAGTGTGATACAGAAATGTGGGTTAGGGAGCCTTCCTTCCTCTGCAAATGTTTGAAATTCTCTGAGAAGTATAGGTGATAGCTCTTCTCTTAATGTTTGACTGAATTCACCTGTGAAGCTTTCTAGGCCTGGAATTTTGTTTCTTGGGTGATTTTGTTTTATAACATTCAATTTCATTAGTGATAATCTGTTCATATTTTCTCTTTCTCATTCCATCCTGGAGAATATGTCTTCTAAGAAATTGTCCATTTCTTCTAGGATTTCCTTTTTAATTGTCATATAATTTGTTGTATTTTCTTATGATGCTTTGTGTTACTTTGATATAAGCTGTAACTTCTCATTTATTACAGAGTTTATTATTCTGTACTCTCTATTTTGCTCATGAGTCTGGTTAAATATTATCAATTATATTTTTCTTACAAAAGCCATTATTTAATTTGATTAGATGTTTCTATCTTTAATCTTTATTTTATTTATTTATGTTTTGACCTTTCAGCTGTCTTTCCTTCTGCTATCAAGTTTGTTTATTGTTTTGCTACATCTTTTGTTTGTAAGATTATGTTATAAGAGAAAGGTGTTTCTTATTTGTATAAGTGGGATTATTTTGCTATAAGCATCCCTATTAATACTTATTTTGCTATACCTCATGGACTGTGTTTCTATAGTCATATTTCTTTATATATATTTCCTTTGATTTATATGGAAATCCATTTGTTGTTTAATATTGTATGATTTATCCTCCACACTTTTCTATTTTTCCCAGGTTTTTTCTATACATAAATTTTTATTCTCACAGAATCAATGTTTCATCAAAAAACAAGGAAAAAGTAATAAAATTTATACAAAAATATGAAAGACCCAAATTTTCTAAAATTATCTTTGAAAAATAAACATAGTTGTGGGTATTATCCTCCCTGACTTTAGAACATACTGCAAAGCTACAGTAATCAAAACATCAAAATATGGCAAAAAGAGACACATAGATTAATGGAATAAAATAAAGAGTCCTAAAATAAACCAACACACACATGGTCTATTAGTCTACAATGAAGGAGGCAAGAGTATAAAATGGAAAAAATGCAGTCTCTTCAACAAGTAGTTCTGGGAACATTGGACAGTACATGTGAAAGGAAGATGGAAGAGCACTTCCTTCCATAGTATAGCAAATAAGATAAAAATGGATTAATTTTCTAAATGTAAAACTTGATACTAAAGAATTTCTGACCAAAAACAGGAGCAGAACTGCCTTTGAGATAAATCATAGCAACATTTATATTTGATCTATCTCCTAAGTAAAAAAAAGAGGAAAATTAACAACAACAGATTTTAATTTTACTGAGGATAAAATAGAAGTACTCTGTGATACAGGGATTCCACTTCCTGTATAAGTGTGAAGTGTAAAACCTTTTGCAGAGCAAAGGAAATCTTCAGCAAGTCATATGACAACACACAGAATAGAAGGAATAATTTCAGACAATGGAACCAACATTTTGTTAATATCTGTAATATATATGTAGCATATTAGACAAATGATTTAGAAATCAAAGACCCCAACTTAAAAACAGTGTAAGGATCTTCTTGGAAACTTTTCAAAACAGACCTGTGGATGATTTTCATGCACATAAAAAGAAACATATCGTTGCTATTCATTAGGAAAATGTAAATCAAAACCAGAATGAAATATAATCTCACAGCAACAAAATGGTTTTAAAAAAACTCTTGAAATGACAAAAATTAAAAAGAATGTTGATAAAAGGGAACCCAGGTACACTGTTGATGGAAATATAAATTGATGCATCCACTATTATAAAAGTGTGAACAGTGCCCGTAAAACTAGATATAGAAGCATTGCATGTTGCAGCAATTCCAGTTTTTGGTATTAATCTGAAAAAAAAATGAAAGCATTAAATTTAAAGGATATATTACCCCCAATGTTCTTAACATCATCATTTATACTAGCGAAGAATTGATGCACCACTCAACCTCCCATCAACAGATGATTGGCTGGAGGTGTTGAGAGATATAGATAACATAATAAATACTTAGCCAATGTCATATAAAAATAAAATTCTGCATTTGGAGCAATTGGACTGGACCCAGAGTGTGTTGCATATAGGAAAATAAGTCATACAGAGAAAAACAATATACATTATCACTTACATGAGGAAACTAAAGATATAAGAGAAATAATCATAAAAAACAGAAACAGAATCATATATATATGCATAGTGTACCAAGTAGTTGTTTGCTGTGGGGACAGGGAAGAAGGATGGAGAAGACAGAAATGTGTAAACTACTAGTTATAATTTAGAGAAGCAACTCAGCTATATTGACAACAGAGAAATATTTTAATAATTTAAGTGATTTTAAAGAAATTATAGGCATATATTATAGTAAAATGTGCATGTATGTGGGAAAATCACTGAAGAAAATAACCCAGGAAATACAAAATAGTTTCTGATACTCTGATATTAAGGTAAGTGATTTGTTCAATTTCTTTACTGTTCTTATAATGTCCTTAGTAGAAGGTTTTAAATGAAAAAGCATATTCTTTTAAAAAAGTGACATAAGTTTAAATTATTTCTGTCTCTCCCCTTAAATCTACAGTCAGTGAAACGATCTCATCTGAACAAAAATATCTACAACACAAAACAATACTGCAGAACGCATGTGTACAGCTGAAGTTTGGTGGGCTAAAACACATAAAGAATACTGAACTGAGGGAAGAGCAGATTTGGTGTCTGCAACCAAGGCCCCCTGACTAGGATATCTGAGTCCACATGTTCAGAGAACCCAGTAGAAACAGGTTCTCAGTGGTTCACACAGCTTCGGCCTCAAACTGCACCAGTACTCATGATCACATTTAACTAGGAGGGAGCCAAAATGGAGACAGAAATTCCATCCTTCAGACACTCAGACATTCATGACACTGTCCCTAATCCCCATTCACAGTGGTGGAGACAAGATACCTTGCAACACTGGACATGGCAAAGGCTCCTGCGTGATTCCAAATACCCACCTGTCTTTACACCATTCCTCAGTGTGTACACTGAGTCTCAAGTGATGTAAGATAAAAGGAAGGATTCACCAGTCCAGTGACAACAGCGGCATTAACTACCAGAGATGTCTAAGAAGCGACAATGTAAGCAATCTTTTATCCAGACAGTAGCAACTGAAAATTGAGATTTTGAATTATTATCAGAGGTAGCTTAGGTAAGTAAAACCAAATATTGTACAATATTGCAATCTACCAGAAAACAAAAGCAAGAACTCCAAATCCCTAGCTGTTATTTAGTGTCATCAGAGCAATAATTTCCCAAGAGCATGACCAATTTCAGTAGCAGCATATGGCACACACACACACCGATACACACAGGCACCGACACAGATGCAGACACACACGCACACGCTCATGCACCCACACTCGTGCGCACACACACACACGCACACACACAATGTCAACCCTGCAGCAAACAAATTTAAAGTCATATAATATTGCCATATATCTAATAGGAATCCAGAGAGATGTCATACACAAACTCAATACAAAAAACAAAACTCAGAAAGCAGTTTAGTGAGCTCAGTATTAAAATAAATGATGATAAGGAATACATTACTGAAGAGACTGAAACTATAAAATAACCCAACATTATTGGAGGACCAGATGAACTTAGTAAATGAGATGAAGAATGCAACAGAAAGCATTGGAAGAAGACTGTCTTTGTGGAAGAGAGATTAGCAAACTCACCAATACAAAACTAGAAATGAAAGGAGATGACAGAGATACAAGATATTAAAAAGTTAGGAAATTCTACAGTAGCTGTCAGACTTCTTCAGGAAGTGCACATTAGAGTGAAATCCTGGAGGGAGAAGAAAGTTAGCAGGCTGTTGATGGTTTATTTAAAGAAGTAATTGTTGATAACTTCCTGAACATGTGTAAGGAACTGATATACAAGTCCGTGAGCCAACAAAACACCAATAACTTTAAGACAATGAGACCTGATTTAAGATATGTCATATGCAAATTGGCAAGTCAATGACAGAATAAAATTTTAAAAGCAGCCAATAAGTGATGATAATCTACAAAGGAACCCCCATTAGGCTATCAGCAGATTTCTGAGCAGAAAACATATGCCAAGGTAAATAAAATGACATTTTCAAACTACTGAATTAAGAAATTTCTCACCTAAGAATACTATACCTTGCACAGTAATCTCTTACGTATAAAGTTGAAGCATTTACCAGACAAACAAAACCTGAATGAGATAAAAAAAACAAAACCGAGACACCTTACAAGAGGTACAGAAAAATGCTATTCTAAGAAAAATAAAATGGCAAAAATAAGCAAAACTTTGAACAAAATACTAAGCAGAGACCACGAGAAAGATGCAACTGTTTCTTTGGGTATGTTTTTAAATGCTACTTTTCTATATGGATTAAAGAGTGAAAAATAGGAAATCATTTGCAATAAATATAGATACACCAATCTGGTAAGATGTTCACAACAGTAAAAGAAATAATTTTAGTCAGTATTCTTGAAACGTAAAGAGTAAAAGTAAAACAATATTAAAGGAAGATGCTATCAGCAGAAAAAGGACTAAATTATACATGAGATGTTTTATTTTTATTTGAAGTACAGTAGATGTACAGTTTTGTGTAGTTTCAAATGTGCGGCATAGTGATTCCAAACCACTTTGTGTATTACATTTCATTATAAATTATTACAATAATTGCAACATTAATTATTATATGTTATTGTGTATAATTCCCTGATCCATACAGATTACACTTGTTGTTTCTCTCCTTTATGTATACTACTTTTTATCTGTCAATGTCTTACCATTAAATAGTCTCTCACTTCCAATTTGCTAAACATAAATTTTTCCCCATATCTTTCAGTCTGCTTCAGGCTTTTCTATCTAATCTCTCTGTCTTCCTACCATGTCTCTATCAATCTATCTATCTATCTATCTATCTATCTATCTATCTATCTATCTATCTATCTATATCTATGTATCTATCTATCATGTATCTATGTATCTATCCTTCTATCTAACTATTTATCTGTCATCTATCAATTGATAGCTATAGATAGATGTACAGAGATATGTGTTATTCTTTATATTACACATATAAATTATATTATATACTTTTGCCTTTGTCTAAGTTACCTCACTAAGCACAATATTTACTAGGTCCATTCATGATGCTGAAATAGCAATGTGTTGTACTTTTTCATGGCTGAGTAATATTCCATTGCATATTTATAGAAACATCATATCTTCTTAAGTCCATAGTCTACTGTGGACCCTTGGATTGATTCCCTGTCTTGCATAATATAAACAGTACTGTTGTGAACATTGGTTCTTCTCAATTTAGTGTTTTTCCCCAGATTTTTCCTAGGAGAGGTATTACTGGGTCATATGGTAGTACTCTTTTTACTTTTTAAATAATCTGAATACTGTTTTACATAGCAGTTGTACCAATTTACATTCCTACGAAAGTGTAAAAGAGATTTGTTTCCTCCATATATTCTCTAACACTTTGTATTTGTACTTTTTGATAATAGCCATTTGACCAGTGTGAAGTGATACCTAATTGTGGTTTTGATTTGCAATTACAAATAATTATTAAAGTTGAACATTTTTAACACTTGCCTGTTACTCATCTTTATGTTTTCTTTGGAAAAATATTAACTCAGGCACTCTGCTCCATTGTTTTATTGGGTTTTTGTTTTTCACTTTGAGTTGGGTAACCTAAATCCATGTAACATCTATTAACCTACATCTATTAACCCCTGGTCACTTGCATTGTTTGCAATTATATTCTCCAATTACACAGACAATGTTTTCATTTCATTGATAGTGTCCTTAGCTGTGCAGAAGTTTTCAAGTTTGTTTAGGTCCCATTCGCATATTTTTGCTTTTATTTCTTTTGCCTTAGGAGGCAGACATAAGAAATTATTCCTATGATATATATCCAATATGGTATCACCTATATCCCCTACTAGCAGTTTTTTAGTATCAGGTTTTACATTTAGGCCCTTAATAAACTTGGAGTTTATTTTTGTATATGATGTCAGGGAATGCTCTCATTTCACTGTTTTACATGTAGATGTCCAGCTTTCCCAACACAATCCATTGACGAGACTGTCTTTTCTTCATTGTGTACTCTTGCCTCTTTTATCATTGATTCATTACTCATAGGTGTGTGGAATTATTTCTAGGCTCTCTATCTATTTTTATTGATTATATATCTCTGTCAATGCCATGCTGTTTTTATTACTGCAGGGTTGTAGTATAATAAGCTATTCGGGAGTTTTATACCTCCAGATTTCTTGTTTTTTCTCAAGATCATATTGGCAATTTTTAAAGGTTTCATGTAAAACTTAGAGTTATTTATTTTCTGGTTCTGTGGGAAATACTACAGCTTCGTAACAGGAATTGCACTGAATCTATAGGTTGCTTTGTGTAGTACAGCCATGTTAACAATATTAACTCCTTCAATCCAAGAGCACAAGACATCTTTCAATTTCTTTGATTCATTTTAATTTCTGTGTCAATGTTTTTTAATTTTCAGTGTTTAGATCTTTCATATATATGGTTACATTTATTCCAAGATATTCAGGGTGATGTGATTTTAAATAGTATTTCTTTCAACGTCCATTTTAGGGTATCTCATGATTAATATGTAGAAATGCAAGAGAATTCTTTAAATTAGTCTTGTACCTGGTTCCCTTGATGAAATTTTTATTGTTCATAATAGTGTGAAGACCTTAAGACTCTATGTAGATTGTTACATCATCAGTACTGGTGAACAATTTTGCCTCTTTCCATTTTGCATTTCTTTTACTTCTTTTTCTTTCCTTTTCCTTTCTTCTTTTACTGTGGAACAGAAGTGCTGTGAGTATAAATCAATGTGTTGTTCCCTAATTTACCAAGAATGCTTTCAGCCTTTCCCCTAAGTATTATAAATTGTTATAAATGGCCTTTATTATGTTGAGAGATGTTCCATTGTAGTCCCTATTACGAGAGTTGTGATCATGAATGTATGTTGAAATTTGTCTAATGATTTTTCTGTGTGTATTGACATGGTCCTGTGAATTTTGTCCTTATTTTATTAAATATGTGTCATGCTGATTGACTTGTGTATGTTGAACCATCCTTGTGACTCTGGAAGGAATCCAACTCATCATCGTGTATTATCCTTTCTATGTACTGCTGGATTAGTTTGTTGATATTTTTTGTGGATTTTTGAATGTATATTCATCAAGAATATTGGCTTTACATTTTCTTTTTATTTTTTGTTAGTGTCTTTGACTGGTTTTGTTATCATGGTATTGGTGGCCTCTTAGAATTATTTTGGGAATTTTCTTTCCTCCTTCATTTTTTGAAATAGTTGGGAGGAAAGTGGTTTTAGAGAAGGCAACCAGATATTGTGTTCAAAGGGTATTTTTAATATCATAGATTTTATTTAACTTATACTGATTGCTCTTTTCAAGTTTTCAGTTTTCTTTTTATTAAGTGTTGGCAGGATGTACGTTTCAAGAAATTTGTCCATTTCTTTAAGGTCGTCCAGTTGGTTGTCACGTAACTGCTCAGAGTGCTTTCATAATCTTTTTTTGTATTTCTGTAATATCAGATTTTATTTCTACTCTTTCATTTATTATTTTGTTTGGGTCAGCACTCTGCATTTCTTGAAAAACCTGACTTTATGCTTGTCAATTTGTTAATGTTTTTAAGAAAAAAAAGCTGTTGATTTAATGATTTTTAATTTATTTTTTAATTTTTTATTTATTTTCAACCTAATCATTAATGATTTCTCTTTCCACTGCCTTTGGGTTTGTTTGTTCTTATTTCTAGTTATTTTGGGTGGAAAGCATGGTCCTTTGTATGAGGTGTTTCTTTTTCCTTGTAGAAGGTCTGAATTGTTCTAAACTTCCCAGTTAGATTTCCCTTTACTGCATCCCATACATTGTATGAAGCTATTTTCATTGTAATTTGTTTGCAGGTATGATTTTATTACCTCTTTGATTTCATCATTGACCTTGTTTTATTTTAATTTTTTAAAGGATGTGGTTTAATCTCATGTTTGTGGTTTTCCTGGTCTTCTTTCTAGAATTGATGCATAGTTTCATAATTTTGTGTATGGAAAAATATTTGCTGTAAACTATATTTGCTTAAAGATCCTGAGGCTCTTTTCATGACATAATAAGTGGCTAATTCCTTAGAAAACATCCTGTGCACACTTGAGAAGCTTTTGTGTTCTCCTTTTCTGATGCAGTGTCCAATAGTTCATTTTGGTTCAAATTATCTAATATGCCATTAAGACCTCTGTTTCCTTACAGATATTCTTTCTGAATGATATGGCCATCAGAATAGTGAGGTGTTAAATTCATCTGCTATTATTGTTTTATAATGAATTAATTACTTCATGTCTACCAATATTTCTTTTCATACTTAGGATCTACGGTGTTGGGTCCATAAATAATTTAATGAAAATAATACCCTATATTTTGTTGATCTCTTTTTTAAGTAATCTCATATTAATCTTTCATTGTGAACCTAATTTTGGAACATATTTTGTATGATTTGAGCGTTACAAACTGCATTTTATTGTCTTTTCCATGAAATATCTTTTCCATCTATTTCCTGGCTGTGTTTATCTTCCACCATAAAGTGAGACTTTTTTTGGGGGGAGGCCAATATGTTGGAGTGGAAGGATGCTTGTAGCTCACCCTTTCTCACAAATGCACCAAGACTCATCCAAAGACCCACTCAGCTAAACAGAGGACCTGATGAACTCTGATGGAACATTGTCCTCTTCAAAAGATAAAAATGCAAAAAATCTGGAAGAAGAAAAGGAGGAAAGAAAGAAGAAAAGGCAACACAGATTGGGACAGTTCCCACGGGGAGGGAGCATCTTAGAAGCACTGGTGCTCACTCACAGTGTCTCCCCTCTTCAACTGAGAGTTTGGCAGGATGAAAGGGGAGCCTCCAACGATTGGATCTCTACAGAGAATAAGTTGACTGACAGATCTAAGTTAAAAAGGAACAGGGGATCCCTCTGTCACCAACCCCAAGATGAATCCTGGCAGCTGAGTGCAGGGCCATGTGCAAGAGCTGGATGGCAGATGGGGATGGCTGCACTGAGGTAGCTTGGGGAAATGGAGGGGGCTGTGTGTCATTGCTGAGGGTGCACAGGGCAGAACAACCTGGGCCCTCCATAAATCTACAAGGCAGAAGTGCCCTGGGAGGGGAAAGGTGCATTCCCCAATTTTGATAATCCACAAAAGTTTCTAGGTGAAGAGAGCTGGGGCGCAGACACAGCCACCATACCCTCTGGTGCTTTGCACCCAGGTGGCAGCGGGAGCAAAACCTGCATCCATTCCTAAGGACTTAGCAGCGTCAAGCGACAGATGGGGCTTGTCTACAGTCTGAGGCAGATAGGATACTTCTGTCTTATTTCCTCAGAGAACTTGCTCTGCCAAGACAAACAAGGAGCAGTGTTTTGGCCTAAACAGGGACAGGTCTGTTCCTCAGTCTACCTTGAGCCCAATTCAGGTGTGCAAACCCGAGGCGGAGCGTACAGTGGCACAGAGCAGTGGCGAGACCGGCAACATGAGGGGGCTGGTGGCCTCCCACATTTTGAGCTGGAACGCAGCCCCTGACCATGTGGCTGCGAGTGAGCATGATGCCCAATCCTGCCTGGTCAGTTTGAAACATCTGACTGCAGCATTGGGCAGGGCAGTGACAAGCCAGCCCACAATAAATAGAGCTGCTCTGGAACCAGTGTTGGGAGTAGGAGCGATCTGCTTGCTAACAGGCCCTGGGAGCAGCACATATGAGAACTCCAATGGAAGGCCTCTGGAAAAAGTAAGCTGAGCTTCCAAACAGGATTAATACAGAAAGACTTCACATTAAAAGTACACAGTCACCAGGAGGACACTAACTACCCCCTTGTTTTAATCTGTTTTTACCTGTTCCATTTTCTATTACCCTTTTAATTTTTACATCCCAGGCAATTATTTATACCCCATTTTAATCCCTTTGAAATTTTTTAAAATATATTTATTATTATTTTTCAAAACTCTGCTTTAACTTGCTTTTCTATTATTCATTTACAATGTCTTCAAACCTTTATTTCTCCCTCCTTTAATATTCTTTATCTCTCTCTCTCTTTTTTCTCTTTTCTAAGTTGCATTTCTACATAGCATTAGTTAGATAAAAACCTTTAGGACCACAGTAGATAAATAATAATCCATAAACCACAGTGCCAGAAAGGTAAGACTAAGATGAAAAAGCAAAGAAACAATTCCCAATTAAAAGAAAAAGAGAAATTCCTTAAAGAACAATCAGTGAATTAGACATCAATAACCTACTAGGTCAAGATTTCAAAAAAAGAGTGATCAAATTATTGAATGAAATAAAAGGTAGTGTTAAGCGATATAAAATATGTTAAAAATGAAATGGAAGCTATAAAGAAGAACCGAGAAGAATATGTAAAACCATTGACTGAGATGAGGAATGATCTAAAGGTTTTGCAAATCTGAATAGAGAACTCAGAGGAACAAATTAGTGACTTAGAAGATAGGACAATAGAAAACACACAATCAGAATATCTACATCAGAAACAATGAGAAACAATTGAAAAAGGCATAAGAGACTTATGGGATAATAGAAAGCATGCCAAACTTGCCATGATAGAAGTCCCAGAAGGGGAGGAAAGATCAAAGGGGATTACAAAGGTGTTTGAAGAAATCATGACTGGGAACTTCCCAAACATATGGAAGGAATCAGATATCCAAGTAAAAGAAGCTCAGAGTGTCCCAAACAGGAAGAACACAAATACACCCAAACCAAGACATATAATTAAGATCGCCAGAGTAAGGATAAAGAAATAATCCTAAAGACAGCAAGAGAATAGCAAAGAGTGAGTTACAAGGGAATCCTCATAAGGCTCCCAGCTGATTTCACTACACAAATACTACAGGCCTGTAGGGAGTGGAAAGATATATTTAAAGGTCTGAATGAAAAAAAAGATATACCCTAGGATATTTTAACCAGTAAGCCAATAATTTAGGCTAGAAGGAGACATAAAGAATTTCACAGACAAGAAAGAGCTACAAGAGTTTAGCAAAACTAGACCCATGCTAGAAGAAATATGGAAAGGTCTACACTAAATATAAAAGCAGCAGGATGCTTCAGAAATTTAAAACTCACAGCTGGAAAGGTGATAACTCATGAATTACAAATAAAATACACAAAAAATTTTAAAAGAAGACATACAAATCATTGAGATAGGGAGAGGGAGGAAGGAAAATAGAGAATTTTTTTTTTTGGTCTTTCCGTTTAAAATTATTTGTTCTCAATAGGATGGGTTTGAGATCATATTACTAGCAGTTTAATAAAAGCAGTTATAATAATGGTCAAAACACTTATAAAAGTGGTAACAACAAGACAAAAACTTATCAGGGAGTCACTAAAACTAAATAAACTACATGATACTACATAGGAAAATGACCAAACCATAAAAGAAAGATGAAAGGTACAAAGAGGAAATATCTAATCAACTGAAAATATAAGGTCATAATGGCAATAAACACAAACCTATCATCGATTATTGTAAATGTAAATGTATTAAATGCTCCAGTCGAATGTCATAGAGTGGCATGCTAGATAATAAAGCAAGAACCTTCAATATGCTGCATACAAGAGACCCAATTAAGAGAGAATGACACATATAGATCGAGAGTGAAAGGATGGAAAAGGTTATTCCATTCAAATGGAAAAGCCAAAAAAGCAGGTGTTACAGTACTAATTTCAGACAAAATAGTCTTTAAAACAAAGCCCATAAAGAAAGATAAAGAAGGACATTTTATAATGATTGAAGGAGTGATACAAGATGAGGATAGCACACTCGTTAATACATATGCACCAAATTGAGGAGCACCTAAATATATAAAATAATTACTAACAGATATAGAGGGGGATAGTGATGGGAATCTAATAATATTTGGAGATTTGAACACTGCATTAACATCACTGGACATATCATCACGACAGAAAATAAATTAGGCAACAGAGAAGTTAAATAGTACAATAGAAATATTACACTTGTTGGATTTTTCAGAGCATTGCAGCCCCCACAAAATAGGATATACAATTTTTTCAAGGGCACATGGGACATTTTCCAGGATTCGTGATATATTTGGGCACAAAAGAAACCTCAGCAATTTGAAGAAGAAAGAAATTACCTCAAGCATATTTACTAACCACAATGCCATGAAGCTAGAAATCAAAAACAGAGAAACAAAGGAGAACAAAAAGAAATCAAGGAGGTTAAACAATATGTTATTAAAAACCAATGAGTCAATGAAGAAATCAAAGGTAAATTGAAAAAGTACCTTGAGACAAAAGAAAATGAAAGCAAAACCAAACAAAATTTATGGGACACAGCAAAAGCAGTGCTGAGAGGGGAGTTTATAGTGTTACAGGCCTGCCTGTATAAAGAAGAACAATCACAAAAAAACAATTTAAACCACCAGCAGAATGTACTAGATAAAGAAGAACAAAAAACCCCAAATGGCAGCAGAAGGAAAGAAATCATAAATGTTGGGGAGGAAATAAAATAGTAATTAAAAAGAACATAGGAAAAAAATCAACCAAAGCAAAAGTTTGTTTTTTGAAAAAGTAAATAAAATCAACAATCCTCTGTCCAAACTAAAAAAGAAGGAAAGAGAGAGAGCACAAATTAGCAAAATAAGGGAAGAGAACTGAGAAATTACAACAACTAAAAATGAAATACAGGATATCATACGAAAATATTATTAAATCTATATGGAAACAGACTGGATAACCTAGAGGAGATGGACAATTTTCTGGAAACATACTGTCCACCAAGACTGAATCAAGAAGAAACTGACCCCTTGAACAAGCAGAGCACTAGAAATGAAATCAAAATAGCAATATAAAACATTCCTACAAATAAAAGTCCAGGACTGGAAGGCATCACTGAGGACTTCTACTAAACATACAAAGAAGAACTCATACCAGTACTTCTCAAACTCTTCCAGAAGATTGAAAAGGAAGGTATACTCCCAAATTCATTCTATGAAGCCACAATCACCCTGATACCACAACCAGGCAAAGACACTACCAAAAAAGAGGATTATAGGCCAATATCACTGATGAACACAGATGCCAAAATCCTCACCAAAATAGTAGCAAATAGAATCCAACAACACAGATAAAACATTATACATCATGACCAAGGGGGATCATGCCAGGGACACAGGGGTGAATCAACATATGCAAATCAATCAGTGTAATACAGCACATCAACAAGAGAAAGGACCAAAACAAAATGATCTTCTCAATAGATGCAGCAAAAGCATTTGTTAAAATTCAACACCCACGTATGATAAAAACTCTCACCAAAGTGGGCATAGAGGGAACATATCTTAGCATCATGAAAGTTATAGATAACAAACCTACAGCCAGCACAGTACTTAATGGTGAGAAAGTTAAAATTTCCCACTAAAATCGAGACAAGTCAAGGATGCACTCTATCACTACTCCAATTCAATATAACCATGGAAGTCCTAGTCACAGCAATGAAACGAGAGAGAAGTAAAAGGGATTCAAATTGGAAAAGAAGAGGTAAAAGTCTCACTATTTGCAGATAATATGTTACTATATATAGAAAACCCTACAAGATCCAGAAAAAAACTACTACAGCTGACCAAAGAATTCAGCAGCAAAGCAGGTTACAAGATTAAGGTTCAAAAATCACTGGCATTTATCTATTCTAACAATTCAGATAATACTATAGAGCTACAGTCAACATGACAGCACTGTATTGGTAGGAAAACAGACATATAGGCCAATGGAACAGAATAGAGAGCCCAGAAATGAACCCAAAACTTTTGGTCAATTAAACTTCAACAAAGGAGGCAAGAAAATGCAATGGAATTGAGACAGCCAATTCAGCAAATGGTGTTGGGAAAACTGCACAGCAGCATGTAAATCAATGAAGCTAGAACACTCCCAATGAAGCTAGAGCACCATACACAAAAATAAATTGAGAATGTATCAAAGACTTAAACATAAGACAAGATACAATATATCTCCATGAGGAAAATATAGGCAAAATGTTATCTGATATAAGATTCGAAAATTTTCTCAAAGAAATAAAAGCAAGAATAAACAAAATAGACCTAATGAATCTTACACGCTTCTGCATAGTAAAGAAACCAGAAGTGAAGCAAAAAGACAACGTATGGAATGGGAAAATAAATGTGCATGTGAAAGCTACAAAGGCTTGATCTCCAGAGTATATAAGCAGTTCATCCAACTGAATAAGGAAAAATAAACAACGCAACCCAAAAATGGGCTGAAAAACTAAACAAGCAATTCTCCAAGGAAGACATACAAATAATCAAAAGACACTTCAGACAATGCTCAATATCACTAATTATCAGAGAAATGCAAATGAAAACTACAGTGAGTTAACACCTCACAATAGTCAGAATGGCCATCATTCAAAAATTCACAAATGACAAATGCTGGAGAGGCTGTGGATAAAACGGTACCGTCCTTCACTGCCGGTGGCAATGCAGTTTAGTTCAGCCACTGTGGAAAGCAGGATGGAGATCCTTCAAAAGCCTAGGAATAGACTTACAATATGACCGAGGAATCCCGCTCCTGGACATAAATCCAGAAGGAACCCTATTTCAGGATGACACCTGCACCCCAATGTTCATAGCGAGCACTATTTACAATAGCCAAGACATGGAAACAGACTAAATGTCCATCGACAGTTGGCTGGATAAAGAAGAGGTGATATATTTATACAATGGAAGATCAGTCAGCCATATAAACCAACAACGTAATGCAATTTTCAGAAACATGGGTGCTCCTGGAGATAATCAGTCTAAGTGAAGTAAGCCAGAAAGAGAAAGAAAAATACCATATGAGATGGCTCATCAGTGGAATCTAAAAATAAAAAAACAAAACAAAAAAAGCACAAAATTAAAAGAGAAATAGACTCACAGACATAGAATACAATGTTTTGGTTGCCAAGGGTGTGGGGGTCAGGGAGAGATAGACTGGGAGGTCAAAATTGTAGAATAGATAAACAGGATTGTACTTTTTAGCACAGGGAAATATATAAAAGTTCTTACAGCAGCTCAGAGAGGAAAAAATGGGACAAAAATATATATATGTTCATTGTAACTGAAAAAGTATGCTCTACGCTGGAATTGGAGAGAACTTTGTAAAATGAATGTAAACCAATAGAAAAAAGTTAAAAAAAAAGAAAAAAGCATGATCCTAAATATTACAGGTGTAAATATATATTTGAGAGAAAAAAACTATGCAAAAAAGTAGTAAAACGAAAAATTTTGTTTAATGTTTTCTTTTTAAGTTAAGCAAAATCAAAAAACCTCTAGCCTGGTGTGTCATGAAGAAAAGAGAGATACTCCAAAGAAATAAAATATGAAATAAAAGAAGAGAAATAACAATTGTTAACTCAAATATACAAATAAGGGTTCATTTTGTCAACAATTACATACCAAAAAACTGGACAAATTAGAAAAAGTAGGCAAATGTCTAGAAAGAGACCAAGATAAGGAGAAACAAATAATTTGAAAAAACTGATTACTAGAAGAAAGATAGAATCTTCATTTAAAATTATCGTTTAATATCAGTGCAGATTTAAACAGCTCCCGTGGAAAACAATACAAAAATATAAAACAGGACTCATACTCTTCAAACTATTCAAAAATAGTGAAGATGTGGGAAACTCCCAAATTAATTATATGAAGATTTAATCACCCTGAGAGCAAAGCCAACAAACAAAGTACGGGCAAAGGGAATTTCAAGCAAATATATTTGATTGAATTAGACGCAAAAATTCTACAAAATATTTTTAGCAAACTAAATCCAGCAATACCTAAAATGAATCATACACCATGATCAACTAGGATTCAATGCAGGGTCACAAGAGAGGTTCAACATACAAAAATCAATTAGTTTGATACACCACATTAACAAAATGAAAAGGGAAAATGTTGTGGTCATAAATCCATCAAAGTATTTCACAAAATTCAACATTTATACATTAAAACATCAACAACTGCAACAACAACAACAGAAACCTCTTATCAAAGTAGGATTCAGGAAATATATCTCAACATAACTAAAGTCATTAATTACAGACACACAGACAAAATAATATGCAAAAGTGAAAAACTGAAAGCCAAATAAAGGAATAAGACAAGGATGTCTACTCTTACCATTTCTATTAAACACAGTATGGGATGTCCTAGCAACAGCAATCGGACTAGAAAATAATTTACTCTTGTTAGATTGAATGAAGTAAAACTGTTATTTTAGATGACATGATAATCTATATAGAGATCCCTAAAGAATCTCCACACCGGAACAACTAAAACAAATAAAGACATTTAGCAAAGTTGCATGATTCATGATTAATATACAAAAACTGTCACATTTCTTTACCCTAAAAGTAAAATATTCCATAATTTTAAAAAATTCATATGAAATCAGATAAAAAATGAAAAAAACCTGTGAAAAAACCAAGATAATAAAATCAATAATACACTTATAAATAAATTTGAAGATGATGTAAAGAAATGGAAAGAAATCTCAATGTCTTAATATAGAGGAATTATTATTGTTAAAATATACATACTACAAATGATGTCTACAGATATAAAGTGATTCAGATCGAACTACATATTTTCCACAGAAATAAAAACAGTCCTAAGATTTGTAAGAAACTGCAAAAGACCCAGAACTGTAAAAGGAACAATGAGGAAAAAGAACAAAGTTGGAGGCATAACCCATAATACTCCCAGGACCAAGAATATATTACAAAAATACAGTAATGAAAACAACACAATACCAGAAACCATACAAACATCTATATCACTGGAAAAGAACACAGAGGTAGAAATTAAACATCACACCTATGGTCAACTAAACTATGACAAAGGAGACAAAAATATACAATGCCTAAAAGACAGTCTTGAGCAAGAGATGTTGAGAAAGCTAGACAGCAACATGTAAATCAATGAAATTACAACACTGCCTTACACTGTACAAAAATAAACTCAAAATGTTTTAAATATCTGAATCTAATACATGCCTGAATAAAACTCCTGGAAACTAACATATGCAAAACAAGAGATAAATTGTAGTAAAATTTTCTTATGTCACTCTCCCAAGCTGAAAACAATAAAACAAAATAATCAAATAGGTCCTAATTAAACTTAAAATCTTCTACACAGCAAAATATACTGAATGAAAAGATGAACTTCCAAATGGGAGAACACATTAGGAAACAGTTCAGTCAACAAAGGCTAATTTCTAAAATACACACATCGTTCATACAACTCCATTTAAAATATCTACAAACAACTCAGACAGAAAATGAGCAGAAGACAATTTTCTAAAGAAGACACACAGATGATAAACAGGAATATAAAAAGATGCTCACATTGCTAATCATTATACAAAGGCAAGACCAAAATAAAATAATGATTTACCTCACACTAGTGAGAAAGGCTGTCATCAAAATGTCTATAAATAACAAAGACTGTGGAGGTTGTTGAGAAAAACGGACTCTCCAAAACTGTTGATGGGAATGAAAATTGGTGCAACCACTTTGGAATCAGTATGGAAGCTACTTTAAATAATAAAATAGACCTATCATATGACCCATCAATCCCACTCCTGGTCATATAAAACATAAAACCTGCAAACAAAGAATCCTAGGGTAAAACATAAGAAGTACACTTGACTTAATATGATTCTTCATATGTCCTCTGGCAAGGGAAGAAGAAGCAAAACTAACAAAAGATGATTGTATCAGTCTAAACAGATTAACAATGAAGAAGAAATGATCAATAAAATGAAAAGTCAACAAACACAATGGGAGAATATATTTGCAAGTGATATTTTCAAATCAAGTGTTAATATACAAAATAAATGGCAAACTCATACACCACTACAAAAAAAGACAAAATAATCCAATTAAAAAGAATGTCCATAGGAACTGAATAGATAAATATAAATCAATTTTCTATAGAAAACATACAGTTGGCTATATCACACATGAAAATATGTTCAGAGTTATAAATTATTAGGAAAATCATAAACCAAAAATGAGACAAGACCTCAAACTTGTCAGAAGGCTCTCATCCAAAAGAAAATAAATAAATCTTGGTGAGATTGTGGAGAAAAAGTAACACCATGGACACCGTAGATAGGAATGCAAAATATTGATTCCACTGCATATAAACATCAAATTTTCTTCATCCAGTTTTCTGTCAAGCGATGTTGGGTTTGTAGGTCCCTGACTGAAGGCTCTAGAGAATAAGCCCTTGGGCTGAACTGATAAACAATTGTGAGGAATGTCACATATCCAGGCTGGATAAGAAATGTCCTAATCAGTGTATCGAGTATGGATGGCTGGATAGCCTATAATGGGTAAGATCCTCAGAAGAGGACAACCTAAGACAGGCACAGCTGGCTGGATAAGAGAAGGCCTACTTAATGAAGTTCCGTGATGAACTTTAAAACAATCCTTGATCATTTAACATCCTGTGCTTACTGCAGGAGCATGGGGCATAAGTTGCTTAAGATTATTAACATTGTTATAACTTAGATGATATGTGAGGCATTGTGCATGTCCTATATAAACCCTTCTTCTAAGAATCAATAAACAGAGAACTGCTTCGCTTCTCTCCACACAGTTTTTGTGTGTATATGATATTGTGCCACTGACAGGGTTAATTTAATTTGTTCTGAGTGTCTTAAAAGGATGTTGCATTATATACAATGCTCTTTCTGCACCTATTGAGATGATTATGTGAGTTTTATTTCTCATTCTATTAGTGTGGCATGTCACCTTTATTGATTTGAAAAATTTGTAGTATCCTTAAACCCAGGGATAAATCCATTTACTCATGAATGTGTATGATACATTAAATGTTTTGTTGAAAATTTTGGCACATATGTTCATCAGGGTTTATGTTCTATATTTTGCATATAATTTCCTTTCTAACATTGTAATGCAAATAAAGCTGGCATCATAAAACTAGTTTGGATACTTTCACCCACTTCAAAATCTTGGAAGATTTGGGGAAGAATTGGTGAAAATTGTCTTTAAATGTGTGATAGAATTCACCAGTAAAGTCATCTTGTAAATTTTTTCTGGTTTGGGAGGTTTGGAATACTGATTTACTCATGCACACTTTTGCTCTATTTAATTTTGTAATTTCTTCTTGATTCAGTATTGGAAGACATATGATTCTGGGAATATGTCTTTTGTTCTAGGTCATTCAAATTGTTGGCTAGTGGAAATTTCTTCTGATGCTATGCACCTCTACACATCTACAGTATCTTCTCTTTTATTTCTAATTTTATTCGAGTCTTTATTTTCTTAGCCAATCTAAACGTTTGTCCACATTTTGTTTAAGAGAAACAGACTTAGGTTTTTTTTTAATTTTTCAATAGTTTCTCTTGTTATTTCCCTTACTCTCATTCATTCAATTTTCTTTATTCTTTCTGTTTTCTCCTAGTTCTTGATGTGTAAAGTTATGTAGTGTGATTTTTGTATTTCTTTTATTATTAAATATGATTTATTTATTTATTTATTCATTCATTCATTTATTTATTTATTTACTTACTTATTTACTTATTTATTCATTTATTTATCATTGAAGTACTGCCATTTACAATGTGTCAATCTATGGTGTATAGCACAGTGTCCCGCTTCATGCATATATTTGTGTGCCAATTAAAGTAAACTTCATGATATTTACATACTGCCCAGTGTCATACAAAAGGCATTTTGAAAAAATCTATTTTTATATATAGTGGATAACATTTATAACTCTACAGCTTCCAAATATATCCTCTCCTATGCCTTGTCTGCAGTAACCATAAGATTATTAAGTAGATCTGCAAGTGTGTTTCAGTTTTGTATATGAAATCATAGTGTTCTTATCCGAATTGTTTTTTAAATGTTCTACATATGTCATGTCATGCATTATTTTTCTTTCTCTTTCTGGCTTACTTCATTTAGAATGTCACTTTTTGGGGACATCCATTTTGCTGCAAATGTCATTGTTTTATCATTTTTTATGGCAGAATATAAATCCATTGTGTAAATATGGCATAAATTCTGTATACTGTCATCTGTTGATGGACAATTAGGGTGTTTCCATGTCGTGACTTTTGTATATAGCACTGCTAAAGTCATAGGGTAGCAGGTGACATTTTGAATTATGGTTCTCTCTGATATATACCCAAATGTGGGATTGCTGGATCATATGTTAAGTCTAGTTTTATTCTTTTGATTAATCCCCATTCTGTTTTCCACAATGACTGCACCAAACTACATTCCTACCAATAGTGTAGAAGTGTTCCCTTTCTCCACAGCTTCCCCAGCATTTATTGTTTGTGGAGTTTTGAATGATGGCCATTGTGACTATTGTGAGGTGATACTTCATTATAGTTTTGAATTGCCCTTCTCTGCTAATGATATTGAGCAATTTTATTTTCATATTTCTATGTGGCATATGCATGTCTCTAATGGAGAATTCTTTGTTTAGTGCTTCTGCCCATTTTCAGATAGGGTTTCTTGGGTTTTTTATTATTATTAGGTTGTATGATGTCTTTATATTTTGGAAATTTAGCCTTTGTCAGTTGCATCATTTCTAAATATTTTCTTTAATCCTGTAGGTTGTCATTTTGCTATGTTTATGGTTCCCTTTGCTGTGCAAAATGTTTTAAGTTTAATTAGGTCCCATTTATTAATTTTGCTCTTACATCCATTACCTGGGTAGGCTGTTTTAGGACATCATTGCTGAGAATTATCTCAGAGTGTTTTGCCTGTTTTCTTCTAGGAGATTTACTGTGTCTTGGCTTACATTTTAGTCTTCAAGCCATTTTGAGTTTATTCTTGTGTATGGAGTGAAGTAGTGTTCTAACTCCATTGCTTTGCATGCTTCTATCCAGTTTTCCCAACATCAGTTGGTGAAGAGATGGTCTTTTCTCTGTCATACTCTTAGCTACTCTGTCAAATATTAATTGAACATAGGCATGTAGATTTATTCCCAGGCTCTCTATTCTGTTCCATTAGTCCATTTGCCTGTTTCTGTACCAGTATCATGTCGTTTTGATTATTGTAACTCTGCAATAGTGTATGGAGACAAGGCGGTTTATTGCTACAACCTCTTTTAGTCTTCAATATTGTTTTGGAAATTATGGATCTTTTTTGATTCTATATAAATCTTATGATCATTTGTTCATTCCTAAAAAAGAAATGTTTTGTATATTTTGATAGGCACTCCGATTAAGTCTGTGGATTTCCTTGGGCAGTATGGCCATTTTTACAATATTATTTCTTCCAATACGGGACCATTGGGTATCTTTTCAATTCTTCAAATCTTTCTTGATTTTCTCAATCAATGTTTTCTTCTTCTCCATGTGTAAATCATTCACCTCCTTGGTCAGAGTTATGCTTAAGCATTTTATAGTTTTGGGTGCAGTTATAAAAGGGGTTGTCTCTATTCTTTGTTTTCCTGTTGATTCAATGGTAGTGTAAAGAATCTTAATTGATTTTTGCACACTAATCAGTCTACCTTGCCCAGTTCCTTTTTTAGCCTAAGTAATTTTTTTGTGAAACTTTTACACTTTTTTATATATAGGGTCATGTCTGCATATCATGACAATTTTACCTCTTCTTTTCCAGTCTGAATCATTTTATGTCTTTTTCTTGCCTGATCGTTGTGGGTAGGACTTCCAAGACTATATTGAATTGAAATTGTGAGAATGGGCATCCTTGTCTTGTCTCAGGTCTTTGTGGGAAAATTTCCAGTTTTTCACAATTGAGTATTTTGCTGGCTATTTGTTTGTCATAAATAGCTTTCATTATGTTGAGATGTGGTCCTTACATGCCCACTGTGATAAGAACTTTTATTGCAAATATGTGTTAAATTTTACCAAATGCTTTTTCTGCATCTACTGAGATGATCATATCATTTTTGTCTTCTCTTTTGTTGATACTGAGTATCACAATTGATTGATTGATTTGCATATGTTAAACCATCCTTGTGTTCCTGGGATGAACCTAACTTGACCACGGAGTATCACAATTGATTGATTGATTTGCATATGTTAAACCATCCTTGTGTTCCTGGGATGAACCTAACTTGACCATGGTGCATGAGCTTTTATTTACATGCTGTTGGATTCTGTTTGTTAATAATTTCTTAAGGACATTTACATCTATGTTTATCAATGATATTGGCCTATAGTTTTCTTTTTGTGGTAGTGTCTTTGTCTGGTTTTGGTATCAGTTTGATTTTGGCCTTATGGTGTGAGTTTGGGAGTACTCTCTCCATATCAGTCTTTTGGAAGAGTTTGAGGAGGACTGGTGTGGATATTTCTTTGTATGTTTGGTTAAATTCCCCAGTGAAGCTATTTGGGTCTGAATTTTGTTTACAGTGATTTTTCATTATAATCATAATTCTATTCCATTTCTGGTGGTATGTTTCTTCAAATGGTTAATTTCTTCTTGGTGCAATTTTGGTAGTCTGAATGTTTCCAAAAACTTCTCCATTTATTCCTGGTTATCCAGTTTGTTTGCATACAGTTGCTCATGGTATTCCCTTATGATATATTGTAATTTTTTTGTACTGTTTGTAATTTCTCCATTTTCATTTCTTATATTATTTGTATTCTCTTTCTTTTCTTGTTGGTGAGCCTGTTCAGAGATTTGCCAATTTTGTTTACTATTTCAAAAAAGTGTTTGATTGATTTTTTCTATTTTTTATCTTTATTTCAATTGTTTATTTTTTCACCTTTATTTTTTCCCTCTTTCTGCTGACTATTTGTTATATTTCCTCTTCTTTTCTTGATTAGTTTACATAGAACATTAGATTATTTATCTCAAATTGTTCTTCTACTTTGAGGGGGGTCTTGTCACTATGTACTTAGCTCTTAAGCCTGCTTTAACTGTATTCCATAGAGTTTGTGTAGTGTTTTGTCATATTTCTTAAGATATTTTTTAATTTCTTCTTTTACTCATCACCTCAACTCCTTGTTTTTCTACCATGTTTTTTAATCTACATGCTGTCATTTTTTCTCCCTGTTTTTCTGTGATTGATTTCTAGTTTCATGGTATTATGCTCAGAAAATTTGCTTGAAATAATTTTTATCTTCTTAAATTTGTTGAGGCTTATTCAATGCCTGAGTACATAATCTTTCCTGGAAATTGTTCCATGTGCACAGGAAAAGAATGTATATTCTGTTTTGGGGAGAAGTACTGTTTTGAAAATATCAGCCATCTCCAATTATTTTATAGTGTTTTTTAGTAACTTTGTTCCCTTATTAATTTTCTGTGTGAAAGACAAATCCAGTGATGGTAATGGGGAGTTATATTCTCCTACTGTACTTGTGTTCCCAGGGATTTCTCTGTTTTAATCTATTAGCATTTGTCTTTTATTTAGGTACTCCTATATTGAGTCAGTATATATTAATTTGTATAATACCCTCATTGTTTATTGCTCCTTTAATCATTATATCATGTCCTTGTTTATCTTCCTCTATGGCCTTTGTTGTAAAGTCTCTTTTGTGTGAAGTCAGTACTGCTTGTCCTGCTTTCTTGTCATGTGCATTTGCATGGAATATATTTTTCCATCTTCTGACTTTCAATTGATGTGTGTTCCTCTTACTAAAGTGGGTCTCTTGTATGCTTCATAATTTAGGGTCTTGTTATATTATCCCATCTGACAATATATATCTTTTGATTGAAGCATTAAGTCCATTAACATTTGTTATAGTTATTGAAAGACTGGTGTTTATTTCCATTTTGAACTTCATTTTCCAGTTGATTTTGTATTTATTTTTGTTCATTTCTTTTTCTTTTTGTGACTTGATAAATTTTCTTTTATTATCTTGGTTTCTTTTTGTCTTTGTGACTTCATTGTAAGATTTTGATTTATGGTTAACTTGTTTTGTATTTATATTGACCCATACCATATCTGTTTATTATAACTGATAACAATACAAACTAAAACCCATTCTACAGAGAAGAGAAACAAGAAAAAACACACTGTATTGACCTGTTTCACTCTGTGAGCCTTAAAAATTTTGATGTCTTGTTTTACGTAATTTTATTTATTCTTTTGTAAGTCATTGTAACTATTGCCTTTATAATATTGCCATTGTCTTTTCTATAGCATCCTTCTTCTTTTTTATTTAGAGCAGAATTTTCATTATTTCTTTTTCTCTTGCTAAATTCTTTTAGTGTTTGCTTGTGTTGAATTTATTTATCTCTCCTTGTATTCTAAAAGATATCCTTGCTTGATAAATTATCTTAGAATACCATTTTCTTTCATTCAGGACTTTGAATATGTCTTGCCACTGACTTTTGCCTGCTGTATATGTGTAGGAAACGAGTTTACAAATATTATGTATATAATTGTATATATATGTAAAGAACACCTAGAAATGAAGTTAACAAATAAGGTGAAATCATACACATTAAAAAACAGAAAACATTCATGATGGAAATTAAAACTGATCCAAAGAAGTGAAAAGATCTCTTATGTTAATGATGTGAAACAATGTGGTTCAAACAAGCATACTACCCAAAGGAATCTACATTTAGTGTGATTCATCTCAAAATAGCCATGAAATATTTCCATTAAATAGAACAAATAATTTCAAAATTTATATGTAATCACAAAGATCATGAGTTGCAAATATAATCTTGAAAAAGTGTATTAAATCTAATGGTGTAAATTTCTCTGGTGTTAAACAGTCCAACAAAGCTTTAGTAATTAAGACATTATATGGGCTCAAAAACAGACACCAATCAATAGAAGAGAACAGATCAACCACATAGAATCCCTCACACCTATGATCAATTAATCCATGGAAAAGGAAGCAAGAGTATAAAATGAAGAAAAGACATTCTCCTCAATAATTAGTGCTGGGGAGATTGAACATTGAAAAGATAGATTAGAATATTTCCTCACATTGTATACAATCCATGACAAAGAATAACATTTTATTTCTTTTGTTTACTAATATTTCTTGTACCTTTAGTTTATAGATCTATGTTTAGATCTTTTATTTCACTTACCAATTTATTCTTATATTATTATTTTTGGTATAAATTTACATAGAATTATTTTCCTAATTTCTCTTTCTGATAATGTGTTGTTACTATACAAAAATGCAACGGATATTTGTATATTGATTTTGTATTCTTTAAGTATACTAAGTTTGTTCATTATTTATTACAGTCACTGGAGGAGTCTATGGAGTTTCCTATCTCTGCATAATTATGTCATCTGTAAAAACTTTACTGCTTTTTTACAAGTTGGATGACTTTTATATTTTTTCTTGACTAGTTGTTCTGGCTAGGACTTCAAGTAGTGTAATTTAGGACTTGTGAAATTGAACTACTATTTCTTATTACTGGACCAGAGGAAAACCTTCCTGTATGTTAACATTGAACTTGATGTTAGTCATGGGTTTTTCATATATACCTTTTATTACGTTTAGTTACATTCTATCTAGAGTGAATTTGTTAGGAATATTTTTATTAAAAAGTTATGGTCAGATCTGTCAATAATTTTCCTACATTTTTTGAGATTGTCATTTTATAATTCTTTGTTTTTTCAGGGATGGTATCCCATAGTTTCATTTGCATATGTTAAATAATAATTATGAATGAGGACTAAATTCAAATTAACTTTAGTTTATAATACGTATAGTATGCCATGAATTCAGGTTGCTTATACTTATAAAGAATGGAATTTACAGATACTGAAGGAAAAATTTACATTGTAGCTTGAGGGTACATTAATTTATTTAAAAATTTCATCACTCATTTTGAATTTGGCTTATATTTAGTGGAATTTATGTCTAAATAAATAATTTAATTTTTGCTAGAACTGGATTTACTATAGTTTACAGATAAAGAACATAGCTACTATTTACAGTTAGTGCAAAATACACTTGCCTTAAAATGCCGTATTATACTAACAATGCCAGTTGTCTCAGGACTGAGAAACATATTGCTTCCCAAATGCATTACATGTTTTTTCCACCCCAACCCACATATACTGTTATTGCTTTGTTTTTTGATTGTTTGTTTGCCCCTTAATGGAGGCACTGCTTATTGAGCACAGGATCTTGTGTGTAAGTGTATTTATGAACATCATTTTGGAACACTTAACAGAAGTCACAAGAGTATGGATTATAAAGATGACAAGAAATTTTATTGCATCTGGGGACTGATAACCCTCTGAGTGAAAGAATGGTAAAAAAAATTTGTAAATATGCAATAAGCTTTTCTCTTTTGTAATTTTAAAGTAGAATATTAAATTATATTTATTTTACTTATAACACTGATTTACAATTTAAAACAACAATTACCCACTTTGGGATATCTTAAATTTGATAGATTATTTTAATCTAATTTTGTTTCATAAATATTTACAATTTATTTATAAACATAACAAATATACTGATATTTAGTCTTCTCATGTTTTGAATATAGAGCTACTTATCATAAAGCACACAGATAAATACCTACTTCCACTTCCAAATAAAATTATGTTTCACTTTACTTACAAAAGATGATGAAAATTTATAACTTTTCTGTACAGGTTTTACAAAAATTTCACTTTAAATTCCAAAACTTTAAAATTATTTCATATATTTTGTGCATTATTTATACTCTGTTCACCAATCTGCTATAAATTTGTGTACAAAAGGATGGAGATTGGTTTTATTTCATAGTCCCCAAAATTAAATAATTTTAAAAGATATTGTGAGGATAATATTTGCAGATCACACTATAAATATAAGCATCCTATATGTTTCATTTTTACTTTATGAATGAGAAGGAATCACTGGCTGAATGTTCCACTTGAGTTGCTAGGAGACCAGTCGTTTTGTGATGTCACAGCTGCTCAGGTTGAGAAACATTGTGATGGCCTAGCAGTTTAAGTGTGCAGGCCTGCCAAAGCAGCATTAGAAGCTGCAGTGCTCAAAATCATGCAGATTTGAAAAGTACTTGTAGAAAAAGTTATTTGAGATGGCACATGTTTCTTCAGAAATTCAAGATGTGTCTTGTAAAGTTGGACCAACTGGTTCAGGAAACTCCGGTAGATCTCTTTTGTGTGAACAAACATTTTCTGGGGACTTCAACTTGAGATCTATAAATGAAGAAAATGCTTTTCAGAATTTGTCTGAAGTATTTTTGATAAAAAGACCATGTTACACACATTGTGTCTCTGAACCAGATGAAGATAATTATATTCGTTCCCTGATATTTCCAAGAAAACTCTGGAAATTGGCTGGGAGTGACCAAATTAAATCCATCTTGTGGGATGATAATGGAGCTTCCATAGTGATTGATGAGGATATCTTTAAGAAGGAAGTTATAGAAAGAAAGGACCCTTTCAGAATATTTGAAACTGGAAGTATGAAAACTTTAGGTAGACAACTTAAACTTTATGGGTTTAGTAAAGTGCAGCAGAATTTTTAAAGCTCTGCTTGTCTGACTGACTTTCTGGCAGAAGAAATAGAAATCTCTGTTTTATGCAAGGTATTAAATAATTTTAGTTACCGCTGGGTAACTTATGTATAAAATTTTATTATGTACATCAAATTATGATAATATAAATGTAAAGTTAGCTTTTGAATATTGTATAAAACTACTAAGGCTAAAATCCTTTATTTTTTCTAAAAAAAGGGCATTGCCTTAAGTAGTCAAGATTATGAGATAGTTGCTTGTAACTATGAATCTTACCAGAAATCTAAATAAACTTTAAAAGCTGCTTTTAAAAAGTAGCATTCACCCTTATTTCAAATGCTAACTTCTTAAATTTGATGACTATAAAATTTAAAAGTGTATTTTCCAAATAAGGAATATCAAAATATCTTCAACATTGTTCATATTTTGATGATATTTTCTTTGCATAGTAAACGTGAACTTTGAGGTTTTATAGGTTAGGCTTACTGTAGTGTTGTATTTTGGTTTAAAATATTACTAAAATATTTCTACTTTTGTTGTAGCTGCAGTTCTATCGTAATCCAAATTTTAAACGTGGCTGTCCCCTGCTTTTAGTGAGAATGAAAAGAAGAAGTGGGATTAAAAATGACTCTCTGGTACCTTGATTGGCTGAAGATTTCAAAAAGAAGCACTTTAAAGAAGGGGGTAATGTGGAAAATCATAATTCTGATTTTTGGCTGACACTCATGGAGAAAGTGCATTTTTACCTTCCGCAGATTTAAACATGCCTCTAATAATATAGCCCTCTACTAGCCACATAATTGGTGATACAAATATCCCGATCAGAGGTGATTTTTATCGTCCATCATCAATGTCAGTTAGACCACCAGAACAAAGTGCAGTGGATCAACATGCTGTTTTAAATCAGTTGACCACTCTCCACGGGCACTCTCAAAGCAAATACACTGAAGCAAATGGCCGTGTTGTGAACTTCATTACAACTACAACTTCTAATTCTCAGTACAGCATCTTGTCTCCCATACAGAGCAATTATTTTGGACTGATGATGCAGCCTTCTACTTCTCCAAATAGGTATCACAACATATCTGCCAATGAAGGTCGTTTTTCTAAACTTCAACCAGGGAGCAACCAATGGTTTCCAGTGCCAGTGATAGCTGATACATTAGCTACATCTCTTTCAATGTGAAATCATCAGCCATCTTCAGTTTATGAACGTCATCCTAATTACAACTGATCTACCAGGGGACTACCAGATAATGCAGTAAAACAAAGATTAAAATTGATGTTGGCAAATGTTGACAAATATCTGCAATTTTCTCATTTGAACAATAAACATAGATTTATACCTTTATTTTAATTTTTTAAAATAGTTTAAAGAGTAAAATGGGAAACTAAGTTACCATTTAAAGAAAAAAAGATATTTGATTCATATGATCATTTGATGGAACAATATGGGAGTAAATTTAAATAATTTCTTGTAAGGAAGAAGAGAAAATGGAAGAATTTGGGAAAAGACTACAACCTGGATAGAAGGAAAAGTCCTAAGTGGTTTCTGGTTCATCCTGGAAAGTATCAAAAGTGTTAGGATAGTTTGGAACAGGAGATAAATGACGGAACCGGCCCAGGTATCATGCTCTCTATTATGTCATCCCTGGAATCATAAAGGTCACATGATGTAGTCTCAGAAGGCATATTCATCATGTGGTAGAATTTAAGAAGTAATTTTATATTTGTTATTTTTTGTGCTGTTCTGAAAGCATTCCAATTGGTGCTTTCATTTCCTGCCCTCAAGAGTCTTCACTATATTTTCTAGTCAATAATTAATGTTGCTTTAATGTACCATCCAAAGTCAAGCTTATATCCTCAGGTTGGCACTTAATGCCTTTCCAACTCTAAGCCTACAAACTCAACTTAGTTTTTTCATTTCTTTATAAATCTGGCATCTGACTTCCTTGGCATATCTTTATGTTTCAGTGTATCTGGATAAACATCCAGGCAAATGCTTGTAAGCTATGCTAGCTCTAAACTCAACACTTTATCTCCAGCTCATCTTTGGACTTTGGGTGTCCTCCTTTTACGTACTTACACTTTCCCGGTCTCAGCAGTAAATCCACTTCCTCGAAATGTTTTCTGTCTATCCCCCTTTCCTTGTCTAATTTTGATACCAGCACAGTAAGCACAGCAAAAGCCACAGGATGCATTTTAGTATTTAGTGAATGAAAAATACATGTTGACTTTAAGCAAAATCTACATTTCTGAAACAACAAATCTCTTATGGTTTTCAAACTATTTTGTTATGGTCTTTACTCTTCACCACAAACTAGCTCTCTTCATAGCCCAAGGTCTAGTCACTCAGGACACGAAGTGGAGGTAGGTACAGGAGACAAATTATTATTTTCTCCTTAATTCATTCCTACAGACGCCTAAAGCATTCTCTTTACATTTGCTGTATTTTTTCCTATCTCTTCATCACCCACCCACCCCAAAATAGCAGATTCTCTTCCCCATTCTAATAACTATACTGTTTTCTAATTAATTTACTTCTTAGAATCAGAGCATTGTCCAGAAGAGACAGTGCCATTGCAAACATTTGATGTATGTTTATACACTCCACATAACTTGTGCCCTTTCTAACCTTCACACAGGTAGTATCTAAGAGGGACTAGAACCTTGGTTGGGGGTTGTCATATTTAGTAACCAAATTGCAATCAAATTTGTGTGAACTAGAAGGAGGTGAGGGTATTGGAGTTGAAAATTTTTCCAACTGCAAGAATACCAAATTTCTGCAGATATTATGAAATATTAATTATTTATGGAAGACTTTGACATTTTCCAATTAATTTAAAATGAAACGTGAAGCATTATCAGAATGTGAAATGCCCTGAAATGCTGGAAAAATTGTAGACAAGGTCAGGGAGCCTAAGGCTTCTGCTCATAATCATGCAGCCAGTGTCAGCTGATAAGTCTGGAATGGCAACATAAAGTCCTGAAAATTTGTCACTATTTGTGAAGAAAGCTTTTGATAATCTGGAGAAAGGGCAAATGGGCCAGGGTAAGCTCTTGCAACATCCCACCAATATGACCTTAACCAAGAGAAGAAAAGAGCCCACTTGCAGCAGGAGATCTTTGTCTGGACAGCAGTGGTTTTTCCTACAACAGAAACATCAAGCTTTTAAGATTGTTAGCTCAACTCTAATGGTGGCTCTGTTGTTGCTTATATTAGCAGACTGGGGTTCAGATGAGCTGGTTCAGCAGCTAGTTTCCAGCTCTCTTATCACACAGTGGGTCTTACCAAGATCATCTAACAAGGTTCTATACTGATAAGTAAAAATCTACAGTTTACTTTCAATATTAGAAATCTTAAAGAAGAATATTGTTTGTCCATCTGTTGATTTCTACCTGGGAAAAGCTAGACTATTGGCAAAAGTACAAAAGTTGGCTGGTGTTTGAAAACTATTCTCTTAGCCCTGCCCACTGAATTCTTCCCACTATCTACTACAAATATATCTACCACTGTGTGTGTGTGTAAAGATGGATTGTTAAGCATTAACTAAGTTTGTCTTAGTTGAGTCATCGGTGAATTATTCCTCTGCATCTGGCAGAATCTCTGTGAATTAAGAGTTTCATTGAGCCACCAGATTTTCTTCCGATCAGGGAGAGCTAGATTACATTTCTCCCATTATCTTTATTGTTAACTCTTCATTGAATCCCGAGCTGATGCTAGGGCAAGCCACTGAACCCTTGAATTGGGCTGAGGCATATGCATTCTCCAGTCCCCAGAGCCCAGCACAGGCCTGTGTCTCCTTTTTAATTTATGCTTATGTCTAATTTTCTTTTTTTTTTAATTCTCATTGTTGACACATCTTATTTTGGCTTTGAAAACCCATTGACTTATTTATAGAGAGTGAACCACTGACTTAATCCCATTCACCTAGAAATTGCAATAATCTTTCTTTCCTTGGACTACCTGGAATAAAGTGAGCGTAGTCATCATTTTGAAAGCAGTCCTCAGTGCTAATAATTCAGAGACATTACAGATATTAGCCCAGCACTTGAGCAAGAATATTTGTTGTGGATCTCAGGGATTATCCTCACATCTCCTAATGCAACCATGAGAAAACACCACATTGTTATCCAAAATCAAGTCTTGGTCAGTATGGCATTCACATTGCAAAACAGTTAAGAATTGTAGGAGTTCTGAGATTTTGCCATGCTGAGATTTTTAGCAACCTAGCATGTTCCTTTATACCCGATGCTGTCATGGAGAATAGACCATTGGTCAGAGACAGTGAACTTTACCACTCACAGCAAGAGCAGCCAATTTTAAATTTGTATCCATTTCCTAATCTCAGATGAATACACAGAGTGAAATTTTAATGCCTACAGAAGCAGTGGGCTGTTAACATGAAGAAACTTTAAGGCATGGTAAAACACTAATTATGATAGTATCTTTATGTATAATTTATTAGAATCACTTATTTATTAGTATCTTTACCTAGGATAAGCATATCACCACTCAAGTTTACTTGCAGCAGAAACAATCATGAGAAATGACATGGAAAAAATGACCATTCACCTTGTATTTTTCCTTCCGCTTCTATTGAAATATAATTGGCGTAGAACTTTGTGTAAGTTTAGGTGCACAGGATAGTGATTTGATTTACAAATATCATGTAATAAATATCAAAGCAACTTTAGTGAGAATTCATTATCTCATTTCGATACAATATTAAAGAAATAAAATTTTTTTGGTTGTACGTTCATATATAACATAAATCAGTATTAATTGTAATTTTCATGTTACTATGGGGCATCCCTAGAACACGTTTATTTTACAGCTGGCAGTTTGTTGCTTTTGAGTGCATTTATCGAATTCCTCTTTCCAAACACCTGCCTCTCTTAACTACAAATCTTTTTTTCTATAATTATGTTTGTTTGTTTTTGAAGTGTACTTTAATGTATAAACTGTGTTAGTTTTTCTTACACAACATTCTGTTTGCGATTTTTAGTACATTTCAAACTGATCACCAGAATATATCTAGATATGATATGTTGCCATTTAAAGTTATTTCATAGTTATTTACTTTTCCCCATACAGCACGTTTCTTGTCCCTGACTCATTTAATTTGCAACTGGAAAATTTTCTCTCTTAAATTTCGACAAATATTTCTTTTTATTCACCCCATTTCCCTCCTTCTTGTGAACAACCTGTTTCTTTATATATCTATATCTAATTTTCTATTGTGCTATGTTCATTCCTTTTAAATTCCAAATATAAGTAAAATCATACAGCATTTGTCATTCTCTTTCTGAATTATTTCACTTATAATATTACCATCTTGGTCTACCCATTTTTTGCAAATGACAAGAAATTATTCTTTTTATAGCTGAGTAATAAACATTGAATTTTTATGTGTGTGTGTACATATATATATATTAATACAGATAAATCTATAAAATATAAAGAAAAATGGGTAGATATATATATACTATAAACACACATTTTTCTTATCCATCATATATTGATGACCTATTAATTTGCTTCTATATCCTGTCTATTGTAAATAATGCTGCAGTAAATATAGGTTTGAATTTATCTTTTCTAGTTAGTGTTTTTATATTCTTTGAATAAGTATCCATTTATGGAAATACTGGATTATAATTCCTTTATAATTTTTAGTTAAAACTGCATACTGTTTTCTACTGTGGTAGCACAAATTTACATTCCCTCAAGCAGTGCATCAGGGTTCTTTTCCTTACATCCTCACCAACACTTATATTTGTTATCTTTGATAATAGTCATTCTGACAGGACAGACATAAAATCTCATTGTGTTTTGGACTTGCATTTTTCTGATGGTTAGTGATGACGGGTTTCATATGTCTGTTGGTTACCTTTCCCCCGCTGTATATTCATTTTTTGTAATGCGCTAAATGACCATAACTGATTTCATTTTTAGTCATTCTTTGTGTTCCATTATTCTGTTTGTTCTGTGCCACTACCATATAATTTTTATTACTTTACTTTTGTATTATAGTTTTAAATCAGGAAATTGATACATCCCCTTTTTCTTTGACAAATATGTTTGCATTTTTTGTTTGTTTTCTTTCCTTTTCCTTTTTTTTTAGTGATTTCAACACTTCTGTATTTACATGTAAATTTAAGTATTATTTATTTTACATTCCGAAAATGCCCTTGGATTTTGATAGGCATTGAATTTAATTAGTGTATTTTCTTGGGTAATACTGTCATTTAAATAATATTTTTTTCCTCATCAATGAACACAGTATACCCTTTCATCTGTTTGCATTATCTTCAATTTCTCTTATAAATATTTCATAGTTTTCTGGGTACAGTTCTTTTACCTCCATGGTTGGATATATTTCTTGTTTTTTTTTTGTAATGCAACTGTAAATGAGACAGTTCCCTCAATTTCTCTATATGTTAGCTTGTTGTTATTGTGCAGAGATGCAAGATTTCTGTATGTTAATTTTACATTCTGAAATTTTATCAAATGCATTGATAAGCCCTAGTAGTTTTTAGGTGCCATTATTAGGATTTCTGTTAAAAGTATGTCATCTGCAAACAGATTCTTTTGCTCTTATTCTTAATTAGCTATATTATATTTACATTTATTTTGGATAGCTATGGCTAGAATTTCCAATACTATACTGAATAAAATTGGTTAGAGAGAGCATTCTTGTCTTCTTCCTGCTCTTACAGGAGATGCTTTCAGCTTTTAATCAGTGAGTGTCATGTTAGCTGAGTTCTTGTCATACATGACCTTAACTGTTTTGAGGTATGTTTCCTCATGCCCAGTTTGAGGAGAAATATAATCATAAATAGTTACTGAAATGTCAAAACATTTTATGAGTCTATTGATGTGACTATATAATTTTTATTCTTCAATTTGTTAGTGTGATATATCATATTGATTACTTTGTAGGTAATGAATCACTTTTGCATCCCTGGAATAAAATGGATTTAATCATAATGTATAATCCTTTTAATGTATTTTTTGCGTTGCTAACATTTTAGTGATGATTTTTGCATCTATGCTTATCAGTAGTATTTAACCTGTAATTTTTTGAGGTATTTGTTCCAGTTTTAGTAATAGTGTGATACAGAAAGGTGGGGTAGGAAGCCTTCCTTCTGCAAATTTTTGGAATTCTCTGAGAAGTATAGATAATAGTTATTCTGTAAATGATTTGCAGAAATCACCTGTGAATCTGTCTAGGGCTGGAATTTTGTTTCTTGGGAGATTTTGTTTATTACTTATTCAATTTCATTAGTGACATTCTGTTCATATTTTTTATTTCTCATTCTATCCTGGAGATTATGTCTTTCTAAGAAATTGGGCATTTCTTCTAGGGTTTCCATTTTATGACATATAATTTGTTGTATCTTCTTATGATGCTTCATATTTCTTTGATATAAGCTGTAACTTCTCACTTATTGCTGAGCTTATTAATCTGTACTCTTTTTTTACTCATGAGTCTGGTTAAAGTTTATCAGATTTATTTATCTTTCAAAAGCCATTATTTAGTGTGATCGAATGTTTCTATTTTTAATCATTATTTTATTTATATATGTTCTCACCTATCAGCTGTCTTTCTTTCTACTAACAAGTTTGTTTATTGTTTTGCTACATCTTTTCTTTGTAAGATTATGTTATAACAGTGAGATATTTCTTACTTGTATAAGTGGGATTATTTTGCTATAAGCATCCCTTTTAATATTGATTTTGCTCTACCCCATGGACTATGTTTTTGTTGTCATTTTTCTTTATATATGTTTCCTTTGATTTTTATACCAATCCACTGTTTGTTTAATATTGTATGATTTATCCTCCACATTTACTATTTTTCTTAGTTTTTTCTTTTAGTAAATTTCTATTATCACAGAATCCATATGTTTCTTCAAAAAATAAGGAGAAAAATAATAAAAATTTATACAAAAATTGGAAAGAGCCAAATTTTCTAAAATTATCTTGGAAAAATGAACAAAGCTGTGGGTATTATACTCACTGACTTTAGAACATACTACAAAGATACTGTAATCAAAACATCAAAATTTATCACTAAAAGAGACACATAGATAAATGCAACAAAATAAAGAGTCCAAAAATAAACCCACACAAATATGTTCAATTAGTCTACAATGAAGGAGGAAAGAGTATACAAAGGAAAAAGGTAGTCTCTTCAACAAGTAGTTCTGGGAAAACAGAACAGTACATGTAAAAGGAAGATGTATGAGCACTTCCTTCTATAGAACACAAAATATGATAAAAATGGATTAATTTCCTAAATGTAAAACCTGAAAAAAGACAATTTCTGATCAAGAACATAAGGAGAACAGTCTTTCAGGTAAATGATAGCAATATTTATATTTGATCTCTCTCCAAATAAAAAAAGTAAAATTAGCAATAATACTTTTATCTTTACTGAGGAAAAATTAGATGTACTATATGATACAGGGATTCTACTTCTTCTATAAGTGTGAAGTGCAAAGCCTTTTGCAGAGCAAAGAAAACCTTCTACAAGACATATGAAAACACACAGAATAGAAGGAAAAATTTTGGACAGTAAGACCAACAAGGTATTAATATCCATAATATATATGTAGCAAATTAGACTCAATATTTTAAAACACAGGCCCCAACTTAAAAACATTTGAAGGATCTTCATGGAAAGTTTTCAAAAATAGACATGTGGATGATTTTCATTCACATAAATAGAAACATAACTTTGCTATTCTTTAGGAAATCATAAATCAAAACCAGAATGAATTATAATCTCACAGCAACCAAAATGGCTATTAAAAAGGTTTCAAGTGACAACCATTAATAAGAATGTCGATAAAAGGGAACCCAGGTACACTGTTGGTGGAAATATAAGTTGATGCATCCACTAGTATAAAAGTGTAAACAGTGCACAGAAAACTAGAAATAGAAGCATTATTATGTTGAAGCAATTCCAGCTTTTGATATAAATCTGTAAAAACATGAAAACATTAACTTTAAAGGATATATTACCCCCAATGTTCTTAACATCATCATTTATAATAGCCAAGGATTGATGCACAACTCAACTGCCCATTAACAGATGGTTGGCTGAAGTACATGTGAGATATAGATAACATAATAAATTCTTAGTCATTGCCATAACAAAAAATAAAATTCTTCCATTTGGAACAATGTGACTGGATCCAGAGTGTGTTGTATATATGAAAATAAGTCAAAAAGAGATAAACACTCTTAGTTATCACTTCCATGAGGTAACTAAAGATAAGAGAAGTAATCATAAATAAACAGGAACAGAATCACATATATATGTGTAGTGTACCAAGTAGTGGTTACCTATGGGGACAGTCAAGAAGGATGAGGAAGACAGAAATATGCAAGCTACTAGTTATAAATTAGAGAAGCAACCAGACTATATTTACAGCACAGAGAAATAATTTAATAATTTAGATTATTTTAAAGAGATTATAGGCATATATTATAGTAAAATGTGCATCTATGTGGGAATAAATTTGAAGAAATGAACCCAGGAAAATCAAAATAGTTTGTAGTACTATGACTTTAAGGGTGATGATTTGTTCAATTTCTTTATTGTTCTTATAATGTCCTTATTAGAATTTAAGCTTTTAAATGAAAAAGTATATATATTTAAAAAAGTAACATAAGTTTAAACTATTTCTGTCTCTCCCCTTAAATCTACAGTCAGTAAAACGTTCACATCTCAACAAAAATAACTACAACACAAAACAATACTCCAGAACAGATATGTACAGCTGAAGTTTGGTGCACTGAAACAAATAAAGGAGGCTCAACTGAGGGAAGAGCAGATTTGGTGCCTGCAACCAAGCCCCAATGACTAGGGCACCTGTGCCCAAAGGCTCAGAGAACCCAATAGAAACAGGGTCTCAGTGGTTGACACAGCTTCAGCCTCCAACTGCACCAGTATTCATGGTCACAAGTAACTAGGAGGGAGCCACAATGGAGACAGAAATTCCATCCTTCAGACACTCAGACATTCATGACACTGTCCCTACTCCCCATTCACAATGGTGGAGACAAGTTACCTTGCAAAACTGGACATGGAAAAGGCACTTGCCTGATTCCAACTACCCACCTGTCTTTACACATTTCCTCAATGTGTACACTGTGTCTCAAGGGATATCAGATAAAAGGAAGGGTTCACCCTACCAGTGACAACAGTGGCATTATCTACCAGAGAAGTCTAAGAAGTGACAATGAAAGCACATCTTTTATCCAGACAGTAGCGACTGGAAAGTGCCATTTTGAAATATTATCAGAGGTAGCTCAATTAAGTAAAATGAAATATTGTGTAATTTTGCAAACTATCAGAAAAACAAGCAAGGTCTCCAACTCCCAATCTGTTATTTAGTGTCATCAGAGCAATAATTTACCAAGACCATGACCAATCACAATAAAATTATAGGGCACACACACACAAAGTTACACAGGAACAGACACTGAAACAGGCACAGACACACACAAACACGCACATGCTTACACACACACAATGTCAACCCTGCAGCAAACAAACTTCAAGTCACGGTATATTGTCATATAACTAATACAGTACCCAAATAGTTGTCATACAGAAACTCAACACAAAAAACAAAAATCAGATAGCACTTTAGTGAGCTTAGTAATAAATTAAATGCTGATAAGGAATACATTACCAAAGAGACTGAAACTATAAAATAACCAAACATTATTGGAGGACCAGATGAACTAGACCAGATGAACTAGTAAATGAGATGAAGAATGCAAAAGAAAGCATTGGAAGCAGACTGCCTTTGTGGAAGAGAGTTTAGAAAACTCACCAATAAAAAACTAGAAACAATAGAAGGGGGCAGAGATACAGGATATTAAAAAGTGAGGAAATTCAACAATAGCCATCAGACTTTTTCAGGAAGTGCACTTTAGAGTGAAATCCTGGAGGGAGAAGAAAGTTAGAAGGTAGCTGCTGGTTTATTTAAAGAAGTAATAGTTGATAACTTCCCGAACTTGTGTAAGGAACTGATATATGAGTCTTGAGCCAACAAAAACACCAATAACTTTAAGGCAAAGAGACCTCCTTCAAGATACGTCATATGCAAATTGGCTTATCATTGACAGAGTAAAATTTTAAAGGCAGCCAAAATATGTTATGATAATCTACAAAGGATCACCCATTAGGCTTTCAGCAGAATTCTCAGCAGAAAACATAGGCCAAGGGTAAATTTAATGGAATTTTCAAACTACTGAAATAAGAAATCTCTCACCCAAGAATACTCAAACTAGCACAGTTATCACTTAGATATAAGGTGAAAATAAAGACTTTACCAGACAAACAAAACCTGAATAAGATGAAAAAAAAACAAACTGATACACCTTACACGGGGTGCAGAAAAGAGCTCTTCTAAGAAAAATAAAATGGCAAAAATATGCAAAACATTGAACAAAATGCTAAGCAGAAACCACGAGAAATTTGCAACTGTTTCTTTGGGTATGTTTTTAAATTCTACTATAATATATGGATTAAAGAGAGAAAAATAGGAAATCAGGGGGAATAAATATAGTTATATCCATCTGGTAACATATTCAGAAGGATAAAAGAAATAAATTGAGATAGTAATCATAAAAGGTAAAGAGTAAAATAAATCAATAATAAAGGAAGCTTCTATCAGAGGAAAAAGGGCTAAATTTTGCATGAGATGTTTTATTTTTATTTGAAGTACAGTAGACGTACTATGTTGATTAATTTCAGATGTACAGCATAGTGATTCCAACCACTTTCTGGAGTAAATTGCATTATAAATTATTACAATTCTTTTAACATTCAATTATTATAATTTATTGTGTATAATTCCCTGATCTAAAGAGATTATCCTTGTTGCTTCTTTCCTTTATGTATACAACATTATATCTCTCAATATCATACCATAAAATTGTCCTTCCCTTCCATTTTTGCTTCACTCTTGTCTATCAAATCTATCTCTCTACCATGTCTCTATCAATCAGTCAATCAGTCTGTCTGTCTATCTATCTATCTATCCATCTATGTATCTCTCTATCATGTATCTATGTATCTATCCTTCTATTTATCTGTAATCTATCAATAGATAGCTATAGATAGATATACATAGATATTTGTTATTCTTTAGATTCCAAATATAAACTCTATTATATACTTTTGTCTTTGTCTAAGTTACTTCACTAAGCACAATATATACTAGGTCCTTTAATGATGCTGAAATAGCAATGTGTTATACATTTCCATGGCTGAGTATTATTCCATTGCATATTTATAAAAACATCATATCTTCTTAAGTCCATAGTCTACTGTGGACTCTTGGATTGCTTCCCTGTCTTGCATATTATAAACAGTGCTGTTGTGTACGTTGGTTCTTCTCAATTTAGGGTTTTGTCCCCAGATTTTTCCTAGGAGAGATTTTAATGTATCATATGGTAGTTCTGTTTTAGGTTTTAAAGAATTCTGAATACTGTTTTCCATAGAAATTGTACCAATTTGCATTCCTTCCAAGAGTATACAAGAGATTTCTTACATCCACATCGTCTCCAACACTTTCTATTTGTAGACTTTTGATAATAGCCGTTTGACCAGTGTGAAGTGATACCTCATTGTGGTTTCGATTTGCAATTACCTAATAATTAGTAATGTTGTGCATTTTTATCACTTGCTTGTTACGCATCTGTATGTTTTCTAATATTAACTGTTAGTCTGCTCTTGTTTTTGATTGGGTTTTTGCCTTTCACATTGAGTTGTGTAACCTAAATCCATGTGGCATCTATTAACTTACATCTATTAACCCCTGGTCACTTGCATTGTTTGCAAATATGTTCTCCAATTACACAGGCAGCGTTTTCATTTCATTGATTGTGTCCTTAGCTGTGCAGAAGTATTCAAGTTTGTTTCAGTCCCATTTGCTTTTATTTCTTTTGCCTTAGGAGACTGATATAAGAAAATATTCCTATGATATATATCCAATAAGGTATCACCTATATCCCCTTCTAGAAGTGTTATAGTATCAGATCTTACATTTAGGTCCTTAATACACTTGGAGTTTATTTTTGTATATGTCAGGGAATGCTCTAATTTCACTGCTTTACATGTAGATATCCTGCTTTTCCAATACCACCCATTGACGACACTGTCTTTTTCCATTGTGTACTTTTCCTTCTTTTATCATAGATACATTTCTCATAGGTGTGTGGAATTATTTCTAGGCTCTGTGTTTTTATTGATTATATCTCTGTACCAATGCCATGCTCTTTTTATTACTGTAGGTTTGTAGTACAGTAAGGTATCTGGGAGGATTATACACCCAGATTTGTTTTTCCACAAGATAATTTTGTCAATTTTTAATGGTTTCATGTAAAACTTAGAGTTATTTTTTTCTGCTTCTTCAGAAAATTCTACAGCTTCGTAGAAGGAATTCCACTAAATCTGTAGGTTTCTTTGTGTAGTACGACTATGTTAACAATACGAACTCTTTCAATCCAAGAGCACAAGACATCTTTCCATTTCTTTGAATCATTTTTAATTTCTTTGTCAATGTTTTTTAATTTTCAGTGTGTAGATCTTTCACAAAAGTGGTTACATTTTTTCCAAGATATTCGAGGGGATGTGATTATAAATAGTATTGCTTTCAACGTCCATTTATGGTATCTCATGATTAATGTTTAGAAATGCAAGAGACTTCTTTACATTAATCTTGTACCCTGCTCCTTTGCTGAAATAACTTATTATTCATTATAGTCCGTTTGGAGCCCTTAGGACTCTATGTAGAATGTTATGTCATCAGTACTGGTGACATTTTTTCCTCTTTCTTTCCATTTAGCAGTTCTTTTACTTCTTTTTCTTTCCTTTTCTATTCTTTTATTACTATGGAGCAGAAGTGATGAGAGTAGGAATCCTTGTCTTGTTCCCGAATTTACCTAGAAGGCTTTCAGCTTTTCCCTCTGAGTAATATAAATTGTTTTTAAGGGCCCTTATTATGCTGAGAGATCTTCCCATTATACTCACTTTCATGAGAGTTCTGGTCATGAATGTATGTTAAGTTTTGTCAAATCCTTTTTTTTGTGTATTTACATGGTCTTGTGAATTTGTCCTTCCTTTATTAGATATGTGTCATGCTGATTGACTTGTGTATGTTGAACCATCCTTGTGTCTCTGGAAGGAATCCAACTGATCATCGTGTATAATCCTTTCTATGTATTGCTGGATTAATTTGTTGATGTTCTGTTGAGGATTTTTGAATGTATATTCATCAGGGATATTGGCTTTTCATTTTCATTTTTTTTTCTTTTGGTAGAGCCTTTGGTTATGTTATCAGGGTAATGGTGGCCTTATAGAATAACTTTGGGAATTTTCCTTCCTCCTTCATTTTTTGAAGTAGTTGGGGGGAAAGCGGAATTAGTGAATGCATCCAGACATTTTATTCAAGGGTGTTTTTAAAATTATACATTATATTTAACTTATAGTGATTGCTCTTTTCAAGTTCTCTGTTTTCTCTTTATTCAGTGTTGGTAGGCTGCACATATCTAGAAATGTGTCCATTTCTTTAAGGTCGTCCTGTTGGTTGTCACATTATGGCTCATAGTGCTTACATAATCTTTTTTTTTTGGATTTCAGTTATATCAAATGTTATTTTTACTGTTTCATTTCCTATTTTGATTGGGTCCAATCTGTGTATTTCTTGATAAGCCTGGATAAATGCTTACCACTTTGTTAATATTTTTAAGAAAAAAAAGCTCATGATTTTAGGAGTTTTAACTTATTTTTGATTTTTATTTCAATGTTTTCTACCTAATCATTAAAGTGTTCTCATTCTACTGCCTTTGGTAATTGTTTGTTCTTATTTCTAGTTATTTTTGGTGGGATGCTTGGTCCTTTGTGTGAGGTTTTTCTTATTCCTTGTAGAAGGTCTTAATCGTTGTAAACTTCCCTCTTAGATTTGTCTTTGCTGCATCCCATACATTTAATGAAGCTGTGTTTTCATTGAAATTTGTCTCTAGTTATGATTTTGTTGTCTCTTTGATTTCATCATTGACCATGTTTTATTCTATTTTTTTAAAGGATGTGGTTTAATCTCATGTTTGTGCTTTTCCTGTTTTTCTTTCTAGAGGTGATGCATTGTTTCATACTTATGTATATGGAAAAATACTTGCTGTAATCTATATTTGCTTAAAGTTCCTGAGGCACTTTTCATGACATAATTTGTGGTTAATTCCTTTGATAACATCCTGTGCACACTTGAAAAGTTTATGTGTTCTGATTTTCTGATGCAGTATCCAATAACACAGTTAGGTTCAAATGATCTAATATACTAATAAGACCTCTGTTTCCTTACAGATAATCTTTCTGGATGATCTGGCTATCAGAATAGTGAGGTGTTAAATTCACCTACAATTTTTCTTTTGTAATCAATTAATTCATTCATGTCTACTAATATTTATTTATATATTAAGGATCTACGGTGTTGGGTCCATATATAATTAAATGAGTGTAATACCCTATTTTAATATTGATCTCTTTTTCATTATATAATCTAATATATATCTTTCATTGTGGCCCTTATTTTGAAATGTATTTTGTTTGAGTTCAGCATTGCAATCTGCACTTTCTTGTCATTTCCATGAAATATCTCTTCCATCTATTTCAAGACTGTGTTTATCTTCCACCATAAAGTGAGACTATTTGGGGGAGGAGGCCAAGATGGTGGAGTAGAAGGATGCTCGTTACTCACCCTTTCCCACAAATGCACCAAGTCTCACATCCACAGACCCACTCATCTAACCAGAGTACCTGCAGAACTCTGGCAGAACATTGTCCTCTTCAATAGGTAAAGATGCAGAAAATCTGGTAGGAGAAAAGGAAGAAAGAAAGAACAAAAGCCAAAACAGAGTGGGACAGTTCCCACAGGGAGAGAGCTGTAAAGAAGGACTGGCACTCATTCACTGGGTCTCCCCTCTCCAACTGAGAGTTTGGCAGGATAGAGGGTGAGCCTCCAGGGCTTGGATCTGTACAGAGTATGATTTGACTGACAGAACTAAGTTAAACAGGCACAGACACCCAGTGCAAAATGCAGCTGAGAAGCTGGAGGCAGTGCCATGCTGCAGGAACTGGGCTGTAGTTGGGGATGTCTGCACTGAGACAGTCCAGGGGAATGGAGGGGGCTGTGTGCCATTGTTGTGGGTGTACAGGGCAGAACAACCTGGGCCCTCCATAAAACAACAGGGCAGATGTGCCCTGTTGGGGAAAGGGTGCATACCCATATCTGAAAATCCATAAAATTTCTAGGTGAAGAGACCTGGGGCTCAGACACAGCCACCATACCCTCAGGTGCTTTGCACCCAGGCAGCAGTGGGGGCAAAATCTGCATCTACGTCTAAGGACTTTGCAGCTTTAAGGGCCAGACGGAAACTTCTCAACATCCTGAGGCAGATAGGATACTTCTCTCCTGGTTCCTCAGAGAACTTGCTTCACCAAGACAAAAAAGGAGTTGGATTTTGGGCCAGACCAGGGACAGGGCTGTTCCTCAGTCTTCCCTGAGCCCACTTCTGGTGTGCAAACCTGAGTTGAACCTACAGTGGCACAGAGCAGCGGAGAGACTGGCACACAAATGGGGCATGTGGCCCCCCACTTTTTGGGCTGGAATGCAGCCCCAGACCATGTTGCTGGGAGTGGGAGTGATGCCCAATCCTGCTGGTCAGTCTGCAACAGCTGATTGCAGCATCAGGCAGGGCAGTGACCAGCCAGAGCACAGTAAAGTGAGCTGCTCCAGATGCAGTGTTGGGATTAGGACCATTCAGCTTGCCGACAGCCACTGGAAGCAGCACAGTTGAGGGCTCCAATGGAGGGCCTCAGAAAACGTGAAGATGAGCTTCCAAACCAGGATGAATACACAAAGAGTTCACATTAAATGTACACAGTCTGCAGGAGGACACAGACCGCCCCATTGTTTTAATCTGTTTTTACATGTTCCATTTTCTATTACCCTCTTAATTTTTACTTCTGACACAATTATATATACCCCCATTTTTATCAGTTTGAAATATTTCAAAAATATTTTTATTATTATTATTTTTCAAATCTCTGCTTCAACTTGCTCTTCTCTTATGCATTATACAATGTCTTCAAACATTTACTTCCCCTTTCTTTAAAATTCTTTGTCTCTCTCTCTCTTTTTTCTCTTTTCTAAGTTGTATTACTACATAGACATTAGGTAGATAAACACCTTTAGGACCACAGTAGATAAATGATATTCCAAAACCACAGTGCCATAGATGAAGTAGCAAGATGAATAAGCAGAGAAACCATTCCCAATTAAAAGAACAAGAGAAATCCCCTGAAAGAAAGATCAGTGAAATAGGAATCAATAGCCTACTAGAAAAAGATTTCAAAAAAGGAGTGATCAAATTACTGAAGGAAATAAAAGATAGTGTTTAGAGATATAAAATATGTTTAAAATGAAATGGAAGCTATAAAGAAGATCTGAGTAGAATAGGTAAACTCATTGACTGAGATGAGTAATGATTTAAATGTGTCGCAATGCTGACTAGATAATGCAGAAGAATGAATTAGTGACTTAGATGACAGGACAATAGAAAGCACCCAATAAGAATATCTATAAGAGAAACAATGAGAAACAAATGAAAAAAGCATAAGTGACCTATGGGATAATAGAAAGCATGCCAATCTTGGCATAATAGAATTTCCAGAAGGGGAGGAAAGATCAAAGCGGATTGGAAAGTTGTTTGAAGAAATCATGACTGAGAAATTCCCAAACTTAAAAAAGGAATCAGATATCCAAGTACAGGAAGCTCAGAGTGTCCCAAACAGGAAGAACCCAAATGCTCCCACACCAAGTCATATAATTAAGATTGTCAGAGTCAAAGATAAAGATATGATCCTAAAGGCAGCAAGAGAACAGCTAAGAGTGAGTTACAAGGGAATCTCCTAAGAGTCCCAGCTAATATCAGTACACAAATACTTCAGGCCAGAAGGTAGTAGCAACATATATTCATAGTGCTGCATGAAAAAATTACATACCTTAGGATACCTTAACCAGCAAGACTATTATTTATGGTAGAAGTAGACATAAAGGATTTCACAGAAAAGAAAAAGCTACAAGAGTTTAGCAACACTAGACCCATGCTAAAAGAAATATTGAAAGGTCTACTCTAAAAAGAAAAGCAGCAAGATGCTACAAAAATATGAATCTCACAGCTCAAAATGTGGTAACTCATTAATTATAAGTAAAATAAACACAAAATTGTAAAAGAAGACATACAAATAATTGAAAGTGTGAGAGGTAGGCAGGAAAATAGGGAAATTTTTTTTTTTTGGCCTTTCCTTAAAAATATTTTGCTCTCGGTAGGATGGGTTTGAGATTTTGTTGCTATCCGTTTAATAAAAGCAGTTATAGTAATGGTCTAAAAGACTTATATAAAAGGGTAACAACAGGACAAAATCTTATCAGGGTGTCACTAAACTAAATAAACTTCATGATAATACGAAGGAAAATGACCAAACCATAAAAGGATGATGAAACAAACAAAGAGGAAATACCAAATCTACTGCAAAAATAAGGTCAAAACGGCAATAAACAGAAACATCTTCGATTACAGTAAATGTTAATTGACTAAATGCTCCAGTCAAATGTCATAGAGTGGCAGGCTGGATAATAAAGCAAGAACCGTGAATATGCTGCATAAAAGAGACCCACTTCAGGGAGAAGGACACATATAGATTGAGAGTGAAAGGACAGAAAAGGGTATTCCATACAAAATGAAAAGCCAAAAATTAGGTGTTGCAGTAATGATTTCAGACAAAATAGTCTTTAAAACAAAGGCCATAAAGAAAGATAAAGAAGGACATTTATAATGATTGAAGGAGTGATACAAAATGAGGATAGCACACTCATTAGTACATATGCACCAAATAGAGGAGCACCTAATTACATAAAATAATTACTAACAGATATAAACGGGGATAGTGATGGGAATCTAATCATAGTTGGAGATTTCAACACTGCATTAACATCACTGGACAGATCATCGAGAAAGAAAATAAATTAGGCAACAGAGAAGTTAAATAATACAATCGAAATATTACACTTGGTGGATATATTCAGAGCATTGCACACCCCACAAAATAGTATATACATTCTTTTCAAGTTCACATGGGACATTTTCCAGGATTCGTGATATATTTGGATATATAAAATAACCCTCAGCAATTTTAAGAGAATAGAAATTACTTCAAGCATTTTACTGACCACAATGCCATGAAGCTAGAAATAAACAACAGAGAAACAAAGGAGAAAAATAGGATAAATTGGAGATTAAACAATATGTCATTAAAAAACAAATTGGTCAATGAAGAAATCAAAGCTGAAATGAAAAATTACCTTGAGACAAAAGAAAATGAAAGCAAAACCACACAAAGTTTATGGGACACAGCAAAAGCAGTGCTCAGAGGGGAGTTTATAGTGATACAGGCCTTTCTCAAAAAAGAAGAACACTCACAAATAAACAATTTAACCCACCAGCAAAATGAACTAGAAAAAGAAGAAGGAAAACCCCCAAAAGGCAGCAGAAGGAAGGAAATCATAAATATTGGGGAGGAAATAAATAAAATAGAGTTTAAAAATACAATGGAAAAAAATCAACTATTTCGAAAGTTGGTTTTTGAAAAAGTAAGTAAAATCACAAACCTCTGGCAAAACTCAAAAAATAGAAAAGAGAGAGAGCACAATTAGCAAACTAAGATAGGAGAATGGAGAAATTACAACAAACAAATTAGAAATACAGAATAACATACGAGAAAATTATGAAAAGTTTATGGAAACAAGCTGGATAACCTTGAGGAGATGGACAAGTTTCTGAAAACATACTGTCCACCAAGACTGAATCAAGAAGAAACTGACCTCTTGAACAATCAGAGCACTAGAAATGAAATCAAAATAGCAATATAAAACTTCCCTACAAATAGCACTCCTGGACAGGATGGCTTCAATGAGGAATTCTATACACATACAAAGAAGAACTCATACAAGTACTTCTCAAACTCTTCCAGAAGATTGAAAAGGAAGGAATACTCCCAAAGTGAATCTATGAAACCACAATCACCCTGATACCACAACCAGGCAAAGACACTACCAAAAAAGAGTATTATAGGTCAATATCACTGATGAACACAGATGCCAAAATCCTCACCAAAAGGGTAGCAAATAGAATCCAACAACACAGATAAATGATAATACACCATGACTAAGTGGGGATCATGCCAGGGACACAGGGGTGGTTCAACATATGCAAATCAATCAATGTAATACAGCACATCAACAAGAGGAAGGACCAAAATCACATGATCATCTCAACAGATGCAGGAAAAGCAATTGATAAAATTCAAAACCGACGTATTATAAAAATTCTCAACAAAGTGGGCATAGAGGGAACATATCATGGAAGCTATAGATAACAAACCTACAGCTAGCATAGTACATCAAAGGTGAGAAAGTTAAAAGCTCCCCTCTAAAATCTGGGACAAGACAAGAATGCACTTTATCAACACTCCAAATCAATATAATCTTGGAAGTCCTAGCCTCAGCAATCAAACAAGAGAGAGAAGTAAAAGCGATGCAAATTGGAAAGGAAAAGGTAAAAGTCTCACTATATGCAGATAATATGTTATTGTATATAGAAAACCCTACAAGATCCACACAAAAACTACCAGAGCTGAACAAAGAATTCAGCAAGGTAGCAGGTGACATGATTAAGTTTGAAAAATCAGTGACATTTCTTTACGCTAATGATTCAGATAATACTATAGACCTACAGTCAACATGACAGCACTTTATTGGTAGGAAAACAGACATATATGCCAATGGAAGAGAATAGAGAGCACAGAAATGAACCCACAAACTGGACAATAAATTTTCGACAAAGGAGGCAAGAAAGTACAATGAAATAGAGAGAGACTCTTCAGCAAATGTTGGGAAAGCTGGACAGCAGCATGTAAATCAATGAAGCTAGAACACTCCCAATGAAGCTAGAATACCATACAAAAAAATAAACTCGATGGATCAAAGACTTAAACATAACAAAAGATACAATAAACCTCCAAGAGGAAAATATAGGCAAAATATTATCTGACATATGTCTCAAAAATTTTCCCATAGAAGAAATAAAAGCAAGAATAAACAAATAAGACCTAATGAAACTTACAAGCTTCTGCACAGTAAAGAAACCGGAAGTTAAACAAAAATACAACCTTCGGTTTGGGAAAAAAATTGCATATGAAACAGACAAAGCCTTGATCTTCAGAGCATATAAGTAGGACACCCAACTGAATAAGAAAAAATAAACAACCCAATTTAAAAATGGGCAGAAAACCTAAACAAGTGATTACCCAAAGAAGACATACAAATGATCAAAAGGCGCATCAGAAAATGCTAAATATCACTGATTATCAGAGAACTGCATATCAAAACTACAGTGATGTATCACCTCACACCAGTAAGAATGGCCATCATTCAAAAATCCACAAATGACAAATGCTGGAAAGGCTTTGGAGAAAAGGGTACCGTCCTTCACTGCTGGTGGCAATGAAGTTTGGTGCAGAAACTGTGGAAAGCAGGATGGAGATTGCTCAAAACCTAGGAATAGACTTACCATATGACCCAGGAATCACGCTCCTGGGCATAAATTGAGAAGGAACCCTACTACAGGATGACACCTGCACCCCAATGTTCATAGCCAGCAATATTTACTATAGCCAAGAAATGTAAACAGCCTAAATGTCCATTGACAGTTGACTGGATAAAAAGAGGTGTTATATTTATACAATGGAATACTAGTCAGGCATATAAACCAACAACATAATGTCCTTTTCAGCAACATGGATGCTTCTGGAGAAATTCAGTCTAAGTGAACTAAGCCAGAAAGAGAAAGAAAAATACCATATGAGATGGCTCATCAGTGGAATCTAAAAACAATACAAAACAAAACAAAAAAAGCACAAATACAAAACAGAAATTGACTCACAGACATAGAACAGAAAGTTTTGGTTTCCATGTGGCTGGGGGTGGGAAGAGATAGACTGAGAAGTCAAAATTGTAGAATAGGTAAACAGGATTGTAGTGTATAGCACAGGGAAATATGTAAAAGTTCTTACGGCAGCTGACAGAAGAAAAAATGGGACAAAAAATGCATATATTTTCATAGTAACTGAAAAATTGTGCTCCAGGCTGGAATTTGAGACAAATTTGTAAAATGACTTTAAATCAATAAAAAAAAGTTAAAAAAAGAGAAAAATATTACCCTAAATATTACAGGTATAAATATAAATTATACAGAAAAGAAAACTATGCAAAAGAGTAGTAAAACTAAAGATTTAGTTTTATGTTTTTTGTAAGATATACAAATCAAAATACCTGCAGCCAGGTGCATCATGAATAAAAGAAAGATGCTCCAAAGAAATAAAGTAAGAAATAAAATAAGAGAAATAAAAATTGTTACCTGAGATATACAAAAAAGGGATCATTTTGTCAACACTTACATGACAATAAACTTGTCAACTTAGAAGAAAAAGAAAAATGTCTAGAAAGAGACAGAGATAGGGAGAAACAAATAATTTGAACAATCTGTTTACTAGAAGAAATATAGACTATGCATTTAAAAAAATTGTTAAATAGAAGTTCAGATTTAAACAGCTCCCGTGGAGAACTGTACAAAAATAGAAAGCAGAACTTATACTCTTAAAACTATTCAAACATAGTGAAGATGTGGGAAACAAACAAATTTATTCTATGAAAGTATAATCACCCTGATAGTAAAGCCAACAAACAAAGTACGGGCAAAGAGAACTTCAAGGCATTATATTTGATAGATTTAGAAAAGAAAATTCTACAAAATATTTTTAGCAAACTAGATCCAGCAATAACTGAAATGAATCATACACCATGATCAACTTGGAGTGACTGCAGGGTCACAAGATAGGATCAACATACACAAATCAATCAGTTTGATACACTGAATTATCAAAAGAAAAAGAGAAAATTACATGGTCATCCCAATAAATCCATAAAAAGGATTTCATAAAATTCAACGTTTATTCATTAAAACAGCAACAACAGCTAAAACAGCAACAACAACAACAGCAAAAATGACAGAAACCTCTTACCAAAGTAGGATTCAGGAAATATATCTCAACATAAATAAAGTCTTTAATTACAGGCCCACCGGCAACACAATATGCAAAAGTGAAAAACTAAATTAAGAAAAAATTAAGAAAAGCCAAATTAAGAAAAAAGACTTGGATGCCCACTCTCACCATTTGTATTAAATACAGTATGGGAAGTCCTAACAACAGTAATTGGACAAGAAAAAAGCTATTCAAGTTGGATTGAATGAAGTAAATCTGTTATTATTTTTGATGACTTGATAATCTAAATAGACAACTCTAAAGATTCTGCACACCAAAACAACTAAAACTAATAAAGACATTTAGCAAAGTAGCATGATTCATGATTAATATACAAAACTGTCACATTTCTTTACACTAAAAATTAAATATTCCAAAATTTCAAAAAATCCATATGAAATCAGATCAAAAAATGAAAAACCTATGAAAAAACCAAGATAATAAAATCAATAGGACACTGATAAAGAAATTGGAAGATGATGCAAAAAATGGAAAGAAATCTCAAGTTCTTAGTTTACAAGAATTAATATTGTTAAAATATACATACTACAAAAGATGTCTACAGATATAAAGTGATTCAGATCGAACTACATGTTAATTTCCACAGAACTAAAAACAGTCCTATGATTTGTATGGAACTGCAAAAGAAGAAGAACTCCAAAAGTAACAATCAGGAAAAAAAAAGCTGAATTCATAATCCATAACCCTCCCAGATCTCAGACTATATTACAAAAATATAGTAATCAAAACAGCACAATGCTGGAAAACAAACAAACATCTATATCACTGGAAAAGAACACAGAGGCAGAAATAAAACATCACACATATGGTCATCTAAACTATGACAAAGGAAACAGAAATATACACTACCTAAAAGACAGTCTTCAGCAAGTGATGTTGAGAAAGCTAGACAGCTACATGTAAATCAAAGAAATTAGAACACGCCCTCAAACTGTAGAAAAATAAACTCAAAATGATTTTAATATCTGAATCTAATACACGACACAATAAAACTCCTGGAAACTAACATAGAGGAAACAAGACATATATTGTAGCAAAATTTTCTTATATCACACTCCCAAGCTAAAAGCAATAAAACCAAATAAACAAAAAGTTCCTAATTAAACTTAAAAGCTTCTACACAGCAACATAAACGAAATGAAAAGATGAAATTCCAAATGGCAGAAAACATTAGGAAACAATACAATCAACAAGAGGCTAATTTCTAAAATACACACATTGTTCATAAAACTCCATTTCAAAAATTTACAAACAACTCAGCCAAAAAATTAGCAGAAGACATTTCTCTTAAGAAGACACAGAGATGACAAACAGGAACATAATGACATGCTCACATTGCTAATCATTATACAAACGCAAGACAAAAATCAAATAATGTTTTACCTCACAATATTGAGAAGGTATATCATCCAAATGTCTACAAATAATAAAGACTGGGGTGGTTGTGGAGAAATAGGGACTTACCAACGCTGTTGGTGGGAATGAAAATTGGTGCAACCCCTTTGGAAACTGTATCAAAGTTCCTTTAAAAAATAAAAATAGATACATCATATGACCCAGCAATCCTACTCTTGGGGATATAAAACTTAAACCCTGAAAACAAAGAATCCTAGGGTAAAACATAAGAAGTACACTCTGACATTGGAGTTAAATTGATTCTACATATGTCTCCTCTGGCAAGGGAAGCAGAAGCAAAACTACCAAAATATGATTGTATCACTCTAAACAGATTTACACTGCAGAAAAAATGATCAATAAAATGAAAAGCCAATCAACACAATGCGAGAATATATTTTCAATTGATATTTTCCATTCAAGTGTTAATATCCAAAATATATGTCAAACTCTTTCCCCACAACAACAACAAAAAAGACCAAACAGTCCAATTAAAAAAAAGTCCATAGGAACTGAATAGATAGATCTAAATCAACTCTCTGTAGAAAACATACAGTTGACTAAAGGACAAATGAAAATATGTTCAGAGTTATAAATTATTACAAAAGTCATAAACCAAAAATGAGACAAGAACTCACACTTGTCAGAAGGCTCTCATCAAAAAGAAAAGAAATAGATGTTTGTGAGATAGTGGAGAAAAAGGAACATCGTGGACACTGTTGATAGGAATGCAAAGTATTGATTACATTGCATATATACTACAAATTTTCTTCATCCATTTTTCTGTCAAGGAATGTTGGGTATGTAGGTCCCTGTCTGAAGGCTCTAGAGAATAAGCCCATGGGCTGAACTGATAAACAAGCTGTGAGGAATGTCACATATCCAGGCTGGATAAGAAATGGCCTAATCAGTGTATCCAGTATGGATGGCTGGATAGCCTATGCTGGGTAAGTTTCTCAGAGGAGGACAACCTAAGACAGGCACAGCTGCCTGGATAAGAGATGGCCTACTTAATGAAGTTCCATGATGAACTTTAAAACAATCCTTGATAATTTAATATTCTGTGCTTACTGCAAGAGCATGGGGACATAAATTGCTTAAGATTATTAACATTGTTATAAATTAGATGATATGTGAGTCATTGTGCATGTCCTATATATAACCTTTTTCTAAGAATCAATAAACAGAGAACTGCTCCGCTTCTCTCCACACAGTGTGTGTATATGATATTGTGCCACTGACAGGGTTAAGTTAATTTGATGGGAGTATCTTAAAAGGACGTTGCATTATATAGAATGCTGTTTCTGCACATATTGAGATGATTATGTGAGTTTTATTTCTCATTCTATTAGTGTGGCATGTCACCTTTATTGATTTGAATATTTTGAAGTATCCTTAAACCCAGGGATAAATCCCTTTACTCATGAATGTGTATGATACATTAAATGTGTTGTTGAATTCATTTTGCATGTGTTTTGTTGAGAATTTTGGCACATATATTTATCAGGAATAATATTGTATATTTTGCATATAATGTCCTTTCTAGCATTGTTATGCAAATAAAGCTGGCATCATAAAATAAGTTTAGAGTCTTTCACCCCCTTCAAATTCTTGGAAGATATGGCGAAGAATTGGTGGAAAATTTTCTTCAAATGTATGACAGAATTCACCAGTAAAGCCTTCTTGTAAATTTTTCTGGTTTTGGACGTTTGGATTATTGATTTACTCATACACCCTTTTCCTCTATTTAAATTTCTAATTTCTTCTTCATTCAGTATTAGAAGACATATGTTTCTGGGAAATTGTCTTTTGTTCTAGGTGATTCAAATCGTTGGCTAGTGGTAATTTCTTATGATGCTTTGCATCTCTACAACATCATTTGGAAAATCTTCTCTTTTATTTCTTATTTAATTTGAGTCTTTATTTTCTTAGCAAATCTAAACGTTTGTCCAGTTTATGTTTAAAAGAAACAGACTTTGATATATTTTTTTTATCTTTTCAATTGTTTCTCTTGTTATTTGCCTTACTCTAATTCATTGAATATTCTTCTATATTCTTTCTGTTTTCTCCTGGATTCGTGAGGTGTAAAGATAGTGTGAATATTTGTATTTCATTTATAGTTAAATATTTTTTATTCTTTATTATTTATTTATTTATTTATTTATTTAATTTATTTATTTATATATTTATTTATTTATTTACATTTTTATCATTGAATTACTGCAATTTACAATGTGTGAATCAGTGAGTTTATCACAGTGTTCCCATACATGCATATATTTTTGTGCCTAGTAAATATTACTTCAAGATATTTAACTTACTGCCCTGTGTCATAAAAAATAATTTTGAAAAAAATATATCTTTATATATATTGGATAACATTTATAAATCTACAGCTCCCAGATTTATCCTCTCGCAGCCCATTTCCACAGTAATTTTAAATTTGTTTAGTAGATCTGTGACTGTGTTTCAGTTTTGTAGATGAAGCCATATTCTTCTCAACCAAATTTTTGTTTTAAGGTTCCACATATGGCATGTTATGTGTTATTTTTCTTTCTCTTTCTGGCTTACTTCAATTAGAATGACACTTTTTGGGGACATCCATTTTTCTGTAAATGTCATTGTTTTATCATTTTTTAGTGCAGTATATTATTCCATTGATTAAATGCAGCATAACTTCTGAATACTGTCATCTGTTGTTGGACAATTAGGTTGCTTCCATGTCGTGGCTGTTGTATATAGCCCTGCTAAGAACACTTTGGTGCAGATGTCTTTTTGAATTAGAGTTCCCTTTGATATATACCCAGAATTGGGATAGTTGGTTTATATGTTGTCTATTTATATTCTTTAGAGGAATCCCCATCCTGGTTTCCACAGTGAGTTTACCAAACTACATTCCTTCCAACAGTGTAGGAGGGTTCTCTTTCTCCACAGCTTCCCCAGCATTTATTGTTTGTGGAGTTTTGAATGATGGCCATTGTGACTATTGTGAGCTGATACTTCATTATTCTTTTGAATTGCCCTTCTCTGATAATGATGGTGAGCAATTTTTTTTTCATATAGCTAAGTGTCATTTGTATGTCTTTATTTGAGAATTGCTTCTTTAGTGCTTCTGCCCATTTTCAGATTGGGTTTCTTGTGGTTTTTTTATTATTATCAGGTGGTATGAAGTCTTTATATTTTGGAAATTTAGCCTTTGTCAGTTGCATCACTTCTAAATATTTTCTTTAATCCTGTAGGTTGTCATTTTGCTTTATTTATGGTTAAATTTGCTGTGCAAAACTTTTAAGTTTAATTAGGTCCTATTTATTAATTTTGCTCTTACATCCATTACCTGGGTAGGCTATTTTAGGACATCATTGCTGAGAATTTCTCAGAGTGTTTTGCATATATTTTCTTCTACTCTGTCTTGCCTTACATTTAAGTCTTCAAGCCATTTTGAGTTTATTCTTGTGTATGGAGTGAAGGAGTGTTCTAAATCCATTGCTCTGCATGCTGCTATCCACTTTTCCCAACACCAGTTGGTGAAGAGATGGTCTTTTCTCTCTCATATTCTTGGCTACTCTGTCAAATATTAATTGAACATAGGCCTGTAGATTTATTCCTAGGCCCTCTATTCTGTTCCATTGGTCCATATGCCTGTTTCTGTACCAATATCACATCATTTTGATTATTGTAGCTCTGCAATAGTATATGGAGAACTGGTTGTTTATTCCTCCAGCCTGTTTCTTTTTCTTAAATATTGCTTTGGAAATTATTCATCTTTTATGACTCTGTGTAAATCTTAGGATCATTTGTTTCAGTCACAAAAAGAAATGTTTTGCAATATTTGATAGGAAATCACATTAAGTTTGTGGATTGCCTTGGGCAGTATTGCCATTTTAACAATATTGTTTCTTCTATTTCAAATCCATTGGGTATCTTTTCAATTCTTCTAATATTTTTTGATTTCCTCAACCAATGTTTTCTAGTTCTCTATGTATAAGCAATTCACCTCCTTGGTCAGATTTATTCTTCGGTATTTTATAGATTTGGGTGCAATTATAAAAGTGGTTGTTTCTATACTTTGTTTTCCTGTTGATTAAATGTTAGTGTAAAGAAATGAAATTGGTTTTTTACATTAATCTGTGTAGCTTGACCAGTTCCTTTTTTAGCTTAAGTATTTTTTGTGAAGCTTTTACAGTTTTCTATATGTAGTGTCATGTCTGCATATCGTGGCAATTTTACCTCTTCTTTTCCAGTCTGAATCCTTTTATTTCTTTTTCTTGCCTGATCATTGTGGCTAGGACTTCCAAGACTATATTGAATTGAAATTGTGAGAATTGGCAACCTTGTCTTGTCTCAGCATTTTGTGGGAAGGGTTTCAGTTGTTCAACATTGAGTAATTTGCTGGTATATGTTTGTCATAAATAGCTTTCATTATGTTGAGATATGGTCCCTCTATGCACACTGTGATAACTTTTATTGCAAATAGGTGTTAAATTTTATCAAATGCTTTTTCTTTATCTACTGAGATGATCATGTGGTTTTTTGTCCTCTCTGTTGTTGATATGGTGTATCACAATGGATTGATTGATTTGCATATGTTGAACCATCTTTGCGTTCTTGGGTTGAACCTAAATTGACAATGGTGTATAATCTTTTTTTCATGTTGTTGGATTCTGTTTGTTAATACTTCCTTAAAGACTTTTACATCTATGTTTATCAATGATATTGGCCTATAGTTTTCTTTTGGAAAAGTGTCTTTGTCTGGTTTTGGTATCAGGTTGATGTTGGCTTTATGATGTGAGTTTGGGAGTACTCCCTCCATATCAATCTTTTGGAAAAGCTTGAGGAAGAGTGGTATGGATTTTTCTTCCTATGTTTGGTCAAATTCCCCAGTGAAGCTATTTGGGTCTGAAATTTTGTTTGCAGAGATTTTTTATTTTATTGATAATTCTATTCCATTTCTGGTGATCTGTCTGTTCAAATGGTCAATTTCTTCTTAATGCAAAAATGGTTGGCTGAATGTTTCCAGAAACTTCTGCATTTCTTCCTGGTTATCCTGTATGTTTCCATAGAGTTGCTCAAGGTATTCCCTTATGATATTTTGCAAATTTGTTGTACTCTTTGTAGTTTCTCCATTGTCATTTCTTATGTTATTTGTGTTCTCTCTCTATTCTTGTTGATGAGTCTGTCCAGAGTTTTGTCAATTTTGTTTACTATTTTAGAAAAGAGTTTGATTTTTTCTATTTATTATTATCTACTTCAATTCTTCCTTCCTTTATCTTTATTATTTCCCTCTTTCTGCTGACTTTTGGTTTTGTTTGCTCTTCTTTTCATGATTAGTTTACATAGAACTTTAGATTATTTATTTGAAAATGCTCTTCTTCTTTGAGGAGGGCCTTGTCACTATGATCTTCCCTCTTAAGCCTGCTTTAATTGTATTCCATAAACTTTGCATAGTGTTTTGTCATATTTTTGAAGATATTTTTTAATTTCTTATTTTACTTCATCAACTCCCCTCTTGTTTTAGTACCATGTTGTTTAATCTTCTTGCTGTCATTTTTTCTCCCTGTTTTTCTGTGATTGATTACTACTTTCATGGTATTATACTCAGAAAAGATGCTTGAAATAATTATTATCTTCTTAAATTTTTTGAGGATTCTTCTGTGCCTGAGTACATAATCTTTCCAAGAAAATGTTTCATGTGCACTGGGAAAGAATGCATATTCTGCTTTGGGAAGAAGTACTGCTTTGAAAATATCAGCCAACTCCAATTATTTTATCTTATCTATTAGTATCTTTGTTCCCTTATTAATTTCCTGTCTGAAAGACCAGTCTAGTGATGGTAATGGGAAGTTATAATCTCCTACTGTGATTGTGTTCCCATCCATTTCTCCCTTTTTATCTATTAGTATTTGCTTTATGTATTTAGGTGCTCCTATATTGAGGGCATATATCTTAATGAGCATAATACCCTCAGTTTTTATTGCTCCTTTAATCATTATATCATGTCCTTCTTTATCTTTCTCTATGGCCTTTGTTGTAAAGTCTATTTTGTGTGAAGTCAGTACTGCTAGTCCTGCTTTCTTTTCATGTCCATTTGCATGGAATATATTTTTCAATTCTCTGACTTCATTTATGTCTGTTCCTCTTACTAAAGTGGGTCTCTTGTATCTTCATTATGTAGGGTCTTGTTATGTTATCCCATCTGACAATATTTATCTTTTTAATCAGGCACTTTGTCTATTAAGAATTGTGATAATTATTGATAGACTGGTGTTTATATCCATTTTGAACTTCATTTCCCTTTTGATTTTGTATTTCCTTTTTGTTCATTTCTTTTTCTTTTGTGGATTGATAATTTTTTTTATTATCCTGGTTTCTTTTTGGATTTGTGACTTCATTGTAAGCTTTTGACTTATGGTTGACCTGTTTTTTATGTATACTGACCCATTACTATATCTATTTATTTTAACTGATAGGAATACAAATTCTAACCCATCCTAAAGAGAAGAGAAACAAGAAGAAAATACTCTGTAGTAACTGTTTCACTCTCTGACACTTAAAAATTTTGATGTCCTGTTTTACAACATCATGTTTATGCAATTGTAAGTCATTGAATTTATTGCCTTTCTAATTATGCCTTTCTCTTTTCTATAACATCCTGCTTCTTTTTGTTTTAGAATAGATCTTTCATTATTTCTTTTTCTGTTGCTAAATTCTTCTATATTTGTTTTTTTCAGAAGTTATTTATCTCTCCTTCTACTCTAAAGGATATCCTTGCTTGATAAATTATCTTAGATTACAGCTTTCTTTCATTCAGGACTTTGAATATGTCTTGCCACTGTCTTCTGCCTGTTGTAATTGTGTAGGAACATGTTTAAAAATATAATGTATATAGTTTTATGTATATGTAAAGAATACTTAGAAATGAAGTTAACAATTGAGATGAAAACCTATACATTAAAATATAGAAAACATTGATGAAGGAAATTAAAACTGATCCAAAGAAATGAAAGATCTCTTATGTTAATGATGTGAAACTATTTGATTGAAACAACCATACTACACAAAGCAATCTAAATTTAGTGTGATTCATGTCAATATAACCATGAGATTTTTCCATTACATAGAACAAATAAATTCAAAATTTATATGTATCCACAAAAATCATGAGTTGCTGAAATAATCTTGAAAATATGTATTAAATCTAATAGTGTAAAGGTCTCTGATGTTAAACAGTCCTACAAAGATTTAGTAATTTAAATAACATGATACTGACTCAAAAACAGACACCAAACAATAGAAGAGAATAGAGCATCCAGATATAATCCCTCACACTTATGATCAATTAACCCATGAAAATGGAAGCAAGAGTATAATATGAGGGAAAGGCATTCTCCTAAATATGTAGTGCTGGAGAGATTGAACATGAGAAATATAAATTAGAGTATTTCCTCACATTGTATACAATCCATGCTCACAGAATATCTTTTATTTATTTTGTTTAATTTATTTCTTACACCTGTAATTTATTGATCTATGTTTTGATCTTTTATTTCACTTATCAAATTTATTCCTATTTTTTTTCTTTTTGGTATAAATTTACACACAATTGTTTTCCCAATTTCTCTTTCTGATAATGAGTTCTTACTATATAAAAATACAACGGATATTTGTATATTGATTTTGTATTCTGCAAGCTTACTAAGTATGTTCATTATTTCTAACAGTCACTGGAGGAGCCTATGGAGTTTTCCATCTATGTATAATTATGTCATCTGTAAAAATTTTACTACTCCTTTACAAGTTGTATGCTTTTTATATTTTTTCTTGACTAGTTGTTCTGGCTCGGACTTCTAGAAGTGTAATTTAGGACTTGTGACAATGAGCTACTTTTTTTGTTACAGGACCTGAGATAAACCTTTCTGTATGTTAACACTGAACTTGATTTTATTCATGCGTATTACATTTATGCCTTTTATTATGTTTAGTTACATTCTATCTAAAGTGAATTTGTTAAGAATACTTTTATAGAAAACTTAAGATTAGAACTGTCAATAAATTTCCTACAGTTTTTGAGACTGTTATTTCTGAATTCTCTGTTTTTAAATGTATGGTATCACATATATTACTTTGCGCATGTTAAATAATATTTATGAATCAGGACTAAATCCCTCTTAACTATAGTTTATAATACTTATATTATGCAATGAATTCAGGTTGCTAATGTTTATTTAGAATGGAATATACACATACTGAATTAGAAATTTACATTGTAGCTTGAGTGTAGATTTATTTATTCAAAAATTTTGTCTCTCATTTTGAATTTGGTTTATGTTTAATGGATTTTATTTCTTATTTAAGAATATAAATTTTGGTTGAACTTGATTTACTACAGTTTACTGATAAAGAACATAGCTATTATTTACAATTAGTGAACAAAACACTTGCCTTAAAGTGCCGTAATTTACTAACAATGACAACTGTTTCAGGACTGAGAAACATATTGCTTCCTAAAATGCATTGCCTGGTTTTTTCCACCCCAACCCATGTAGTCTCTAATTTCTTTGTATTTTGATTGTTTGTTTGCCCCTAAATGGAGGTAATGCTTATTGAACCCAGGATCTTGTGCCTAAGTGTATTTATCAACATCATTTTAGAACACTTAACAGAAGCCACAAGAGTATGTATTATAAAGATGACAAGAAAATTTATTCCTTCTAGGGACTGAAAACCTCTGAGTGAAAGAATGGCAAAAATAACATTTGTAAGAATACTGTAAGATTTTCTCTTGTGTAATTTTAAAGTAGTATATAAAACTACATTTATTTTACATATAGCACTGAAATACAAATTAAAACAAAAATTCCCCCCTTTAGAATTTCTTTAATTTGATTGATTAATTTAATCTAATTTTATTTCATAAATATTTACCATTTATATATAAACATAACAAATAAACTAATATTTATCCTGCTCATGTGTTGAATATAGAGCTACTTATTGTAAAGTACACAGATAAAAAACTACTTCCACTTCCAAATCAAATTATGTTTCACTTTAATTACAAATGATTATGAAATAGTTATAAATTTTTGTAAATATTTTACACAAATTTCACTTTAAAATCCAAAACTTTAAAATTATTTTATATATTTTGTGATTATTTATTCTCTGTTCACATATCTGGTATAAATTTGCATACAAAATGATGGAGATTGGTTTTATTTCTTAGACACCAAAATTAAATTATTTAAATAGATTTTGTGGGGATAATATTTGCAGATCACCGTATAAAATTAAGCATCATATATGCTTCATTTTAACTGGATGAATGAGAAGTAAACACTGGCTGAATGTTACACTTGAGTTGCTAGGAGACCAGTCGATTGTGATGTCACAGCTTCTCAAGTTGAGAACCATTGTGATGGCCTCGCAGTTTATCTGTGCTGGCCCGCCAAAGCAGCATTTGAAGCTGCAGTGCACAAAATTATGCAGATTAGAAATGTAGTTGTAGAAAATGTTATTTGAGATGGCACATGTTCCTACAGAAATTCAAGTTGTGTTTCCTAAATATGGACCAACTGCTTCAGGAATGTACAGTAGATCTCTATTGTGTGATCAAACATTCCCTGGGGTTTCGACTTGAGGTCTATGATTGAGGAAAATGTTTTTCAGACTTTGTCTGAAGAATCCCTGATAAAAAGGCCATGTTACAAATATTGTGTCTCTGAACCAGATGAAGATAATGATTTTCGTTCTCTGACATATCCAAGAAAACTCTGGAAAATGGCTGGGAATGACCAATTTAAATCCATCTGTTGGCATGATAATGGAACTTCCATAGTGATGGATGAAGATATCTTTATGAAGGAAGATTTGGAAAGAAAGTCTCCTTTCAGAATATTTGAACCTGGAAGTATGAAAAGTTTAATTAGACAGCTTAACCTTTATGGATTTAGTAAAGTGCAGCAGAATTTTCGAAGATCTGTTTTTCTAGCTGACTTTCAGGCAGAAGAAAAAGAAGTCTCTGTTTTAAGCAAGGTATTAAGAAATTTTAGTTACCACTTGGTAACTTATATATAAAATTTTATTTTGTACATCAATCTATGGTAATATATATATAAAACTAGATTTTTAAAACTGTACAAAACTATTAAAGCTGAAATACTTTATTTTTCAAAAAAATGAGGACAGTGTCTTATGTAGTCAAGATTATGGGAAATTTGCTTACAACTATGAATCTTACCAAAATTTAAATAAAGTTATTAAAACTGCTTTTAAAAAATGGCATTCACCGTTACTGCAAACGCTAACTTCATAAATTTGATGACTATACTATTTAAATGGTATTTTCCAAATAAGGAACTTCAAAATATCGTCAGCAATGTTCATATTTTGATGATAATATCTTTGCATAGTAAACGTGAATTCTGAGGTTTTATAGGTTAGGTTTATTGTAGCCTTGTATTTCGGTTTAAAATGTTACTAAAATCTTTCTCCTTTGGTTGTAGCAGCAGTTCTATCATAATCCAAATTTTAAACTAGGCTGTTCCCTGATTTCAGTGAGAATAAAAGAATAGTTGGGATTAAAAATGCCTCTCTGGTGGCTTCATTGGCTGAAGATTTCAAAAAGAGGCACTTAAAGCATGGGGTAATGTGGACACTCATAGTTCAGATTTTGTGGCTTACAATAGAGGATAAAGTGCATTTTTACCTTCTGCAAATTTAAACAAGCTTCTAATAAGAAAGCCCTCTACTAGCCACATAAATGGTGATATGAATACCCTGATCAGAGGTGATTTTGCTCCTCTATGATCAATGTCATTTAGACATCCAGAACAAATTGCAATGGATCAACGTGCTATTTTAAATCAGTTGACCACTATCCGCGGGCACTCTCAAAGCAGCTACAGTGAAGCAAATGGCCGTGTTGTGAACTTCATTACAACTACAACTTCTACTTCTCAGTACAGCATCTTATCTCCCATACAGTGCAATTATCTTGGACTGATGGAAGAACCTCCTACTTTTCCAAATGGATATCACAAAATATCTGCCAGTGAAGGTCGTTTTTCTAAACTTCAACCAGGTAGAAACCCACGGTTTCCAGTGCCAGAGATAGCCAATACATCAGCTACTTCTCTTTCAAGGCCAAATAATCAGCCATCTTGAGCTTATGAACGTCATCCTAATTACAACTGATTTACCAGAGGACTACCAGATTATGCAGGATAACAAAGATTAAAATTGATGTTGTCAAATGTCGACAAATATCTGCAATATTCTTATTTGAACAATAAACATAGATGTGTACCTGTATTTTCCTTATATTTTTTAAGTAGTCTTCAGTGTTAAATGGGAGATTAAGTTACCATTTAAAGAAAAAAAGAGATATTTGGTTCATATGATCATTTGATGGAACAATATGGGAGTAAATTTAAATAATTTCTTTTAAGGAAGAAGAGAAAGTGGAAGAATTTGGGAAAAGACTAAAACATGGAGAGAGGGAAAAGTACTAAGTGGTTTCTGGTTCATCCTGGAAAGTATCAAAAATGATAAGTTAGGATATGTTGGAATAGGAGATCAATGCCGGAACCGGCCCAGGGATCCTGGTCTCGATTATGTCATCCCTGGAATCATAAAGGTCACATGATGTAGTCCCAGATGGCACATTCATCATGTGGCAGAATTTAAGAAGCAATTTTATCTATGGTGTTCTTTGTGCTGTTCTCAAAGCATTCTAATTGGTGCTTTCATTTCCTGCCCTCAAGTGTCTACACTATATCTTCTAGTCAATACTTTAAGTTGCTTTTATATTCCAGCCAAATACAAGCTTAAGTCCTCAGGGTGGCACTATAAGCCTTTCTAAATCTAACCCCAGAAACTCAACTTAGTTTTGTTATTTCTTTAAAAATTTGGCATCTGAGTACCTTGGCATATCTTAATGTTTCACTCTATCTGGAGATACATACAGGCAAGTGCTTGTCAACTATGTTAGCTGCAACCTCACCACTTTTGCTTCAGCTCATCATTGGGCTTAGGGTGTTCTCATTTTACCTACTTAGACTTTCCCAGTCTCAGCACAGAAGCCACCTCCTCCAGATGTTTTCTGTCTATCCCCCCTTCCTTGTCTAACTTGAATACGGGAACAGAAAGCACAGCACATGCCACAGAATGCATTTTATTATTTAGTGAATGAAAAATACATGTTGACTTTAAGCAAAATCTACTTTCCTGAAACAACAAAACTCTCATGGTTTTCAAACTATTTCGTTATGGTCTTTACTCTTCACCACAAACTAGCCCTTTTCATAGCCCAAGGACTAGTCACTCAAGAGAGTAAGTGGATGTAACTACAGGACACAAAGTATTATTTTCTTCTTAATTCATACCTCCAGAAGCCAAAAGCACTAAATTCCCATTTGCTGCATTTTTTCCTGTCTCTTCATCACCCACCCACCCCAAAATTGCTGATTCTCTTCCCCATATGAATAACTATACTGACTTCTAATAAATTTACTTCTTAGAATCAGAGTTTTGTCCAGAAGAGACAATGCCATTGCAAACATTTAATGTAGGTTTATACACCCCACATAAATTGTGCCCCTTCTAAACTTCAGAAAGTTAGTATCTAAGTGGTACTTGATGGTTGGTTGGGGTGGTCATACTCAGTTACCAAATTGCAATCTAAAATGTGTTGACTCAAAGGAGGTGAGAGTGGTGGAATTAAAAATTTGTCCAACTGCAAGAATACCAAATTTCTGCAGATATTAAGAAATATAAAATATTCACGGAAGACTTTGTCTATTTCCCATTAAACTAAAATAAAAGTGAAGCATTTTCAGAATGTGAAATGCTGGAAAAATTGTAGGCAAGGTCGGGGAGCCTAAGGCTTCTGCTCACAATCATGCAGCAAGTGTCATCTGATAAGACTGAAATAGTAAGATTGAGTCCTGAAAATGTGTCACCAGTTGTGAAGAAAGCCTTTGATAATCTGGAGAAAGGGCAAATGAGCCAGGGTAAGTTCTAGCAACATGGAACCATTATGACCTTTACCAAGAGAATAAAAAGGCCCACTTGCAGCAGGAGAACTGTGTCTGCACAGCACTGTTTGTTCCTACAACAGAAACATCAAGCTTTTAAATATGTCAGCTCAGCTCAGATGGTGGCTATGTTGTTTTTTGCATTAGCAGTCTGGGATTCAGATGGGCTTGTTCAGCAGCTATTTTCCAGCTCTCTTATCAGACAGTGGTTCTTAGCGTGATCATCATAACCAGGATCTATACTGATAAGTAAAAATCTACAGTTTACTTTCAAAATTAGAAATTCTAAAGAAGAATATTGTTTGTCCATCTGTAGTTTTCTACCTGGGAAAATCTAGACCATTGGCAAATGTACAAAATTTGGGTGATGCTGTGAAAACTATTCTCTGTGCTGTGCCCACTGAATACTTCCCACTAATAACTACAAATCTATCTACCATTTTGTGTGTGTGTGAAGATGGTTTGTTAAGAAGTAACTAAGTATTTTTAGTTATCAGTGAATTATTCCTCTGCATCTGGCAGAATCTCTGTGAATTAAGAGTTTCACTGAGCCACCAGGTTTTCTTCCGATCAGGGAGAGGTAGATTATATTTCTCCCAGTATACTAATTGTTAACTTTTCATTGAATCCAGAGCTGATGCTAAGGTCAAGCCAATGAACCCTTGAATTGGACTGAGACATATATATTCTCCAGTTCACAGAGCCCAGCACAGACTGTGTCTTCTTTTTAATTTAAGCTTATGTCTAATTTTTTTTAATTCTAATTGTTGACATAACTTATTTTGGTTTTGAACACCCTGTGACATATTTATAGAGACTGAACTACTGACTTATTCCAGTTCACCTAGAAATAGCAATAACCTTTCTTTCCTTGGACTACCTGGAATAGAGTGAGCATAGTCATCTTTTTGAAAGCAGTACTCAGTGCTAATAATGCAGAACCATTACACTTCTTTGCCCAGCAATTGAGCTAGAATGTTTGTTGTGGACATCAGGGATTATCCTCACATACCCTAATGCAACCATGAGAAAACACCACATTGTTATCCAAAATCAAGTCTTTGTCAGTATTGCATTCCTATTGCATAAAAGTTAAGAATTGTAGGAGTTCAGAAATTTTTATCATACTGAGATTTTTAGCAACCTAGCATGTTAATTTTTTACCTATGCTGTCGGGGAGATGAGCCCATAGGTCACAGACAGTGAACCTTATCACTCACAGCAAGAGCAGCCAGTTTTAAATTTGTATCCATTCCCTAATCTCAGATGAATACACAGAGTGAAATTTTGTCGCCTACAGAAGCAGCAGGCTGTTAACATGCAGAAAGATAAAGGCATGGTAAAACACTAATTTTATAAGTATCTTTATGTAAAATATTTTAGAATCACTTATTTATTATTATCTTTACCTAGGATAAGTATATCATGACTCAAGATTACTTGCTGTGAAAACAATCATGAGAAATTTCATGGGAAAAATTACCATTGATTTTCCATTTTTTCTTCCGCTTTTATTGAGATATAATTGTCATAAAACATTGTGTAAGTTTAGGTGCACAAGATATTGATTTGATTTACAAGTATCTTGAAATTAATATCAAGGCAACTTTAGGGAGAATTCATTATATCATTTAGATACAATATAAAAGAAATACTATTTGTCTTTTGGTCATGATGAGAAACCTTATGGTCTACTCTCTTAACAACATTCATATAGAACATAAAGCAGTATTTATTGTTATTTTCATGTTACTACCGGGCATCCCTAAAACACGTTTATTTTACGGCTGTAGATTTGTAGCTCTTGAGTGCATTAATCAATTCTCTTTCCCAAACCCTGCCTCTGTTAACTACAAATCTAATTTTTTTCTATAAGTATGTTTGTTTTTGAAATTTACTTTAATCTATAACACTGTGTTAGTTTCTCTTACACAACATACCCTTTGCTATTTTTAATGTATTTCAAACTGATCACCAGTATATATCTAGTTATGATATGTTGCTATTTAAAGTTATTTCATAGTCATTGACTATTCCCCATACAATACATTTCTTGCCCCTGACTCATTTAATTTACAACTGGAAAACTTTCTCTCTTCATTTTTCTCAGCTTTATATTTTCCTCACCCCATTTCCCTTCTTCTTGTGAACAACCTGTTTCTTTCTATATCTATAAATCCTTTTCTGTGTTGTTATGTTCATTTGTTGAAAATTACAAATATGAGTAAAATTATTCAGCATTTGTCATTTTCTTTCTGAGATATTTCACTTAGCATATTACCCTCTTTGTCTACCCATTTGTTGCAAATGACAAGAAATTATTCTTTTTATACCTGAGTAATTACCCATTGTAATTTTATGTGTGTGTGTGCATATATATATATATATATATATATATATACACACATAGGGCATATATATACAGTGTGTGTATATATATATATATAAATATAGATAAATCTGTAGTTAATATTTGTAGATAAATATACTATAAACACACATCTTCTTTATCCATCATCTATTGATGAGCAATTAATTTGCTTCTATATCCTGTCTATTGTGAATATTGCTGCAATGAGTATAGGGTTGAAATTATATTTACTAATTAGTGTTTTTATTTTCTTGAATTAAGTATCCAGGTATAGAAATGTTGGATTATATTTCATTTTTAATTTTTACATAAAGCTCCATGTGGTTTTCCACAGTGGCAGCACATATTTACATTCACTCCAGCAGTGCATCAGGGTTGTTTGTCATACATCCTCACCAACACTTGTTTGTTATCTTTTTGATAATAGTCATCTGACAGGAGTGACATAAACTCTCATTGTGTTTTGGTCGTGCATTTTTCTGATGGTTAGTGATTTTGATCGGTTTCATGTGCCTGTTGGTAACATTTCCCCCACTATATATTCATTTTTTGTAATGGGCCAAATGACAATAACTGTCTGATTTCATTTTCAGGCATTCTTTGTGTCCCATTATTCTGTTTGTTCTGTGCCACTACCATATTTTCTTTCTTATTGTAGATTTGTATTATAGTTTAAAATCAGGGAAAGTGATAAATCCCATTTGTTCTTTCTCAAAGTCGTTTGTGTTTTTAGTTTGTTTGTATTCTTTTCCTCCTTTTTTTAGTGGTTTCAACTCATTTGTGTTTACATGTAAATTTTAGAATTATTTTTGTAAGTGTCTGAATATGCCCTCGGTATTTCGATAGGCACTGAATTTAATTTGTGTATATTCTTGGCTAATACTGTCATTTAAACAACTTTTTTCCTCATCTATGAACACAGAATATCCTTTCATGTGTTTGCATTATCTTCAATTTCTGTTATAAATATTTTATAGTGTTCTGAGTACAGGTCTTTTACCTCCTTGGCTGGATAAATTTTTGATTTTTCTTTGGTGTTGCAAGTGTAAATGAGGCAATTCCCTCGCTTTCTCTATCTGTTAGCTTGTTCTTAGTGTGTAGAAATGCAAGATTTCTGTATGTTAATTTTACATTCTGAAATTTTACCAAATGCATTGATAAGACCTAGTAGTTTTGTGGCATCATTTTTAGGATTTCTGTTTAATGTATGTCATCTGCAAACAGATTCTTTTACTCCTTTTCTGAAATAGCTATATTTTATTTACTTTTATTTTGGAAAGCTATGGCTAGAATTTCCAATACTATACCGAATAAAAGAAGTAAGAATGAGCATTCTTGTCTTCTTCCAGCTCTTATTGGAGAGGATTTCAGCTTTTAATCAGTGAGTGTCATGTTAGCTGAGTTTTTGTCATATATGACCTTAAATGTGTTGAGGTATGTTTCCTCATGCCCACTTTGAGGAGAAATGTATTCATAAATAAATACTGAATTTGTCAAAATATTTTTTGACTCTATTGTGGTGTCCATGTAATTTTTATTCTTCAGTTTGTTAGTGTGGTGTATCTGATTAATTTGTGGGTATTGAATCACTTTTGCGTCCATGGAATAAAATGGACTTAACCATAATGTATAACCCTCTTAATGTACTGTTTGATTTTCTAATATTTTAGTGATGATTTTCACATCTATGCTTATCATTACTATTTAACCTGTAATTTTTTGAAGTATTTGTTCCAGTTTTAGTTGTAGTGTGATACAGAAATGTGGGGTAGGAAGCCTCCCTTCCTCTCGAAATTTTGGGAATTCTCTGAGAAGTATAGGTGATAGTTCTTTTCTAAATGTTTGCAGAAATCACCTGTGAAGCTGTCAAGGCTTGGAATTTTGTTTCTTGGGAGATTTTGTTTAATTACATATTCAATTTCATAAGTGATAATATGTTCATGTTTTCTTATTCATGCCATTCTGGAGATTAGCTCTTTCTAAGAAATTGTCCATTTCTCCTAGGTTTTTCATTTTATTGGCATGTAATTTGTTGTATCATCTTATGATGCTCTGTATTTCTATGATATAAGTTGTAACTTCTCATTTATTTCTCAGTTTGTTAATCTGTACTCTCTTTTTTGCTCATGTGTGTGGTTAAACTCTAACAACTATATTTGTCTTTCAAAAGCCATTATTTAGTTTGATTAAATGTTTTTATATTTAATCTTTATTTTATTTAATTATGTACTGTCCTTTCACCTGTCTTTCCTTTACTAACAAGTTTGTTTTAAATTTTGTTACAACTTTTGTTTGTAAGAATATGTTATAAGATTGAGATGTTTCTTATTTGTATAAGTGGGATTATTTTGCTATAAGCATCGCTATTAATACTGTTTTTGTTATACCCCATGGATTTTGTTTCTGTTGTCATTTGTCTTTATATATTTTTTCTTAGATTTATACAGCAATCCATTTGTTGCTAATATTGTATGATTTATCTTCCATAGTTTAGTATTTTTCTCAGGTTTTTCCCTTTAGTAAATTTCTAGTCTCACAGAATCCATAAGTTTCTTCACAAAACAAAGAGAAAATAATAAAATTTATACATACATCTGAAACACCCAAATTTTCTAAAATTATTTTAAAAAATGAACAAAGATGTTGTTATTACCCTTCCTGATTTTATAACATACTACAGAGCTACAGTAATCAATACATTAAAATATGGCACTTAAAGAAACACATAGATCAATAATACAAAATAAACAGTCCAAAATAAACAAAATAAAGAGTCCAAAAATTAACCCACACATATATGGTCAATTAGTCTACAATGAAGGATGCAAGTGTACACAATGGAAAAAAAGCAGTCTCTTCAACAAGTAGTTCTGAGAAATCTTGACAGTATATGAAAAAGGAAGATGGAAGAGCACTTCCTTCCATAGTATACAAAATGAGATAACAATGGATTAATTTCCTAAATGTAAAGCCCGAAACTATACAATTTCTGACCAAGAATAGGAGCAGAACTGACTTTGAGATAAATTATAGCAATGTGTATTTTTGTTCTGTCTCCAAATTAAGAAAAAAGGAAAACAAACAATTTCAGTTTTTAGTTTACTGAGGAAAAAATAGATGTACTATGTGATATAGGGAATTTACTTCTTGTATAAATGTGAAGTGCAAAACCTTTTGCAGAGCAAAGGAAACTTTCAGCAAGACATATGATAAAAGACAGAATAGAAGGAAAAATTTCAGATAATGAGAACAAGATGTCAATATCCATAACATATGTATAGCATATTAGACTCACTATTTAACAAACAAAGACCTCAACTTGAAAACAGTTGAAGAATCTTCATGGAAACTTTTCAAAAATAGACATGTTGATGATTTTCATGCACATAAAATTATACATAACATTGCTATTCATTAGGAAAACATAAATCAAAACCAGAATGAAATATAATCTCACAGCAACCAAAATGGCTATTAACAAATAGCCTACCAATGACAAAAATTAATAAGAATTTGATAAGAGGGAACCCAGGTACACTGTTGGTGGAAATATAAATTGATGTATACACTAGTATAAAAGTGTGGACAGTGCTCAGAAAACTAGAAATAGGATCATTATACGTTGCAGCAATTCCTCTTTTTGGTATAAATCTGAAAAAAAGGAAAACATTAACTTAAAGGATATATTACCCCCAAAGTTCTTAACATCATCATTTATAGTAGCCAAGGATAGAAGCACAAATCAACTGCACATCAACAGATGATTGGCTGAAGTAGATGTTAGATATAGATAACATAATATATACTTAGTCATTGTAAATTAAAAAATAAAATTCCGCCATTTGGAACAATGTGAATGGACCCAGAAAGTGTTGCACATAGGAAAATAAGTCATACAGAGAAAAACACTATACATTGTCACTTAAATGAGGAAGATAAATATATAAGAAAAATAATCATAAGAAAACAGACAGAATCACATATATATGTCTAGTGTACCAAGTAGTGGTTTCCTGTGGAGAAAGGGAAAAAGGATGGAGAAGACAGAAACGTGCAAGCTACTAGTAATATATTAGAGAACCAACAGGGCTATATTTAGAGCACAGAGAAATATTTTAATAATTTAATTGATTGTAAAGAGATTATATGGATATATTTTAGTAAAATGTGCATGTAGGTGGGAAAAATATTGAAGAAAATAACCCAGGAATATCAAATTATTTTGCAGTACTATGACATTAAGGGAGGTGATTTGTTCACTTTCTTTTGTGTTCTTATAATGTCCTTAGTAGAATTTAAGCTTTTAATTGAAAAAGTATATACTTTTAAAAGTGACATAAGTTTAAATTATTTTTGTCTCTCCCCTTACATCTGCAGTCAGTAAAGCATTCACATCTGAAGAAAAATAACTACAACACAAAGCAATAATCCAGAACGCATGTGAACAGGTAAAGTTTGATGGACTAAAATACACAAATAAGGCTGAACTAAGGGAAGAGCAGATTTGGTGTCTGCACCCAAGGCCCACTGACTAGGATATCTGAGTCCACAAGTTCAGAGAACCCAGTAGAAACAGAGTCACAGTGGTTCACACAGATTGAAGTTGGAGGCCGCTCCAACTTCACCAGTGCTCATGGTCACATGTAATTAGGAGGGAGCCACAATGGAGACAGAATTTCCATCCTTCAGACGCTCAGACTTTCATGACACTGTCCCTACTCCCCATTCACAGTGATGGAGACAAGTTACATTGCAAAACTGGACATGGCAAAGACACTTGCCCGATTCCAAATACCAACCTGTCTTTACACCTTTCCTCATTGTGCTAACTGATTCTCAAGGGATATCAAATGAAAGGAAGGTTTCACCTCCCAGTGACAACAGTGGCATTAACTACCAGAGAAGTGTAAGAAGTGACAATGAAAGCACATCTTTTATCCAGACAGTAGTGACTGGAAAGTGACATTTTGAAATATTATCAGAGGTAGCTCAGGTAAGTAAAACCAAAAATTGTGCCATGTTGCAAACTACCAGAAAACAAAAACACGGACTCCAACACCAGATCTGTTATTTAGTGTCATCAGAGCAATAATTTATCAAGATCATGACCAATCACAGTTACATTTTAAGGCACACACACTCACTGAAAGACACACACATACAACGACACAGACACAGACAAACACGCAGACGCACCTGAACACACACACACACACAATGTAAACCCTGCAGCAAACAAACTTAAAGTCATGGTATATTGCCACATAATACTCAATCTAAATAGATGTCATACAGAAACTCAATACACAAAACAAAACTCAGAAAGCAGTTTAGCGAGCTCAGGAATAAATGAAATGATGATAAGGACTACATTACCAAAGAGACTGAAACTATAAAATAACCAAACATTATTGGAGGACTAGGAGAACTTAATAAATGAGATGAGGAATACAACAGAAAGCAATGGAAGTTGACTGTCTTTGTGGAAGAGAGATTAGCAAACTCAGCAATACAAAACTAGAAATTATAGGAGAGGGCAGAGATATAAGATATTAAAAAGTGAGGAAATTCTACAATAGCCTTCAGACTTCCTCAGGAAGTGCACATTAGAGAGGAATCCTGGAGGGAGAAGAAATTTAGAAGGCAGCTGATGTTTTTTTAAAGAATTAATAGTTGGTAACTTCCCGAACCTGTGTAAGGAACTGATATACAATTCCGTGAGCCAACAAAACACCAATAACTTTAAGACAAAGGAACCTCCTTCAAGACACGTCATATGCAAATTGGCAAGTTAATGACAGGGAAAAAGTTTTAAAGGCAGCCAAAAAATTATGATAATTTACAAAGGAACCCCCATTAGGCTATCAGCACATTTCTGAGCTGAAAACATAGGCCAAGATTAAATAAAATGACATTTTCAAACTAATGAAATAAGAAATCACTCACCCAATAATACTTACACAGTTATCATTTAGATATAAAGTGAAAATAAAGACTTTGACAGAGAATCAAAACCTGAATGTGTTGAAAAAAAACAAAATGGATACACCTTATAAGACGGGTACAAAAGAAGTCTACTAAGAAATATAAAATAGCAAATATATGCAAAACATTGACCAAAATGCTAAGGAGAGACCATGAGAAACTTGCAACTGTTTCTTTGGTTATGTTTTTAAATGCTACTGTACTATATGGATTAAATAGGGAAAAATACGATATCAGTTGAAATAAATATTGATATTTCAAACTGGTAACATGTTTACAACAGTAAAAGAAATAATTTGAAACAGTAATCATAAATGGTAAAGAGTAACAATAAAACAATATTAAAGGAAGATTCTATCAGCAGAAAAAGGACTAAATTATACAAGAGATGTTTTATATTTAATTGAAGTATAGTAGATGTGCTATATTGTGTAGTTTCAGATGTACAGCATAGTGATTCCAACTACATTGAATATTATATTGTATTATGAATTATTACAATAATTGTAACATACAATTATTTAAAGTATTGTGTATAATTCCATGACCTATACAGATTACCCTTTTTGCTTCTCTCCTTTATGAATACTACTTTGTATCTCTCAATGTTCTACTATTAAGTATTCTTTCCCTTCCCCTTTGGTAAACATAAAGTTTTCTGCATATCTTTGAGTCTGCTTAAGTTTTGTCTACCTAATCTCTTTACCTCTCCATCATGTCTCTGTCTGTCTATCTATCTATCTATCTATCTATCTATCTATCTATCTATCTATCTATCATTTATGTATATATCTAATCTTTTATCTATTTATCTGTCATCTATCAATAGATAGCTATAGATAGCTGTACACAGATATTTGTTATTCTTTAAATACCACATATAAATTATATTATATACTTTTGACTTTATCTAAGTTACTTCACTAAGCACAATATTTTCTAGGTCCATTCATGATACTGAAATAGCAATGTGTTATGCTTTTTCATAGCTGTGTAATATTCCATTGAATATTTAAAGAAACATCATATATTCTTAAGTCCATAGTCTACTTTGGACACTTGGATTACTTCACTGTCTTTCATAAAATAAACAGTGCTGTTGTGAATATTGGTTCTTCTAAATTTAGGGTGTTTTCCACAGATTTTTCCAAGGAGAGGTAATACTGGGTCATATGGTAGTTAACTTGTTAGTTTTTAAACAAATCTCAATACTGTTTTCCATAGAAGATATACCAATTTGCATTCATACCAAGAGTATACAAGAGATTTGTTACCTCCACATCGTGTCCAATATTTACTATTTGTAGACTTTTTGATAATAGCTGTTTGACTAGTGTGAAGTGATACCTCATTGTGGTTTTGTTTTATAATTACCTATTAAATAGAAATGTTGAGCAATTTTATCACTTGCCTGTTACTCATCTGTATGTTTTCCTTGGAAAATTAGTAATTCAGGTACTCTGCTCTTGTTTTTGATTGGGTTTTTGTTTTTCACCTTGAGTTGTGTAACCTAAATCCATGTTACATCTACTAACCTACATCTATTAACCCCTGCTCACTTGCATTGTTTGCAAACATGTTCTCCAAATACACAGGCAGCGTTTTCATTTCATTGATAGAGTCCTTAGCTGTGCAGAAATTTTCAAGTTTGTTTAGGTCCCACTTGCTTATATTTGCTTTTATTTCTTTTGTCTTAGGAGACTGATATAAGAAAATATTCCTATGAAATATATCCAATAGGGTATCACCTATATTCTCTTCTGGCAGTTTTATAGTATCAGGTCTTTCATTTAGCTCCTTAATACACTTGGAGTTTATTTTTGTATATGATGTCAGGGAATGCTCTAATTTCACTTTTACATGTAGATGTCCAGCTTTCCCAACACCATCCATTGATGAGACTTTCTTTTCTTCATTGTGTACTCTTGCCTATTTTATCATAGATTCATTGCTCATAGGTGTGTGGAAATATCTCAAGGCTCTCTATCTAATTTTATTGATTATATCTCTGTGCCAATGAAATACTGTTTTTATTACTGTAGGTTTTTAGAATAGTAAGGTATCCGGGAGGATTATACCTCCAGATTTGTTGTTTTCCGGTTCTGTGGAAAATACTGCAGCTTCGTAACAGGTATTGCACTAAATCCTTTGATTTCTTTGTGTAGTACGGCCATGTTAATAATATTAACTCTTTGAATCCAAGACCACAATACATCTTTCCATCTCTTTGAATCATTTTTGATTTATTTGTGAATATTTTACAATTTTCAGTGTGTAGATTTTTCACATATATGGTTACATTTGTTCCAAGATATTCGGGGGAATATGGTTTTAAATATTATTGCTTTCAACGTCCATTTTATGGTATCTCATGCTTAATATGGAGAAATGCAAGAGACTTCTTTACATTAATCTTGTACCCTGTTCCCTTGATGAAATTATTTATTGTTCATAATAGTCAGTGTGGAGCCCTTAGGTCTTTCTATGTAGATTGTTATGCCATCAATACTGGTGACAATTTTGCCTCTTTCTTTCCATTTTGTGTTTCTTTTTCTTCTTTTTCTTTTCCTTTTCCATTCTTCTATTACTATTGAACAGAAGTGGTGAGAATAGGAATCCTTGCCTTGTTCCCGAATTTACACAGAAGGTTTTCAGCCATTCTCATGGGTACTATAAATTGTTATAAATGGCCTTTAGTATGTTGAGAGATGTTCCCATTGTACTCACTTTCATGAGAATTCTGATCATGATGTATGTTGAATTTTGTCTAATACTCTTTTGTGTGAATTGAAATGGTCCTGTGAATTTTTTCCGTCCTTTATTAAATATGTTTCATGCTGATTGACTTGTGTATGTTGAACCATCCTTGTGACTCTGGAAGGAATCCAACTGATCATCGTGTATAATCCTTTCTATGTATTGCTGGATTCATTTGTTGATGATTTTCGAGGATTTTTGAATGTATATTCATCAAGGATTTGGCTTAACATTTTCTTTTTTGTTTTATTGATAGTGTCACGATGGGTTTTGTTATAATGGTATTGTTGGCCTCATAGAATAACTTTTTGAATTTTCTTTCCTCCTTCATTTTTTTGAAATAGTTGTGACAAAAGAGGTTTTAGTGAAGGCAACCAGGCATTTTGTTCAAGGGGTATTTTTAAAATTATAGATTTTATTTAACTTATACTGATTGCTCTATTCAAGTTTTCAGATTTCTCTTTATTCAGTGTTGGCAGGCTGAACGTTTCAAGTAATCTGTCCATTTCTTTAATGTCGTCCAGTTGGTTGACACGTAACTGCACAGAGTGCTTTCATAAACTTTGTTTGTATTTCTGTAATATCAGATATTATTTCTACTGTTTCATTTATTATTTTTTTTGGGTCCACTCTCTGTTTTTCTTGATAAACCTGGCTAAATGCTTATCAATTTGTTAATATCTTTAAGAAAAAATAGCTGTTGATTTTATGATTTTTAATTTATTTTTATATTTTTATTATATTTATTTTCAAAGTAATCATTAAAGATTTCACGTTCTACTGCCTTTGGGTTTTGTTTGTTCTTATTTCTCGTTATTTTGGGTGGTAAGCTTGGTCCTTTGTGTGAGGTTTTTCTTTTTCTTTATAGAAGGCCTTAATTTTTCTAAACTCCCTCTTAGATTTCCCTTTGCTGTATTCCATACATTTTATGAAGCTATGTTTTAATTGTAATTTGTTCCCAGGTATGAATTTATTGCCTCTTTGATTTCATCATTGACATTGTTTTATTTTATTTTTTTAAAGGATGTGGTTTAATCTCATGTTTGTGCTTGTACTGTTCTTCTTTCTATAGTTGATGCATATTTTCATAGTTTTGTGTATGGAAAAATACTTGCTGTAAACTATACTTGCTTAAAGTTCCTGAGGCTCTTTTCATGACATAATATGTGGTTAGTTCCTTAGAATACATCCTGTGCACACTTGAGAAGCTTAGGTGTTCTCCTTTACTGATGCGGTTTCCAAAAGCTCATTTAGGTTCAAATGATCTAAAATGTCATTAAGACCTCTGTTTCTTTACAGATATTCTTTCTGGATGATATGGTAATCAGAATAGTGAAGTGTTAAACTCATCTACTATTATTATTTATAATGAATTAAATACTTCATGTCTACTAATATTTTTCTTATAATTAGGATCTACAGAGTTTTGTCCATATATAATTTTATCAGTGTAATACACTATTTTTACATTGATCTGTTTTTCTTTATTTAATCTCATATTTATCTTTCATTGTGAAACTTATTTTAAAACATATTTTGGATGATTTGAACATTGCAATCTGCAATTTCTTGTCATTTCCATGAAATATCTCTTCCATTTAAAGATGCAATAAATCTGGTAGCAGAAAAGGAAGAAAGAAAGAAGAAAAGGCAAAACAGTTTGGGACAGGTTCCACGGGGAGGGAGCTACAAAGAAGGACTGGCACTCATTCACTGGGTCTCCCCTCTCCAACTGAGAGTTTGGCAGGAAGGAGGGGTAGCCTCCAAGCCTTGAATCTGTACAGACAGTAAGTTGAGTGACAGAACTAAGTAAACAGGCACAGACACCCAGCCCAAGATGCAGCCCAGAGGCTGGGGCAGGGCCATGCTGCACGAGTTGGGTCGAAGTTGGGGATGGCAGCACTGATGCAGTCTGGGGGAATAGATGCAGCTGTTTGCCATGGCTGTGGGTGCACAGGGCAAAACAACCTGGGCCCCCCATAAAACAACATGGCAGATTGCCCTTTGGGGGGAAGGGTGCATAACTTTCACTGAAAATCCACAAAAGTTTCAACGTGAAGATACCTGGGGCTCAGACACAGCCACCATACCTTCTGGTGCTTTGCACCCAGGCAGCAGAGGAGACAAAGTCTGCATCCACGTCTAAGGATTTAGAAGACTTAAGGGCCAGAAGGAGACTTCTCTACAGCCTGAGGCAGATAGGACCCTTCAGTCCTCATTCTTCAGAGAACTTGCTTCACCAAGACAAACAAGGAGCTGGGTTTTGGGCCAGACCAGAGACAGGGTGGTTCCTCAGTCTTCCCTGAGCCCACTTCTGGTGTGCAAACCTGAGGCAGAGCGTACAGTGTCACAGAACAATGAAGTGACCGGCACCCTGATGGGGCATGTGGCCCCCACATTTTGGGCTGGAACGCAGCCTCTGACCATGGTGCTGGGAGAGGGCATGATGCACACTCCTGCCTGGTCAGTCTGCAACATCTCACTGCAGCATCAGGCAGGGCAGTGACAATCAGGCCTCATTAAAGAGAGCTGCTCCAGGTGCAGTGTTGGGTGTAGGAGCGATCTGCTTGCTGACAGGCACTGGGAGAAGCACAAATGAGGGCTCCAATGGAGGGCCTCTGAAAACAGGAAGATGAGCTTCCAAAACAGGATGAATACAGAAAGACTTCACATTAAATGTACAGTCTCATGGAGGACACAGACCACCCCTTGTTTTAATCTGTTTTTACCTGTTCCATTTTCTACTACACTCTTAATTTTTACTTCTTATTTAATTATATATAACCCCATTTTAATCCCTTTGAAATTTTTAAAAATATTTTTATTATTATTTTTTTCAAAACTCTGCTTCAACTTGCTTTCTAATATTCATTATACAATGTCTTCAAAGCTTTATTTCTCTTTTTTTTAAAATTTTTATCTCTCTCTCTCTTTTTTCTCTTTTCCAAGATGTATTACTACATAGGCATTAGTTAGATATACTCCTTTAGGACCAGAGTAGATAACTGATACTAAATAAACTACAGTGCCAGAGAGGTAGTAGAAATATGAAGAAGCAGAGAAACCATTCCCAATTAATAGAACAAGAGAAATCCCCTGTAAGAATGATCAGTGAAATACACATCGATATCCTACAAGATCAAGATTTCAAAAATGGAGTGATCAAAGTACTGAATGAAATAAAACAGATAGTGTTTAGAGACACAAAATACATCAAAAATGAAATGAAAGCTATAAGGAAGAGCCGAGAAGAATAGGTAAACCCATTGACTGAGATGAGGAAAGATTTAAAGGTGTAGCAAGCTGACTATATAACGCAGAATAATGAATTAGTGACTTAGAATACAGGAAAATAGAAAGCACCCAATCAGAAGAGCTACAAGAGAAACAACAAGAAACAAATGAAAAAAGCATAAGGGAGCTATGGGGTAATAGAAAGCATGCCAAACTTGGCATAATAGAAGTCCCAGAAGGTGAAGAAAGATCAAAGGGGATTGCAAAGTTTTTGTAGAAATCATGACTGAGAATGTCCCAAACTTAAAGAAGGAATCAGATATCCAATACAGGAAGCTCAGTGTGTCTCAAACAGGAAGAACCAAAATATACACATACCAAGACATATAATTAGGATGGCCAGAGTCAAGGATAATGAAATGATACTAAAGACAGTAAGAGAATAGCAAAGAGTGAGTTACAAGGGAATCCCCATAAGGCTCCCAGCTGAGTTTGCTACACAAATACTACAGGCCAGAAGGGAGTGCAAGATATATTCAAAGTCATGAATTGAAAAAAAATGATATACCCTAAGATACTTTAACCAGCAATGCTATCTTTTTGGTAGAAGGAGACATAAAGAATTTCACAGACAAGAAAAATCTTCAAGAGATCTGCAACACTAGACCCATGCTAAAAGAATTATTGAAAATTCTTCTCTAAAAATAAAGCAGCAGGATGCTACAGAAATGTGAAACTCACAGCTTTAAAGGTGATAACTCATGAATTACAAATAAAATAAACCCAAAATTTTAAAACAAGACATACAAATCATTGAGAATGGGAGAGGGAGGCAGGAAATAAAGAATTTTTTTGATCTTTCTCTTTAAAATTTTTCTTCTCGGTAGGATGGGTTTGAGATCATGTTACTATCCATTTAATAAAAGCAGTTATAGTAATGGTCTAATGGACTTATAAAAAAGGGAAACAAGAAGACAAATACTTATCATGGAGTCACTAAAACTAAATAAAATTCATGATAATACAAAAGAAACTTACCAACCATAAAAGTAAGATGAAAGGACAAAGAGGAAATACCAAATCATCTGCAAATATAATGTCAAATTGGCAATAAACCAAAGCATATCATCAATTATTGTAAATGTTAATGGCCTAAATGCTAAAGTTGAAAGTCATAGAGTGGCAGGGTGGGTAATAAAGCAAGATCCTTCAAAATGTTGCATACAAGAGACCCACTTCAGAGAGAAGGACACACATAGATTGAGAGTGAAAGGACAGGAAAGTGTATTCCATACAATTTGAAAAGCCAAAAAGCAGGTGTTGCAGAACTGATTTCAGACAAATTAGCCTTTAAAACAAAGGCCATAAAGAAAGATAAAGAAGGCCATTTTATTATGATTGAAGGAGTGATACATTATGAGGATAGCACACTCATTAATACATATGCACCAAATAGATGAGCACCTAAGTACATAAAATAACTACTAACAGATATAAAGGGGGATTCATATTTGGAGATTTCAACACTGCATTTACATCACTGCACAGATCATCGAGACAGAAAATAAAATAGGCAACAGAGAAGTTAAATAATAGAATATGTGTAATAGTAATATTACACTTGGTGGATATTTTCAGAGCATTGCACCCCCCAAAAAATAGGATATACATTCTTCTCCAGTGCACGTGGAACATTTTCTGGGATTCATGATGTACTTGGATACAAAAGAAACCTCAGCAATTTTAAGAATATAGTATCTACCTCAAGTGTCTTTACTGACCACAATGCCATCAAGCTAGAAATCAACAACAGAGAAACAAATGAGAACATAAGGAAAACATGGAGATTAAACAATATGTTAGTAAAAAACCAATGGGTCAATGAAGAAATCAAAGCTGGAATGAAAAAGTACCTTGAGACAAAATAAAATGAAAGCAAAACCACACAAAATTTAAGGGACACAGCAAAAGCAGTGCTCAGAGGGGTGTTTAAAGTGATACAGGCCTTCCTTAAAAAAGAAGAACAATGAGAAAGAAACAATTTAACCCAACAGCAGAATGAACTAGAAAAAGAAGAAGGAAAAACCCCAAATGGCAGTGGAAAAAAAGATGTGATAAATATTGTGGAGGAAATAAATTGAATAGAGATTTAAACATCATAGGAAATAAATCAACCATTCCAAAAGATGGTTTTTTGAAAAAGTAAGTAAAATCAACAAACCTCTTTCAAAACTCAAAAGGAAGAAAAGAGAGAGATCACAAATTAGCAAAATAATTTAGAAGAATGGAGAATTTACAACAAATAAAGTAGAAATACAGAATATCATACGTGAATATTATGAAAAGTTTATAGAATCAGCCTGGATAACCTAGAGGAAATGGAGAAGTTTCTGGAAACATACTGTCCACCATGACTGAATCAAGAAGAAACTGATCCCTTGAACAAGCAGAGCACTAGAAATGAAATCAAAATAGCAATATAAAACCTCCCTAAATTTAACAGTCCAGGACTGGACAGATTCACTGAGGAATTCTACCAAACATACAAAGAAGAACTCATTCCAGTCTTTCTCAATCTCTTCCAGAAGATTGAAAAGTAAGGAATACTCCCAAAGTGATTCTATGAAGCCACAATCACACTGATACCACAACCAGGCAAAGACACTACCAACAAAGAGAATTATAGTCCAAAATCACTGATGAACACAGACGCCAAAGTCCTCACCAAAATAGTAGGAAATAGAATCCAACAACACAGAAGAAAGATTATACATCATGACCAAGTGGGGATTATGCCAGGGGCAAACGGCTGTTTCAACATAAGCAAATCAATCAATGTAATACAGCACATCAGAAAGAGAAAGGACCAAAACCACATGATCATCTCAATAGATGCAGGAAAAGCATCTGATAAAATTCAAAACCCACATATGATAAAATATCTCACCAAAGTGGGCATAGTGGGAACATATCTCAGCATCATAAAAGCTATAGATAACAAACCTACAGCTAGCATATTGGTGAGAAAGTTAAAATCTTCCCACTAAAATCTGGGAAAAGGAAAGGATGCACACTATCACCACTCCAACTCAATATAATCTTGGAAGACCTAGCCAGAGTAATCAAACAAGGGAGAGAAGTAAAAGGGATGCAAATTGGAAGGTAAGAGGTAAAACTCTCACTATATGCCAAAAATATGTTACTATATATAGAAAACCCTTCAAGATACAGACAAAAATTACTATAGCTGATCAAACAATTCAGCAAGGTGGCAGGTTACAAGATTAAGGTTCAAAAATCAGTGACATTTTTTTACGCTAATGATTCAGATAATACTATAGAGCTACAGTCAACATGACAGCACTCTATTGGTGGGAAAACAGACATAGAGGCCAATGGAAAAGAATAGAGAGCCCAGAAATGAACCCACAAATTTTTGGTCAATTAAACTTTGACAAAGGAGGCAAGAAAATACAATGGAATAGAGACAGACTCTTAAGCAAATGTTGGGAAAACTGGACAGCAGCATGTAAATCAATGAAGTTAGAACATTCCCAATGAGGCTAGAACACCACACACAAAAATAAACTCAGAATGGATCAAAGAATTAAACATAAGACAAGATACAATAAACCTCCTTGAGGAAAATACAGGCAAAAGATTATCTGACATGTCTCAAAAATTTTCTCGTAGAAGAAGTAAAAGCAAGAATAAACAAATGACATAATGAAACTTACAAGCTACTGCACAGTTAAACGAAACTGGAAGCAAAACAAAAAGACAACATACGGAATGGGAAAAAAAATTTGCCTATGAAACCGACAAAGGCTTGATCTTCAGAGTATATAAGCAGTTCATCCAACTGAATAAGAAAAAATAAACAACCCAATCCAAAAATGGGCAGAAAACCTAAACAAGCGATTCTCCAAGGAAGACATACAAATGATTAAAGGGCACATCAGAAAATGCTCAATATCACTGATTATCTGAGAAATGCAAATCAAAACTACAGTGATGTACCACCTCACACCAGACAGAATGGCCATCATTCAAAAATCCACAAATGTCAAATGCTTGGGAGACTGTGGACAAAAGGGAACCATCTTTCACTGCTGGTGGCAATGCAGTTTGGTGCAGCCACTGTGGAAAACAGGATGGAGATTCCTCAAAAGCCAAGGAATAGACTTACCATATGACCCAGGAATCCCACTCCTGGGCATAAATCCAGAATGAAACCTAATTCAGGATGACACCTGCACCCCAATATTCATAGCCAGCACTATTTACAATAGCCAAGACATGTAAGCAGCCTAAATGTCCATCGACAGTTGACTGGATAAAGAAGAGGTGGTATATTTTTACAATAGAATACAAGCCAGCCATATAAACCGACAACATAACGTCTTTGTCAGCAACATGGATGATCTTGGGGAAAATCAGTCTAAGTGAAGTAAGCCAGAAATACAAAGAAAAATACCATATGAAATGGCTCATCAGTGGAATCAAAAAACAAAACATAAAAAGCACAAATAAAAAACAGAAATAGACTTGCAGTCATAGAATATAAACTTTTGGTTTCCATATGCCTGGGGGTGGGAAGAGATAGACTGGGAGGTCAAAATTGTAGAATAGATAAGCAGGATTGTACTGTATAGCACAGGAAAATGTATAAAAGATCTTACGGCAACTCAAAAATGAAAAATGGGACATCAAATGTATATATGTTTTTTGTAACTGAAAAATTGTGCTCTACACTGGAATTGGAGACAACTTTGTAAAATGTATGTAAATCAATAAAAATGTTAAAAAAAAGAAAAAACATTAACCTAAATATTACAGGTGTAAATATAAATTATAGAGAAAACAACTATGCAAAAGAGTAATAAAACCAAATATTTTGTTTTATGTTTTCCTTTTGAGATAAGCAAATCAAAAAACCGCTAGCCAGGTGCAACATGAAAAAAAAAGGTAGATGCTACAAAGAAATAAATTAAGAAATAAAAGAAGAGAAATAACAATTGTTACCCCAGATATACAAAAAAGTGTTCATTTGGTCAGAACTTACATGCCAATAAACTGGACAACTTAGAAGAAATAGACATATGTCTAGAAAGAGACATAGTTAAGGAGAAACAAATAATTTGACCAAACTGTTTACCAGAAGAAAGATAGAATCTGCATTTTAAAAAATTTTTGAATAGAAGTGTAGATTTCAACAGCTCCTGTGGAGAACTGTACAAAAATACAAACCAGACCTTATACTATTCTTTGTATTCAAATATAGTGCAGATGTGGGAAACTCCCAAATTAATTCTATGAAGTTTCATCACCCTGATAGCAAAACCAATAAAAAAGTATGGGCAAAGGGAAATTAAAGCCATTATTTTTGATAGATTTACAAGCAAAAATTCTACAAAATGTTATTAGCAAACTAAATCCAGCAATACCTAAAATGAATCATACACCATGATCAACTTGGATTCATTGCAGTGTCACAAGAGAGGTTCAACATACACAAATCAATCAGTTTGATACACCACATTAACAAAAGAAAAAGAGAAAATGACATGGTCATCCCAATAAATCCATAACAAGCATTTCATAAAATTCAACATTTTTTCATTATGACAGCAACAACATCAACAACAACAATAACATCAACAACATCAACAATGACAGAAACCTCTTAGCAAATTAGGATGCAGGAAATATATCTCAACATATCTAAAGTCATTGATTACAGACCAACAGACTACATAATATGCAAAAGTGAAAAACTGAAATCCAAATTAAGGAATAAATCAAGGATGCCCACTCTCACCATTTCTATTAAACACATTATGGGAAGTTCTAACAACAGCAATTGGACAAGAAAAAAATTTTTCAAGTTGGATTGAATGAAGTAAAACTGTTATTAATTTAGATGACATGATAATCTATATAGTGATCCCTAAAGATTCTCCAAACTAAAACAACTAAAAGTAATAAACACATTTAGCAAAGTAGCATGATTCATAATTAATATACAAAAACTGTCACATTTTTACACTAACAATGAAATATTCCATAATTTTAAAAGATCTATATGAATCAGACCAAAAAATGAAAAACCTATGAAAAAACCAACATAGTAAAATGATTAGAACACTGATAAAGAAATTTGAAGATGATGCAAGTAAATGGAAAGAAATCTCAATGTCTTAGTTTAGAGGAATTTATATTGTTAAAATATACATACTACACACTATGTCTACAGATATAAATTGATTCTGATCAAAATACGTGATATTTTCCACAGAACTAAAAGAGTCCTATGATTTGTATGGAACTGCAAAAGAACCAGAATTGCAAAAGAAACATGAGGAATAAGAACAAAGATGGAGGCATGACCAATAACCCTCCCAGATCTCAGACTATATTACAAAAATACTGTAATCATAACAGCACAATGCTGGAAAACAACCAAACATCTATATCACTGGAATGGAACACAGAGACAGAAATAAGACATCACACATATGGTGAACTAAACTATGACAAAGGAAATAAAAATATACAATGAATTTAAGACATTTTTCAGCAAGGGATGTTGAGAAAGCTAGAAAGCTACATGTAAATCAATGAAATTAGGACACTCCCTCAAACTGTACAAAAATAAACTCAAAATGATTTAAATATCTGAATCTAAAACATGACACAATAAAACTCCTGGAAACTAACATAGAGAAAACAAGACATAAATTGTAGAAAAATTTTCTTATGTCACTCTCCCAAGCTGAAAACAATAAAAACAAAATAAACAAAACGGTCCTAAATAAATTTGAATGCTTCTATACAGCAAAGTAAACAAAATGAAAAGATGAATTTCCAAATGGGAGAAAACATTAGGAAACAATACAATCAACAAGCGGCTAATTTCAAAAATACACACATCTTTCATACAACTCTATTTGAAAAATCTACAAATACCTCAGCTAGAAAATGAGAAGACAATTCTCTAAAGAAGACACACAGATGACAAACAGGAAAAGAAAAACATGCTCACATTGCTAATCATAATACAAAGGCAACACAAAAATAGAATAATGTTTTACCTCCCAATATTGAGAAGTGATGTCATCCAAATGTCTACAAATAATACAGACTGGGGTGGTTGTGGAGAAATAGGGACTCTCCAACGCTGTTGGTGGGAATGAAAATTGGTGAAACCACTTTGGAAACTGTATGGAAGTTCCTTTAAATAATAAAAATAGACCTATCATTTGACACAGCAATCCCACACCTGGGCGTATAAAACATAAATCCTGAAAGCAAAGAATCCTAGAGTAAAATATAAGAAGTACACTCTGACATTGGACTTAATATGATTCTACATATGTCTCCATGGCAAGGGAAGCAGAAGCTAATCAAATAAAATATGATTGTATCACTCTAAACAGATTTGCACTGCAGAAGAAATGATCAATAAAATGAAAAGTCAACAAACAGAATGGGAGAGTATATTTTCAAGTGATATTTTCCAATCTAGTGTTAATATCCAAAATATATGGCAAACACTGACCCCACAACAATAACAAAAAAGACTCAACAATGCAACTAAAAAAAAGTCCATAGGAACTAAATAGATAGATCTGAATCAATTTTCTGTAGAAAACATATTTGGCTAAATGACACATGAAAATATGTTCAGAGTTATAAATTATTAGGAAAGTCATAAACCAAAAATGAGGCAAGACCTCAAACTTGTCAGAAGGCTCTCATCAAAAAGAAAAGAAATAGATGTGGGTGAGATTGTGGAGAGAAAGTACACCATGGAAACTGTTGATAGGATTGCAAAGTATTGTTTCCATTGCATATATACATGAAATTTTCTTCATCCATTTTTCTGTCAAGGGATTTTGGGTTTCTAGGCCCCTGTCTGAAGGCTCTAGAGAATAAGCCCATGGGCTGAACTGATAAACAATCTGTGAGGAATGTCATATATCCAGGCTGGGTAATATATGGCCTACTCTATGTATCAAGTATGGATGGCTTGATAGAATATGCTGGGTAAGATCCTCAATGGAGGACAACCTAAGACAGGCACAGCCGGCTGGATAAGAGATGGCCTACTTAATGAAGTTCCGTGATGAACTTTAAAACAATCCTTGATCATTTAACATCCTGTGTTTACTGCAGGAGAATGGGTACATATTCAGCTTAAGATTATTAACATTGTTATAACTTAGATGATATGTGAGGTATTGTGCATGTCCTATATAAACCCTTCTTCTAAGAGTCAATAAACAGAGAACTACTTCACTTCTCTCCACACAGTGTTTGGGTGTATATGATATCGTGTCACTGACAGGGTAAATTTAATTTGTTGGGAGTATCTTTAAAGTATGTTGCATTATATACAATGCTCTTTCCTCACTTATTGAGATGATTATGTGAGTTTTATTTCTCATTCTATTAGTTTGGCATGTCACCTTTATTGATTTGAATATTTTGAAGAATCTTTAAACCCAGGGATAAATCCCTTTAGTCATGTATGTTTATGATACATTAAATGTGTTGTTGAATTCATTTTGCTTGTGATTTTTGAGAATTTTGGCACATATGTTCATCAGGGATAATATTCTATATTTTGCATATAATGTCCTTTCTACCATTTTTATGCAAATAAAGCTGGCATCATAAAACATGTTTGTAATCTTTCACCCCTTTCAAATTCTCAGAAGATTTGGGGAAGAAATGGTGAAATATTGTCTTGAAATGTATGACAGAATTCACCAGTAAAATCGTCTTGTAAATTTTTCTGGTTTGGGAAGTTTGGATTATTGATTTACTCATAAACACTTTTGCTCTATTTAAGTTTCTTATTGCTTCTTGATTCAGCATTGGAAGACATATGTTACTGGATATTTGTCTTTTGTTCTAAGTCATTGAAATCGTTGGCTTGTGTTAATTTCTAATGAAGCTTTGCATCTCTATAACATCAGTGGTAAAATCTTCTCTTTTATTTATAATTTTATTTGAGTCTTTATTTCCTTAGCCAACCTAAAATTTGTCCGATTTATGTTTAAAAGAAACAGACTTAGGTTTTTTTTTATCTTTTCAAATGTTTCTCTTGTTAATTTCCTTACTCACATTCATTCAATTTTCTTCTTTATTCTTTCTGTTTTCTCCTAGATTCTTGAAGTTAAAAGTTAAGTAGTGTGAATCTTTGTATATCATTTACTACTAAATAGTTTTTATTTAGATATTATTTATTTATTTAGTTAGTTAGTTAGTTACTTAGTTAGTTAGTTAGGTATATATTTACATATTTATTCATCATTGAAATACTGCCATTTACTATGTGTCAATCTGTGATGTATAGCACTGTGTTCCCGTACATGCATACATTTGTGGGCCTATTAAATGATTCTTCAAGATATGTAACTTACTGCCCTGTGTCATACACAAGAAATTTTGAAAAAATCTATTTTTATATATAGTGAATAACATTTATAAATCTACAGCTCCCAAATATATCCTCTCACAGCCCCTTTCCACAGTAATCATAAAATTGTTTAGTAGATCTGCGAGTGTGCTTCAGTTTTGTAGATGAAATCATTGTGTTCTCATCCAATTTTTTTTTAAGGATCCACATGTTTCATGTCATGTATTATTTTTCTTTATCTTTCTGGCTTACTTCAATTAGAATGACACTTATTGGGGACATACATTTTGCTGCAAATGTCATTGTTTTATCATTTTTTATTGCAGAATATTTTTCCATTGTGTAAATACGGCATAACTTCTGAATACTGTCATCTGTTGTTGGACAATTAGGTTACTTCCATGTCGTGGTTGTTGTATATAGCTAAGAACATTGGGGTGCAGGTGTTTTTATGAATTAGAATTCTCTTTGATACATACCCAGAAGTGGGATTGTTGGATCATACGTTAAGTCTATTTTTATTCTTTTGAGGAATCCCCACCCTGGTTTCCACAATGACTGCACCAAACTGCATTCCTTCCATCAGTGTAGGAGGGTTCCCTTTCTCCACAGCTTCCGCAGCATTTATTGCTTGTGGATTTTTGAATGATGGCCGTTGTGACTATTGTGATGTGATACTTCATTATAGTTTAAAGTTGCCCTTCTGTGATAATGACAGTGAGCATTTTTTTTTCATATATCTGTGTGGCATGTGTATATCTCTATTGGAGAATTGCTTGTTTAGGGCTTCTGCCCATTGTCAGATTGGGTCTCTTGTTTTTTTTTATTATAATTAGGTTGTATGAAGTCTTATATTTTGGATATTAAGGCTTTGTCAGTTTCATCATTTCTAAAAATTTTCTTTAATCCTGTAGGTTTTCATTTTGCTTTGTTTATGGTTCCCTTTGCTGTGCAAAAGCTTATAAGTTTAATTAGGTACCATTAATTAATTTTGCTCTTACATCCATTACCTGGGTAGGCTGTTCTAGGATATCATTGCTGAGATTTATCTCAGAGTATTTTACCTATGTTTTCTTCTAGGAGATTTTCTGTGTCTTGCCTTACATTTAAGCCTTCAAGCCATTTTGAGTTTATTCTTGTGTATGGAGTGAAGGAGTGTTCTAAATCCATTGCTCTGATGCTGCTATCCAGTTTTCCCAACACCAGTTGGTGAAGAGATTGTCTTTTCTCTGTTATATTCTTGGCTACTCTGTCAAAGATTACTTGAACATAGGCCTTTAGATTTATTCCTGGGCTCTCTATTCTGTTCCATTGGTCCAAATACCTGTTTCTGTACGAATATCTTGTCATTTTGATTACTGTAGCTCTGCAACAGTGTAAGGAGACCTGGTGGTTTATTCCTCCATCCCCTTTCTTTTTCTTTAATAGTGCTTTGGAAATTATGGATCATTTATGACTCTATGTAAATCTTAGCATCATTTGTTTCAGTCCTTAAAAGAAATATTTTGCATAATTTGATAGGAAATCACAATAAGTCTGTGGATTGCCTTGTGCATTGTGACCATTTTAACCATACTGTTTATTCCATTACAAGACCATTGGGTATCTTTTCAAATCTTCAAATGTTTTTTGATTTCCTCAATCAATGTTTTCTAGTTCTCCATGTATAATTAATTCACTTCTCTGGTCATATTTATTCTTAAGCACTTTATCATTTTCATTGCAGTTATTAAAGTGGTTGTTTCTAGAGTTTTTTTTCCTGTTGATTCAATGATAGTGTAAAGAAATGCAATTGGTATTTGTAGTTTACTCTGGGTACATTGCCCAGTTCATTTTTTAGCCTAAGTAATTTTTTGTGAAGCTTTTATATTTTTCTATATATAGTGTCATGTGTGCATATGGTGAAAATTTACCTCTTCTTTTCTAGTCTGAACATTTAAATTCTTTTTCTTGCCTGATCGTTGTGGCTAGGAATTCCAAGACAATATTGAATTGAAATTGTGAGAATGGGCAACCTTGTCTTGTCTAAGGATTTTGTGGGAAGGTTTCAGATTTCCACAATTGAGTATTTTGCTGGATATATTTGTCATAATTAGCTTTTATTATGTTGAGATGTGGTCCCTCAATTCCCACTGTGATAAGAACTTTTATTGCAAATAGGTGTTAAATTTTATCAAATGCTTTCTCTGCATCTACTGAGATGATCATGTGGTTTTTTGTCCTCTCTGTTGTTGATATGGTGTATCACAATTGATTGATTGATTTATGTATGATAAACCATCCTTTGTTCCTGGGATGAAACTAACATGACTATGGTGTATAATCTTTTTTACCTGCTGCTGGATTCTGTTTGTAATAATTTCTTAAGGACATTTGCATTTATGTTAATCAATGATATTTGCCTATAGATTTCCCTTGGGGTACTGTCTTTGTCTGGTTTTGGTATCAGATTGAAGTTGGCCTTACAGTGTGAGTTTGGGAGTACTCTCTTTATATTAATCATTTGGAAAAGTTTGAGGAGGACAGATATGTATTATTTTTTGTATGTTTGCTCAAATTCCGAAGTGAAGCTATTTGGGTCTGATTTTGTATACAGAGATTTTTTATTTTATTGATAATTCTATTCGATTTCTGGTGATCAGTCTGTTCAAATGGTTAATTATTTCTTGATGCAATATAGGTGGGCTGAATATTTCCAAAAACTTCTCCATTATTTCCTGGTTATCCAGTCTGTTTCCAAACATTTGCTCATGGTATTCAATTATGATATTATGCAAATTTGTTGTACACATTTCAGTTTCTCCATTTCATTTCTTATGTTAATTGTGTTCTCTCTCTTTTCTTGTTGGTGAGTCTGTCCAGAGTTTTGTCAATTTTGTTTGCTATTTCAAAAAAGTTTGATTGATTTCTTCTATTTTTTAATCTGTATTTCAATTCTTTCTACCTAGATCTTTCTTATTTCCCACTTTCTGCTGACTTGTGGTGTTTTTACTAATCTTTACATGATTAGATTACATAGAATGTAAGATTATTTATTTGTAATTCCTTTTATACATTGAAGAGGGCCGTGTCAATATGAACTTCCCTCTTAAGCCTAATTTAACTGTATTCCATAGACTTTGTGTAGTGTTTTGTCATATTTGTCAAGATATTTTTTAATTTCTTCTTTTAATTCATCACCTCCCCCACTAGGTATAGAATCACATTTTTTAATGTACATGCTTTCATATTTTCTCACTGTTACTCAGTGGTTGAATTCAAGTTTCATGGTATTATACTCAGAAAAGTTGCTTAAAATAATTTTTATCTTCCTAAATTTATAGAGGCTTCTTCTTTGCCTGAGCAGATAATCATTCTTAGAAAATGTACCATGTGCACAGGAAAAGAATGTATATTCTGTTTTGGGGAGAAGTACTGCTACATTCATAACCTGGGCTGGGATTATGGTTTGGTTTGAGGCACAGGATGCACAACAGCTCTGTGGTTGCCTTCGTGCACCCGTGCCACAAGCATGAGAGGACAAGGAAGAGTGGTCCAAGTCCACAGCATGAGAAGATGAAGCATTTCCTTCAGCACTATCTCCCAAAAGCAGATGATAAATTTTGGTTGGCACTGGCATGGTACAGCACCAAAGACACCAAGGTCGGTCTGCAGGATCATTCCAGAAGACCCTGATGTATAACATCCACTGGTATGTTTCCACTGGTGTTTCTGTAGAGAGACAAGCTCTGGGAAGAAATAGTTTCATTGGGAACTTCCCATGGCACTAGAGAGCACAAGTGCACTCTCAGTTTGCTGTTTTGGAAACACTCCAAATTGACATAGAGCAGAATGCAGAGCTGAGAAATTTTAGAAGCATCATTTCCACAAGAGGAAGTGCCCTGTGCACTTTCCCCTTTGCGAGATAAGCGTAATCAAAATGAGGTTATGCTAATCGAAATACTACGGGGTGTTCATCACAACTAAGGCAACACCAGCAATTGGAGATATACCAGACAACACACACAGGAACAGGACATGGCATCAATGTCTAGGAGAAATTGTCCTCACAGAAATCCCATGGAATTGCGTAGAAACCAAGAGTCTAAAATTTTCACTTAACAAAGCCCTAGAAATCTACATTAGATACCTGATTTTACCTGACCAGTAGAGATGAAGAAGTACAGTAAAAGAAACAGGAAGTACCATTTTCAGTTCAAAACGGATTGAAGGCCCAAAAGATAAGCTTTCAAACAACTAGACTGCAAAATGCTATCCAGAGCAAGTATTGAAAACGGAGGTGAGGGAAACACTGAAGAACAACAGTGTCTCAGAATCACAAAAGGCAGAATACCAGAAAAGGGGAAGAGAAAGTTTAAGACGAGCCAAATAATATCAGAAAACTCAATGGATGAGATAATATCAGGGCTAAAATTCAGTCCTAAGCAAACTAGATAATGCAGAGGGACGCGTGAATGACTGTGAAGACAGAGGAACAGAAATCACTCGGTCAGAAGCAGAATAAGGAAAGCAAGTGCAAACCAATGAAAATATTGCTGTTGAATCCTGGGGTAAGACAAGGCATGAAAGACTAGGATTCATAAGAGTCCCAAATGGAAAACAAGAGATAAAGGAACAAAAAATATCTGAAAAGATATCTGTAGAAAAATCTGACTGAAACTTGCTGAAAGCGAGGAAAGAATCATCTATGCAAATTCAGGAAGTACACAGCGTCCAAAGGAGGTGGAATCCCAACAGACCTCCCAGCAGTTGTGTGACTCAAATCAACAAAGTTCATGAGCATCCCAGTGACTTAAAATGCGCCTGGAGGAAAGAAACATAGTCACCAGAGAACTTCCAGAGGGGTTTCAGCTGATATCTCGGCAGCAATCGTGCAGGACAGGGAGGAGTGCCAGGACATAGGCCATATCCTGAAAGGGAAAATGCTGCCATCTAGGGTAGTCTATGCCACATGACTGCCATTTCTAATAACGGCAGAGCTAGAGAATTCCACAGACCGGCAAATCTTAAAAGAATTCAGCAGTTAGAAACTTATCCTAAAAGAAAGCTTGAGAAATCTACCCTGAATAGAAGAAGAGCAAGATTAACTGGAAAGAAGAAAAGCATTATTGGAAATGCAAGAAGAGCATGAGTTCCAAAGAAGAAACAAGAAGAAGGCCAGGAGGACATCAAAACCCGAGTATGGAGAGGGAAGCAGGAAATCATATGTGATTGGAAGCACTATATTAAGAGAATCAGCTTATGTTGATTCTCTGAAGTGAATGGAGTGATGCATAGTCTGATGCGTCTGCAAAACAAACGGGAAGCAGACAAACAAATAATCAAACAAACAAACTAGCATCAAAAGCGTACGGTTGGCTGACATATAACAAGGGAACCAAGAATATTCAAAAGAAAATACCCAAGGTGAAGTCAAGGATCATTCAACACTCATCGACCCTGTATTGCGGCTTGCATGTATTCAACACACTTGTTTTTGGAATTCAGAAGCGTGCATTTATATTCGTAAATATTGATTTCTAAGAGAAAATCGTGACTTAAATCAAATGACGATTTGGAATAAAATGGATTCATAGTTTGTGATATAGACTTGCAAGTATTTCAACAGAATGAATGAATGCCATATTTTACCCTACGTCGAGAAGAAATGGAATTAGCCAATGACAAAGAAAATTAGCTGTGCAAAAGTGTACTAAGAGCAAAAGACACAGACAGTGAAGTGCACTTTAGGATTGGTTTAATTCCTAGAAATTTCAGACCCCATGAAACAAATGGTTCCATGTCCTGAAAGTGCGGGAGTTTCAGCAGAAATCAAATGATAGATATGCATTCTGGGTGTATTGATATCACAGGAACATAAGTTTCCTTTAGTGAGTCTCTGTGTACAGTGAATTGTTAGAAAGTTTAAAGGCATGTGAAAACATCAACTAAAAATGGACACAATTCCCTCGGTTTGTGCTGTGAATACAGAAATGAACAAAAGGAATGAGGGAAGAAAAAAGGCCCATGGGATGCTAGTGGGGAGATTCACGTTTACCTTAGGAACCACTGATTGGATGCAGCCCTTCCACCAACAATGACAAGATGCAGCAACCATTGGGGATGGCAATTACTGGTTGATTTCCAGGTGGAATGTTGGTGTGTAACACAAGGCTTGTTGTGGATGGTGGATCCTAGGTAAACGGGCAGAGTTCTGTGGGTGGATCAGTGTGATGGAGGGGCTGGAAACCTGTGTGGAGCTTGACTTAGGTCTTTGGAACGGGAAACTGTGTAAGTTCGAGATACTGATGCTGCCCAAAGACCTGAGTTCACGGGTCAGTTTCCAGAACCTGAAAGGGCAGACAGTGGAAGATCTGCCTGTCATCAGCTTACTGGTGAGGCTGCGAGGTTCTTTCAGACTTGCTCAGTCCCGGTGGAGTCGACTTTATGGGAGACACCAAGAGAAGCTGGCCGAAAAGCTGGCTGCACGGATTGAGGAGAGATGCAAACACATTGATGAGAGACGTTCTGCTACAATGGAGAATACTGGCCTGGACACAGCTGTAGAGGATGCCAGGCTCGCAAGACATTCATGAGACATATTGAACCTCGCTGATACTGGCAGAAACATACGGAGTGCCAACGTGGACTTGAGGAAGTTCCTCGATTCTCTGCTCCAAGTACGGGTCCAAGATCCCTGACGTCTAAAAGAGAAGAGATGGCAGAGATGATCAAAACGCTCATGTTCTTGGAAGAGGTCGTGACAATCCACACGTCCCAAGGGGCATTTCCAAGCCACTCAGACCAAAATGCACCAAGCCCAGGTAAGCCTTTTTCCCAGGTTTGGGCCTAGCTATCAAGCACTTGCTCTTCCCTCCCCTCCACTCAGGCATCCATTTGGAAGGATCAGTACCTGAGCTGCAATGAAGCCAGTACGAGAAGAGCAAGCCCCTCCTAGGATCAGAGTTCCTCCAGCTTCACACTCTGTGAACAGTGAACTCCTAAAGGTCAAAGAGTCTCGACTGAAATAGATAGGAATTGAATACTTAGCTCACAAAAAGAAACGATGGCCTTCTGCTAGATTCAGAAAATGCTGGGTTTATGTCTTCTCTGGGGTGAAGGGAGTGTGGTAAGTGAGGGGAATCTTTGACTGAACTTGTATATGTATTAGGCCTCAGTTTTTCAAGACAGTATAGGTAAATAGTATAAGTCAGATAGTGAACTGAACCGTAAAAGTCGACAATGACAATAAGACACAGCTTATGTGGACCATCTTTCACTTGATTCAAGCCCCCGGGGGCACTATATCATGGGGTTGTAGACTTGGTTGCATTAAATTGCTTTACCCAACATGATCGGATGATTAAGCGTTCTCATCACTGATAGAAGAACACCTGGTTCTCAATAGCCTAGCATAGCTGCAGCAGGGTTCTCATAGCTATAATGCCTCTAGGTGATTTTGGATTCAATCCTAAATGTATATATTTGGTTTGTTTTCTCTTGTATTTTCCTAGAGAGGGATGTTAGCCCTTGAAATGCCAACATTGGCCAGTAGGTGTCATTGGGAGTAAAGGGCACTACATGCAAAAGTGAATCCAAGGTTGGGGGTTATTTCATATTTCCAATAGGTATTTCATGGTTCCTGTTGGTTTCGGAGGCTTCAAAAGTAAAGAGCTGACATGAGCCCTTTAACAGTTTGGACTGCTAGTTTGCATTCTATCTGTCTATGTTTTCCTGAGAGATGACAATATGTTACCAAAATTGACAAGTCTGGCTTCTAGGTCGATTTAGTATGTTTCAAAAACTAACTTCATTTTCGTATAACTCCCAAAACATGTAAATCAATTCTATTAAACTTTTTAAAGACTGCAAATGGGATATCAACACAATGTCAAAACTGGAGTCTTCGGACAATCCCTCCCACCACAGCTGTATAGAAACCAAGAACTAAACAAAAATCACATTTCTGTGAAATGTATCTGGAAAGTGTTGATTCATCGATGCCCAGTTGGCAGAGAAGCAGGGCAACCTGCGCTCACTTTCTCCCATGTACACAGCAATGGAAACATCCACTCACACAGCCCTAGGCACAGGACACTTGCCGAAGAGAGGTCTGTTACTTCCAAAGACAGAATGAGGACTCAGAACACCTGGAAGCAGGAGAAGGCAAATCAGGGAATGGAAGCCAGTGCAGGGTCTGACCCCTGGTGATGGAGCAGCAATGGTGAAACTCTGTTTAACTTGGACGCACACTCTCAAGCAGACAGGAGACATGGGATTGAAGGTGATGCGCTGAGTGTTAGAAGAGTGCACAGCAGATGCTTGGCTGACAGAACTCAAAGAAACCAGCGCAAAATATCCCCACAGTTGATTCTGAGACCAAGATGCGAGCTGCCAAATTTGAGGCAGCAGAGGCAGCGTTCAGTGAGGGATAGGGCTACGGATGATGGCACACGCTGAGTCTCAGGGATCTGGAGTGCGTTGTGGGATGTGGTGGGTCCTATCAAGAGAGCAAACCGACCTGTGACCCCAATGATAAAGCAACCACACTGGCGAACGTGGTTGAGATTATTGATATGTCCCATGGCCACACCCAGTGCATCTGCAGGACCAGGGACCAATTTGGCATGTTGCCAATAGAGCACGTGTGGGGCTGAATCAGAGATATCATGCATCTGGTCTGAGGGATCCAGGGGGCCTTGGGTTTGAAATCAGAATGAAAAGCCTTAGGATCTGCTACTTTCATAACCTCGGCTGGGATTATGGTTTGGTTTGAGGCACAGGATGCACAACAGCTCTGTGGTTGCCTTCGTGCACCCGTGCCACAAGGGTGAGAGGACAAGGAAGAGTGGTCCAAGTCCACAGCGTGAGAAGAGGGAGCATATCCTTCAGCATTATCTCCCAAAAGCGGATGCTAACTTTTGTATGGCACCGGCACGTTACGGCACCGAGGATACCAAGGTCGGTCTGCGGGATCATTCTAGAAGGCCCTGATGTGTGACATCCATAGATATGCTTCCACTGATGTTTCTGTAGACACAGAAGCTTTGGGAAGAACTGGTTTCATTGGAACATACCCGTGGCACTACAAAGCACAAGCGCACTCTCAGTTTGCTGTTTTGGAAACACTTCAAATTGACATACAGCAGAATGCAGAGCTGAGAAACTTTAGAAGCTTCATTTCCACAAGAGGAAGTGTCCTGTGCACTTTCCCCTTTGTGAGATAAGCGTTATCAAAATGAGGTTATTCTAATCGAAATACTACGGGGAGTTCATCACAACTAAGGCAACACCAGCAATTGGAGATATACCAGACAACACACACAGGAACAGGACATGGCATCAATGTCTAGGAGAAATTGTCCTCACAGAAATCCCATGGAATTGCGTAGAGACAAGGGTCTAAAATTTTCACTTAACAAGCCCTAGAAATTTACATTAGATACCTGATATTACCTGACCAGGAGATATGAAGAAGTACAGTAAAAGAAATAGGAAGTACCATTTTCAGTTCCAAAGAGATTGAAGGCCCAAAAGATAAGCTTTCAAACAACTAGACTGCAAAACGCTATCCAGAGCAAGTATTGAAAGCGGAGGTGAGGGAAACACTGAAGAACAACAGTTTCTCAGAATCACAAAAGGCAGAATACCAGAAAAGGGGAAGAGAAAGTCAAATGATGAGCCAAATAATATCAGAAAACTCAATGGATGAGATAATATCAGGGCTAAACATCAGTCCTAAGCAGACTAGATAATGAAGAGGGACGCGTGAATGACTGTGAAGACAGGGGAACAGAAATCCCTCGGTCAGAAGCAGACATAGGAAAGCAAGTGCAAACCAAAGAAAACATTGCTGTTGAATCCTGGGGTAAGACAAGGCATGAAAGACTAGGATTCATAAGAGTCCCAGATGGAAAAGAAAGAGATAAAGAAACAAAAAATGTCTGAAAAGTTATCTGCAGAAAAATCAGACTGAAACATGCTGAAAGCCAAGAAAGAACCATCTATGCGAATTCAGGAATTACACAGAGTCCAAAGGAGGTGGAATACCAATAGACCTACCAGCAGCTGTTTGATTCAAATCAACAAAGTTCATGAGCATCCCAGTGACTAAAAATGCGCCTGGAGGAAAGCAACATAGTCACAAGAGAACCTCCAGAGGGGTTTCAGCTGATATCTGGGCAGCAATTGTGCAGGACAGGTAGGAGTGCCAGGACTTAGACCATATACTTAATGGCCAAATGCTGCCATCTAGGGAAGCCTATGTCACATGACCGCTGTTTCTAATAATGGCAGAGCTAGAGAATTCCACAGACCGGCAAATCTTAAAAGAATTCATCAGTTCGAGAAAAAATAAAAAGAATTCAGCAGTTTGATTCTTATCCTAAAAGGCAGGATGAGAATTCTCTCCTGAATAGAAAAGCCGCAAGATGAAATGGAAAGAAGAAAACCATTATTGGAAATGCAAGAGGAGAATGAGTGGCAAAGAAGAAACAAGAACAAGGCAAGGAGGACATCAAAACCCTAAAGATGGGAGAGGGAAGCAGGAAATCTTAGGTGATTGGAAGCACTATCTAAAGTGAATCCGCTTATATGACTCTCTGTTTGAAGCAAACGGAGAGATGCATGGCCTGACGTGTTTGCCAAACAAACGAGAAGCAGACCAACAAAGAATCCAACAAAAAACTATCACCAAAAGGGTACGGTTGGCTGAAATATACCAAGGGAACCATGATTATTCAAAAGAAAATACTCAAGGTGATGTCAAGGATCATTCAGAACGCATCGACACAGTTTCGCGGCTTGTATGTACTCAGCACACTTGTATTCGGAAATCAGAGGCGTGCATTTATATTCATAAATATTGATTCAAAAGGGCATAGCGTGACCTAACCCAAATGCCGATTTGGAGTCCAGTGGATTCCTAGTCCTTGATATAGACTTGCAAGTCTTCCAACAGGATGAATGAATGCCATATTGTACCCTACGTGGAGAAGAAATGGCATAAGCCTATAACAAAGACAAGTAGATCTGCAAAAGTGTATTAAGAGCAAAAGAGACAGATTGTAAAGTGCACATTGGGGTTGGTTTCATTTCTAGTAATTTCAGCCCCCATGGAACCAATGGATCCGTGTCCTGAGAGTGCGGGTTTTTCAGTAGAAATCAGGCGACGAATATGTATTCCGGGTGTACGGATATTACAGGAACATAAGATTCCTTTAGTGGGTCTCTGTGTACTGTGAACTGTTAGAAAGTTTAATGACGTGTGAAACCATCAACTGAAAATGGACACGCTTCCCTCCATTGGTACTGTGCATACAGATCTGAACAAAATGAAAGAGGGAAGAACAAAGGCCCATGGGATGCTAGTGGGGAGATTCACGTTTACCTTAGGAACCTCTGGTCGGATGCAGCCCCTCCCACAACACTGACAAGATGCAGCAGCCATTGTGGATGGCCGTTACCGGTTGGATTCCAGGTGGAATGTTGGTGTGTACCACGAGGCTTGTTGTGGCTGGTGGATCCTAGGTAAACGGGCAGAGTTCTATGGATGGATCAGTGTGATGGAGGGGCTACCGCCCTCTGTGGAGCTTGGCTTAGGTCTATGGCCCGAGAAACTGTGTAAGTTCGAGATACTGCTGCTGCCCAAAGACCTGAGTTCACGGGTCAGTTTCCAGAACCTGAAAGGCAGACAGTGGAAGATCTGCCTGTCATCAGCTTACTGGTGAGGCTGCGAGGTTCTTTCAGACTTGCTCAGTCCCGGTGGAGTCGACTTTATGGGAGACACCAAGAGAAGCTGGCCGAAAAGCTGGCTGCACAGATTGAGGAGAGATGCGAACACACTGATGAGAGACGTTCTGCTACAATGGAGAATACTGGCCTGGAGACAGCTGTAGAGGATGCCAGGCTCACAAGACATTCATGAGACATATTGAACCTCGCTGATACTGGCAGAAACATACGGAGTGCCAACGTGGACTTGAGGAAGTTCCTCGATTCTCTGCTCCAAGTACGGGTCCAAGATCCCTGACGTCTAAAAGAGAAGAGATGGCAGAGATGATCAAAACGCTCATGTTCTTGGAAGAGGTCGTGACAATCCACACGTCCCAAGGGGCAATTCCAAACCACTCAGACCAAAATGCACCAAGCCCAGGTAAGCCTTTTTCCCAGGTTTGGGCCTAGCTATCAAGCACTTGCTCTTCCCTCCCCTCCACTCAGGCATCCATTTGGAAGGATCAGTACCTGAGCTGCAATGAAGCCAGTACGAGAAGAGCAAGCCCCTCCTAGGATCAGAGTTCCTCCAGCTTCACAATCTGTGAACAACAGTGAACTCCTAAAGGTCAAAGAGTCTCGACTGAAATAGATAGGAATTGAATACTTAGCTCACACAAAGAAACGATGGCCTTCCGCTAGATTCAGCAAATGCTGGGTTTATGTCTTCTCTGGGGTGAAGGGAGTGTGGTAAGTGAGGGGAATCTTTGACTGAACTTGTATATGTATTAGGCCTCAGTTTTTCAAGACAGTATAGGTAAATAGTATAAGTCAGATAGTGAACTGAACCGTAAAAGTCGCCAATGACATTAAAGACACAGCTTATGTGGACCATCTTTCACTTGATTCAAGCCCCCGGGGGCACTATATCATGGGGTTGTAGACTTGGTTGCATTAAATTGCTTTACCCAACATGATCGGATGATTAAGCGTTCTCATCACTGATAGAAGAACACCTGGTCCTCAATAGCCTAGCATAGCTGCAGCAGGGTTCTCATAGTTATAAGGCCTCTAGGTGATATTGGATTCAAACCTAAATGTATATATTTGGTTTGTTTTCTCTTGTATTTTCCTAGAGAGGGATGTTACCCCTAAAAATGCCAACATTGTCCAGTAGGTGTCATTGGGAGTAAAGGGCACCACATGCACAAGTGAATCCAAGGTTGGGGGTTATTTCATGTTTCCAATAGGTATTTCATGGTTCCTGTTTGTTTCGGAGGCTTCAACAGTAAAGAGCTGACATGAGCCCTTTAACAGTTTGGACTGCTAATTTGCATTCTATCTGTCTATGTTTTCTTTAGAGCTGACAAAATGTTACCAAAATTGACAAGTCTGGCTTCTAGGTCGATTTAGTATGTTTCAAAAACTCACTTCATTTTCGTATAACTCCCAAAACATGTAAATCAATTCTATTAAACTTTTCAAAGGTTTCAAATGAGATATCAACACAATGTCAAAATCGGAGTCTTCGGACAATCCCTCCCACCACGGATGTATAGAAACCAAGAGCTAAACAAAAATCACATTTCGGTGAAATGTATCTGGAAAGTGTTGATTCATCGATGTCCAGTTGGCAGAGGATCAGGGCAAACTGCGCTCACTCGCTCCCATGTACACAACAATGGAAACATACACACACCCAGCCCTTGGCACAGGACACTTGCCGAAGAGAGGTCTGTTACTTCCAAAGACAGGATGAGGCCTCAGAATACCTGGAAGCAGGAGAAGGCAAATCAGGGAATGGAAGCCAGTGCAGGGTCTGACCCCTGGTGATGGAGCAGCAAAGGTGAAACTCTATTTAACGTGGATGCACACTCTCAAGCAGACAGGAGACGTGGGATTGAAGGTGATGCGCTGAGTGTTAGAAGAGTGCACAGCAGATGCTTGGCTGACAGAACTCAAAGAAACCAGCGCAAAATATCCCCAAAGTTGATTCTGAGACCAAGATCCGAGCTGCCAAATTTGAGGCAGCAGAGGCAGCGGTCAGTGAGGGATAGGGCTACGGATGTTGGCACACGCTGAGTCTCAGGGATCTGGAGTGCATTGTGGGTTGTGGTGGGTCCTATCAAGAGAGCAAATCGACCTGTGACCCCAATGATAAAGCAACCACACTGGCGAACGTGGTTGAGAGAATCGATAGGTCCCAAGGACACACCCAGTGCATCTGCAGGACCAGGGACCAATTTGGCATGTTGCCAATAGGGCACGTGTGGGGCTGAATCAGAGATATCATGCATCTGGTCTGAGGGATCCAGGGGGCCTTGGGTTTGAAATCAGAATATAAAGCCTTAGGATCTGCTACTTTCATAACCTGGGCTGGGATTATGGATTGTTTTGAGGCACAGGATGCGCAACATCTCTGTGGTTGCCTTCGTGCACCCGTGTCACAAGGATGAGAGGACAAAGAAGAGTGGTCCTAGTCCACAGCATGAGAAGTGGGAGCATATCCTTCAGCATTATCTCCCAAAAGCGGATGCTACATTTTGAATGGCACCGACACTTTACGGCACCGAGGACACCAAGGTCGGTCTGCGGGATCATTCCAGCAGGCCCTGATGTGTGACATCCATAGATATGCTTCCACTGCTGTTTCTGTAGACACAGAAGTTTTGGGAAGAACTGGTTTCATTGGGAAAATCCCGTGGCACTACAAAGCACAAGCGCACTCTCAGTTTGCTGTTTTGGAAACACTCCAAATTGACATAGAGCAGAATGCACAGCTGAGAAACTTTAGAAGCCTCATTTCCACAAGAGGAAGTGTCCTGTGCACTTTCACCTTTGCGAGATATGCGTAATCAAAATGAGGTTATGCTATTCGAAATACTACGGGGTGTTCATCACAACTAAGGCAACACCAGCAATTGGAGATATACCAGACAACACACACAGGAACAGGGCATGGCATCAATGTCTAGGAGAATTTGTCCTCACAGAAATCCCATGGAATTGCGTAGAGCCAACGGTCTGAAATCTTAACTTAACAAAGCCCTAGAAATTTACATTTGATACCTGATATTACCTGACCAGGAGATATGAAGAAGTACAGTAAAAAAATAGGATGTACCATATTCAGTTCCAAAGAGATTGAAGGCCCAAAAGATAAGCTTTCAAACAACTAGACTGCAAAACGCTATCCAGAGAAAGTATTGAAAACGGAGGTGAGGGAAACAGTGAAGTAAAACAGTGTCTCAGAATCACAAAAAGCAGAATACCAGAAAAGGGGAAGAGAAAGTCAAACGATGAGCCAAATAATATCAGAAAACTCAATGTATGTGATAATATCAGGGGTAAACTTCAGTCCTAAGCAGACTAGATAATGCAGAGGGACGCGTGAATGACTGTGAAGACAGGGGAACAGAAATCCCTCGGTCAGAAGCAGACATAGGAAAGCAAGTGCAAACCAAAGAAAACATTGCTGTTGAATCCTGGGGTAATACAAGGCATGAAAGACTAGGATTCATAAGAGTCCCAGATGGAAAAGAAGAGATAAAGAAACAAAAAATGTCTGAAAAGTTATCTGCAGAAAAATCAGACTGAAACATGCTGAAAGCCAAGAAAGAATCATCTATGCAAACTCAGGAAGTACAAAGCGTCCAAAGGAGGTGGAATCACAATAGACCAAGCAGTAGCTGTTTGATTCAAATCAACAAAGTTCATGAGCATCCCAGTGACTTAAAATGCACCTGGAGGAAAGCAACATATTCACAAGAGAACCTCCAGAGGGGTTCCAGCTGATATCTCGGCAGCAATCATGCAGGACAGGGAGGAGTGCCAGGAAATAAACAATATCCTGATTGGCCAAATGCTGCCATCTAGGGAAGCCTATGCCACATGACCTCTGTTTCTAATAACGGCAGAGCTAGAGAATTCCACAGACCGGCAAATCTTAAAAGAATTCATCAGTTCGAGAAAAAATAAAATAATTCAGCAGTTCGATACTTATCCTAAAAGGCAGGATGAGAATTCTCTCCTGAATAGAAAAGCAGCAAGATGAAATGGAAAGAAGAAAACCATTATTGGAAATGCAAGAGGAGAATGAGTGGCAAAGAAGAAACAAGAACAAGGCAAGGAGGACATCAAAACCCTAAAGATGGGAGAGGGAAGCAGGAAATCATAGGTGATTGGAAGCACTATCTTAAGTGAATCAGCTTATATGACTCTCTGTTTGAAGCGAACGGAGAGATACATGGCCAGACGTGTTTGCCAAACAAACGAGAAGCAGACCAACAAAGAATCCAACAAACAAACTAGCACCAAAAGGGTACGGTTGGCTGACATATACCAAGGGAACCATGATTATTCAAAAGAAAATACTCAAGGTGATATCAAGGATCATTCAGCAGGCATCGACCCAGTTTCGCAGCTTGCATGTACTCAGCACATTGTATTCGCAAATCAGAGGCATGAATTTATATTCATAAGTATTGATTCAAAAGATCATAGCATGACCTAACCCAAATGCCGATTGGAGTCCAGTGGATTCCTAGTCCTTGATATAGACTTGCAAGTCTTCCAACAGAATGAATGAATGACATATTGTACCCTACGTGGAGAAGAAATGGCATAAGCCTATAACAAAGACAAGTAGCTCTGCAAAAGTGATCTAAGTGCAAAAGAGACAGACAGTAAAATGCACATTGCGGTTGGTTTCATTTCTAGGAATTTCAGCCCCCATGGAACCAATGAATTCATTTCCTGAGAGTGCGGGTTTTTCAACAGAAATCAACAGACGGATATGTATTCCGGGTGTACGCATATTACAGGAACATATGTTTCCTTTAGTGGGTCTCTGTGTACTGTGAACTGTTAGAAAGTTTAATGACGTGTGAAACCATCAACTGAAAATGGACACGCTTCCTTCTTTTGGCACTGTGAATACAGATCTGAACAAAAGGAAAGAGGGAAGAACAAAGGCCCATGGGACTATAGTGGGAAGAATCACATTTACCTTAGGAACCTCTGGTCGGATGCAGCCCCTCCCCCAAAACTGACAAGATGCAGCAGCCAATGGGTATGGCCGTTACCGGTTGGATTCCAGGCGGAATGTTGGTGTGTACCGCGAGGCATGTTGTGGCTGGTGGATCCTAGGTAACCGTTCAGAGTTCTGTGCGTGGATCAGTGTGATGGAGGGGCTGCCGCCCTCTGTGGAGCTTGGCTTAGGTCATTGGTCCGGGAAACTGTGTAAGTTCGAGATACTGCTGCTGCCCAAAGACCTGAATTCACGGGTCAGTTTCCAGAATCTGAAAGGGCAGACAGTGGAAGATCTGCCTGTCATCAGCTTAGTGGTGAGGCTGCGAGGTTCTTTCAGACTTGCTCAGTCCCGGTGGAGTCGACTTTATGGGAGACACCAATAGAAGCTGGCTGGAAAGCTGGGTGCACGGATTGAGGAGAGATGCGAACACATTGATGAGAGACGTTCTGCTACAATGGAGAATACTGGCCTGGACACAGCTATAGAGGATACCAGGCTCGCAAGACATTCATGAGACATATTGAACCTCGCTGATACTGGCAGAAACATACGGAGTGCCAACGTGGACTTGAGGAAGTTCCTCGATTCTCTGCTCCAAGTACGGGTCCAAGATCCCTGACGTCTAAAAGAGAAGAGATGGCAGAGATGATCAAAACGCTCATGTTCTTGGAAGAGGTCGTGACAATCCACACGTCCCAAGGGGCAATTCCAAACCACTCAGACCAAAATGCACCAAGCCCAGGTAAGCCTTTTTCCCAGGTTTGGTCCTAGCTATCAAGCACTTGCTCTTCCCTCCCCTCCACTCAGGCATCCATTTGGAAGGATCAGTACCTGAGCTGCAATGAAGCCAGTACGAGAAGAGCAAGCCCCTCCTAGGATCAGAGTTCCTCCAGCTTCACACTCTGTGAACAACAGTGATTTCCTAAAGGTCAAAGGGTCTCGACTGAAATAGATACGAATTCAATACTTAGCTCACACAAAGAAACGATTGCCTTCCGCTAGATTCAGCAAATGCTGGGTTTATGTCTTCTCTGGGGTGAAGGGAGTGTGGGGAATCTTTGACTGAACTTGTATATGTATTAGGCCTCAGTTTTTCAAGACAGTATAGGTAAATAGTATAAGTCAGATAGTGAACTGAACCGTAAAAGTCGCCAATGACATTAAAGACACAGCTTATGTGGACCATCTTTCACTTGATTCAAGCCCCCGGGGGCACTATATCATGGGGTTGTAGACTTGGTTGCATTAAATTGCTTTACCCAACATGATCGGATGATTAAGCGTTCTCATCACTGATAGAAGAACACCTGGTTCTCAATAGCCTAGCATAGCTGCAGCAGGATTCTTATAGCTATAATGCCTCTAGGTGATTTTGGATTCAAACCTAAATGTATATATTTGGTTTGTTTTCTCTTGTATTTTCCTAGAGAGGGATGTTACCCCTTGAAATGTCAACATTGTCCAGTAGGTGTCATTGGGAGTAAAGGGCACCACATGCACAAGTGAATCCAAGGTTGGGGTTTATTTCATGTTTCCAATAGGTATTTCATGGTTCCTGTTGGTTTCGGAGGCTTCAACAGTAAACAGCTGACATGAGCCCTTTAACAGTTTGGACTGCTAGTTTGCATTCTATCTGTCTATGTTTTCTTTAGAGCTGACAAAATGTTACCAAAATTGACAAGTCTGGCTTCTAGGACGATTTAGTATGTTTCAAAAACTCACTTCATTTTCGTATAACTCCCAAAAAATGTAAATCAATTCTATCAAACATTTCAAAGTTTTCAAATGAGATATCAACACAATGTCAAAATCGGAGTCTTCAGACAATCCCTCCCACCACGGCTGTATAGAAACCAAGAGCTAAACAAAAATCACATTTCGCTGAAATGTATCTGGAAAGTGTTGATTCATCGATACCCAGTTGGCAGAGGATCAGGGCAAACTGCGCTCACTCGCTCCCATGTACACAGCAATGGAAACATACACACACCCAGCCCTTGGCACAGGACACTTGCCGAAGAGAGGTCTGTTACTTCCAAAGACAGGATGAGGCCTCAGAACACCTGGAAGCAGGAGAAGGCTAATCAGGGAATGGAAGCCAGTGCAGGGTCTGACCCCTGGTGATGGAGAAGCAAATGTGAAACTCTGTTTAACTTGGATGCACACTCTCAAGCAGACAGGAGACGTGGGATTGAAGGTGATGCGCTGAGTGTTAGAAGAGTGCACAGCAGATGCTTGGCTGACAGAACTCAAAGAAACCAGCGCAAAATATCCCCAAAGTTGATTCTGAGACCAAGATCCGAGCTGCCAAATTTGAGGCAGCAGAGGCAGCGGTCAGTGAGGGATAGGGCTACGGATGATGGCACACGCTGAGTCTCAGGGATCTGGAGTGCGTTGTGGGATGAGGTGGGTCCTATCAAGGGAGCAAACCAACCTGTGACCTCAGTCATAAAGCAGCCATACTGGCGAATGCGGTTGAGATTATCTACATGTCCCATGGCCACACCCAGTGCATCTGCAGGACCAGGGACCAATTTGGCATGTTGCCAATAGAGCACGTGTGGGGCTGAATCAGAGATATCATGCATCTGGTCTGAGGGATCCAGGGGGCCTTGGGTTTGAAATCAGAATATAAAGCCTTAGGATCTGCTACTTTCATAACCTGGGCTGGGATTATGGATTGTTTTGAGGCACAGGATGCGCAACATCTCTGTGGTTGCTACGTGCACCCGTGTCACAAGGATGAGAGGACAAAGAAGAGTGGTCCTAGTCCACAGCATGAGAAGTGGGAGCATATCCTTCAGCATTATCTCCCAAAAGCGGATGCTACATTTTGGATGGCACCGGCACGTTACGGCAACGAGGACACCAAGGTCGGTCTGCGGGATCATTCCAGCAGGCCCTGATGTGTGACATCCATAGTTATGCTTCCACTGCTGTTTCTGTAGACACAGAAGTTTTGGGAAGATCTGGTTTAATTGGGAAATTCCCGTGGCACTACAAAGCACAAGCGCACTCTCAGTTTGCTGTTTTGGAAACACTCCAAATTGACATAGAGCAGAATGCACAGCTGAGAAACTTTAGAAGCCTCATTTCCACAAGAGGAAGTGTCCTGTGCACTTTCACCTTTGCGAGATATGCGAAATCAAAATGAGGTTATGCTAATCGAAATACTACGGGGTTTTCATCACAACTAAGGCAGCACCAGCAATTGGAGATATACCAGACAACACACACAGGAACAAGACATGGCATCAATGTCTAGGAGAATTTGTCCTCACAGAAATCCCATGGAATTGCATAGAGCCAACGGTCTAAAATTTTAACTTAACAAAGCCCTAGAAATTTACATTAGATACCTGATATTACCTGACCAGGAGATATGAAGAAGTACAGTAAAAAAAATAGGATGTACCATTTTCAGTTCCAAAGAGATTGAAGGCCCAAAAGATAAGCTTTCAAACAACTAGACTGCAAAACACTATCCAGAGAAAGTATTGAAAACGGAGGTGAGGAAAACAGTGAAGAAAAACAGTGTCTCAGAATCACAAAAGGCAGAATACCAGAAAAGGGGAAGAGAAAGTCGAACGATGAGCCAAACAATATCAGAAAACTCAATGTATTTGATAATATCATGGATAAACTTCAGTCCTAAGCAGACTAGATAATGCAGAGGGACGCGTGAATGACTGTGAAGACAGGGGAACAGAAATCCCTCGGTTAGAAGCAGACATAGGAAAGCAAGTGCAAACCAAAGAAAACATTGCTGTTGAATCCTGGGGTAAGACAAGGCATGAAAGACTAGGATTCATAAGAGTCCCAGATGGAAAAGAAAGAGATAAAGAAACAAAAAATGTCTGAAATGTTATCTGCAGAAAAATCAGACTGAAACATGCTGAAAGCCAAGAAAGAATCATCTATGCGAATTCAGGAAGTACACAGCGTCCAAAGGAGGTGGAATCCCAATAGACATAGCAGTAGCTGTTTGATTCAAATCAACAAAGTTCATGAGCATCCCAGTGACTTAAAATGCGCATGGAGGAAAGCAACATAGTCACAAGGGAACCTCCAGAGGGGTTCCAGCTGATATCTCGGCAGCAATCGTACAGGACATGCAGTTGTGCCAGGAAATAGACAATATCCTGAATGGCCAAATGCTGCCATCTAGGGAAGCCTATGCCACATGACCTCTGTTTCTAATAACGGCAGAGCTAGTGAATTCCACAGACCGGCAAATCTTAAAAGAATCCATCAGTTCGAGAAAAAAGAAAATAATTCAGCATTTCGATTCTTATCCTAAAAGGCAGGATGAGAATTCTCCCCTGAATAGAAAAGCAGCAAGATGAAATGGAAAGAAGAAAACCATTATTGGAAATGCAAGAGGAGAATGAGTGGAAAAGAAGAAACAACAACAAGGCAAGGAGGACATCAAAACCCTAAAGATGGGGGAGGGAAGCAGGAAATCATAGGTGATTGGAAGCACTATCTTAAGTGAATCAGCATATATGACTCTCTGTTTGAAGCGAACGGAGAGATGCATGGCCTGACGTGTTTGCCAAACAAACGAGAAGCAGACCAACAAAGAATCCAACAAACAAACTAGCACCAAAAGGGTACGGTTGGCTGACATATGCCAAGGGAACCATGATTATTCAAAAGAAAATACTCAAAGTGATATCAAGGATCATTGAGCAGGCATCGACCCAGTTTCGCAGCTTGCATGTACTCAGCACATTGTATTCGGAAATCAGAGGCGTGAATATATATTCATAATTATTGACACAAAAGATCATAGCTTGACCTAACGCAAATGCCGATTTGGAGTCCAGTGGATTCCTAGTCCTTGATATAGACTTGCAAGTCTTCCAACAGAATGAATGAATGACATATTGTACCCTACGTGGAGAAGAAATGGCATAAGCCTATAACAAAGACAAGTAGCTCTGCAAAAGTGATCTAAGTGCAAAAGAGACAGACAGTAAAATGAACATTGCGGTTGGTTTCATTAATAGGAATTTCAGCCCCCTTGGAACCAATGGATTCATGTCCTGAGAGTGCGGGTTTTTCAACAGAAATCAACAGACGGATATGTATTCCGGGTGTATGCATATTACAGGAACATATGTTTCCTTTAGTGGGTCTCTGTGTACTGTGAACTGTTAGAAAGTTTAATGACGTGTGAAACCACCAACTGAAAATGGACACGCTTCCTTCTTTTGGCACTGTGCATACAGATCTGAACAAAAGGAAAGAGGGAAGAACAAAGGCCCATGGGACTATAGTGGGAAGAATCACATTTACCTTAGGAACCTCTGGTCGGATGCAGCCCCTCCCCCAACACTTACAAGATGCAGCAGCCATTGAGGAAGGCCGTTACCGGTTGGATTCCAGGTGGAATATTGGTGTGTACCACGAGGCTTGTTGTGGCTGGTGGATCCTAAGTAACCGGGCAGAGTTATGTGGGTGGATTAGTGTGATAAGGGTGCTGCCGCCCTCTGTGGGCATTGGCTTAGGTCTTTGGTCCGGGAAACTGTGTAAGTTCGAGATACTGCTGCTGCCCAAAGACCTGAATTCACGGGTCAGTTTCCAGAATCTGAAAGGGCAGACAGTGGAAGATCTGCCTGTCATCAGCTTACTGGTGAGGCTGCGAGGTTCTTTCAGACTTGCTCAGTCCCGGTGGAGTCGACTTTATGGGAGACACCAGGAGAAGCTGGCCGAAAAGCTGGCTGCACGGATTGAGGAGAGATGCGAACACATTGATGAGAGACATTCTGCTACAATGGAGAATACTGGCCTGGACACAGCTGTAGAGGATACCAGGCTCGCAAGACATTCATGAGACATATTGAACCTCGCTGATACTGGCAGAAACATACGGAGTGCCAACGTGCACTTGAGGAAGATCCTCGATTCTCTGCTCCAAGTACGGGTCCAAGATCCCTGACGTCTGAAAGAGAAGAGATGGCAGAGATGATCAAAACGCTCATGTTCTTGGAAGAGGTCGTGAGTATCCACACATCCCAAGGGGCATTTCCAAGCCACTCAGACCAAAATGCACCAAGCCCAGGTAAGCCTTTTTCCCAGGTTTGGGCCTAGCTATCAAGCACATGCTCTTCCCTCCCCTCCACTCAGGCATCCACTTGGAAGGATCAGTACCTGAGCTGCAATGAAGCCAGTACGAGAAGAGCAAGCCCCTCCTAGGATCAGAGTTCCTCCAGCTTCACACTCTGTGAACAACAGTGAACTCCTAAAGGTCAAAGAGTCTCGACTGAAATAGATAGGAATTGAATACTTAGCTCACACAAAGAAACGATGGCCATCCACTAGATTCAGAAAATGCTGGGTTTATGTCTTCTCTGGGGTGAAGGGAGTGTGGTAAGTGAGGGAAATCTTTGACTGAACTTGTATATGTATTAGGCCTCAGTTTTTCAAGACAGTATAGGTACATAGTATAAGTCAGATAGTGAACTGAACCGTAAAAGTCGACAGTGACAATAAGACACAGCTTATGTGGACCATCTTTCACTTGATTCAAGCCCCCTGGGGCACTATATCATGGGGTTGTAAACTTGGTTGCGTTAAGTTGCTTTACCCAACATGATCGGATGATTAAGCATTCTCATCACTGATAGAAGTACACCTGGTTCTCAATAGCCTAGCATAGCTGCAGCAGGGTTCTCATAGCTATAATGCCTCTAGGTGATTTTGGATTCAAACCTAAATGTATATATTTGGTTTGTTTTCTCTTGTATTTTCATAGAGAGGGATGTTACCCCTTGAAATGCCAACATTGGCCAGTGGGTGTCATTGGGAGTAAAGGGCACCACATGCACAAGTGAATCCAAGGTTGGGGGTTATTTCATGTTTCCAATAGGTATTTCATGGTTCCTGTTGGTTTCGGAGGCTTCAACAGTAAACAGCTGACATGAGTCCTTTAAAAGTTTGGACTGCTAGTTTTCAATCTATCTGTCTATATTTTCCTTAGAGCTGACAAAATGTTACCAAAATTGACATGTCTGGCTTCTAGGTCGATTTAGTATGTTTCAAAAACTAACTTCATTTTCTTATAACTCCCAAAACCTGTAAATCAATTCTATTAAACTTTTTAAAGACTGCAAATGGGATAGCAACACAATGTCAAAATCGGAGTCTTCGGACAATCCCTCCCGCCACGGCTGTATAGAATCCAAGAGCTTAACAAAAATCACATTTCTATGAAATGTATCTGGAAAGTGTTGATTCATCGATGCCCAGTTGGCAGAGAAGCAGGGCAACCTGCATTCACTCGCTCCCATGCACACAGCAATGGAAACATCCACTCACCCAGCCCTTGTCACAGGACACTTGCCGAAGAGAGGTCTGTTATTTCCAAAGACAGGATGAGGCCTCAGAACACCTGGAGGCAGGAGACGGCAAATCAGGGAATGGAAGCCAGTGCAGGGTCTGACCCCTGGTGATGGAGCAGCAAAGGTGAAACTCTGTTTAACTTGGACGCACACTCTCAAGCAGACAGGAGACATGGGATTGAAGGTGATGCGCTGAGTGTTAGAAGAGTGCACAGCAGATGCTTGGCTGACAGAACTCAAAGAAACCAGCGCAAAATATCCCCACAGTTGATTCTGAGACCAAGATCCGAGCTGCCAAATTTGAGGCAGCAGAGGCAGCGGTCAGTGAGGGATAGGGCTACGGATGATGGCACACGCTGAGTCTCAGGGATCTGGAGTACCTTGTGGGATGTGGTGGGTCCTATCAAGAGAGCAAACCGACCTGTGACCCCAATGATAAAGCAACCACACTGGCGAACGTGGTTGAGATTATTGATATGTCCCATGGCCACACCCAGTGCATCTGCAGGACCAGGGACCAATTTGGCATGTGGTCAATAGAGCACGTGTGGGGCTGAATCAGAGATATCATGCATCTGGTCTGAGGGATCCAGGGGTCCTTTGGTTTGAAATCAGAATGTAAAGCCTTAGGATCTGCTACTTTCATAACCTGGGCTGGGATTATGGTTTGTTTTGAGGCACAGGATGCGCAAAAGCTCTGTGGTTGCCTTCGTGCACCCGTGTCACAAGGATGAGAGGGCAAGGAAGAGTGGTCCAAGTCCACAGCGTGAGAACAGGAAGCATTCCCTTCAGCATTATCTCCCCAAAGCAGATACTACCTTTTGGATGGCACAGGCACGGTACGGCACCGAGGCCACCAAGGTCGGTCTGCGGGATCATTCCAGCAGGCCCTGATGTGTGACATCCATAGATATGCTTCCACTAATGTTTCTGTAGACACAGAAGCTTTGGGAAATACTGGTTACTTTGGGACATTACCTTGGTACTACAAAGCACAAGCGCACTCTCAGTTTGCTGTTTTGGAAACACTCCAAGTTGACATAGAGCAGAATTCAGACCTGAGAACCTTTAGGAGCTTCATTTCCAAACGAGGAAGTGTCCAGTGCACTTTCACCTTTGCGAGATAAGCGTAATCAAAATGAGGTTATGCTAATCGAAATACTACTGGGTGTTCATCAAAACAAAGGCAACACCAGCAATTGGAGATATACCAGAAAACTCACACAGGAACAGGACATGGCATCAATGTCTAGGAGAAATTGTCCTCACAGAAATCCCATGGAATTGCGTAGAGCCAAGGGTCTAAAATTTTCACTTAACAAGTCCCTAGAAGTCTACATTTGATACCTGATATTACCTGACCAGTAGATATGAAGAAGTACAGTAAAAGAATTAGGAAGTACCATTTTCAGTTCCAAAGGGATTGAAGGCCCAAAAGATAAGCTTTCAAACAACTAGACTGCAAAACGCTATCCAGAGCAAGTATTGAATACGGAGATGAGGAAAACACTGAAGAACAACAGTGTCTCAGAATCACAAAAGGCAGATTACCAGAAAAGGGGAAGAGAAAGTCGAACGATGAGCCAAATAATATCAGAAAACTCAATGGATGAGATAATATCATGGCTAAACTTCAGTCCTAAGCAGACTAGATAATGCAGAGGGACGCGTGAATGACTGTGAAGACAGGGGAACAGAAATCCCTCGGTCAGAAACAGACATAGGAAAGCAAGTGCAAACCAAAGAAAACATTGCTGTTGAATCCTGGGGTAAGACAAGGCATGAAAGACTAGGATTCATAAGAGTCCCAGATGGAAAAGAAAGAGATAAAGAAACAAAAAATGTCTGAAAAGTTATCTGCAGAAAAATCAGACTGAAACATGCTGAAAGCCAAGAAAGAATCATCTATGCGAATTCAGGAAGTACACAGCGTCCAAAGGAGGTGGAATCCCATTAGACATAGCAGCAGCTGTTTGATTCAAATCAACAAAGTTCATGAGCATCCCAGTGACTTAAAATGCGCCTGGAGGGAAGCAACATAGTCACAAGGGAACCTCCAGAGGGGTTCCAGCTGATATCTCGGCAGCAATCGTGCAGGACATGGAGTTGTGCCAGGAAATAGACAATATCCTGAATGGCCAAATGCTGCCATCTAGGGAAGCCTATGCCACATGACCTCTGTTTCTAATAACGGCAGAGCTAGTGAATTCCACAGACCGGCAAATCTTAAAAGAATTCATCAGTTCGAGGAAAAAGAAAATAATTCAGCAGTTCGATACTTATCCTAAAAGGCAGGATGAGAATACTCCCCTGAATAGAAAAGCAGCAAGATGAAATGGAAAGAAGAAAACCATTATTGGAAATGCAAGAGGAGAATGAGTGGCAAAGAAGAAACAAGAACAAGGCAAGGAGAACATCAAAACCCTAAAGATGGGGGAGGGAAGCAGGAAATCATAGGTAATTGGAAGCACTATCTTAAGTGAATCAGCTTATATGACTCTCTGTTTGAAGCGACCGGAAAGATGCATTGCCTGACGTGTTTGCCAAACAAACGAGAAGCAGACAAACAAAGAATCCAACAAACAAACTAGCACCAAAAGGGTACGGTTGGCTGACATATGCCAAGGGAACCATGATTATTCAAAAGAAAATACTCAAGGTGATGTCAAGGATCATTCAGCAGGCATCGACCCAGTTTAGCTGCTTGCATGTACTCAGCACACTTGTATTCGCAAATCGGAGGCGTGAATTTATATTCATAAGTATTGATTCAAAAGATCATAGTATGACCTACCCCAAATGCCGGTTTGGAGTCCAGTGGATTCCTAGTCCTTGATATAGACTTGCAAGTCTTCCAACAGAATGAATGAATGACATATTGTACCCTACGTGGAGAAGAAATGGCATAAGCCTATAACAAAGACAAGTAGCTCTGCAAAAGTGATCTAAGTGCAAAAGAGACAGACAGTAAAATGCACACTGCGGTTGGTTTCATTTCTAGGAATTTCAGCCCCCATGGAACCAATGGATTCATGTCCTGAGAGTGCGGGTTTTTCAACAGAAATCAACAGACGGATATGTATTCCGGATGTACGCATATTACAGGAACATATGTTTCCTTTAGTGGGTCTCTGTGTACTGTGAACTGTTAGAAAGTTTAATGACGTGTGAAACCATCAACTGAAAATGGACACGCTTCCTTCTTTTGGCACTGTGCATACAGATCTGAACAAAAGGAAAGAGGGAAGAACAAAGGCCCATGGGACTATAGTGGGAAGAATCACATTTACCTTAGGAACCTCTGGTCGGATGCAGCCCCTCCCCCAACACTGACAAGATGCAGCAGCCATTGGGGAAGGCCGTTACCGGTTGGATTCCAGGTGGAATGTTGGTGTGTACCGCGAGGCTTGTTGTGGCTGGTGGATCCTAAGTAACCGGGCAGAGTTCTGTGGGTGGATCAGTGTGATGGGGGTGCTGCCGCCCTCTGTGGGCATTGGCTTAGGTCTTTGGTCCGGGAAACTGTGTAAGTTCGAGATACTGTTGCTGCCCAAAGACCTGAGTTCACGGGTCAGTTTCCAGAACTTTTCAGAGCAGACAGTGGAAGATCTGCCTGTCTTCAGCTTATTGGTGAGGCTGCGAGTTTCTTTCAGACTTGCTCAGTCCCGGTGGAGTCGACTTTATGGGAGACACCAAGAGAAGCTGGCCGAAAAGCTGGCTGCACGGATTGAGGAGAGATGCGAACACATTGATGAGAGACGTTCTGCTACAATGGAGAATACTGGCCTGGACACAGCTGTAGAGGATACCAGGCTCACAAGACATTCATGAGACATATTGAACCTCGCTGATACTGGCAGAAACATACGGAGTGCCAACGTGCACTTGAGGAAGTTCCTCGATTCTCTGCTCCAAGTACGGGTCCAAGATCCCTGACGTCTGAATGAGAAGAGATGACAGAGATGATCAAAACGCTCATGTTCTTGGAAGAGGTCGTGACAATCCACACGTCCCAAGGGGCATTTGCAAGCCACTCAGACCAAAATGCACCAAGCCCAGGTAAGCCTTTTTCCCAGGTTTGGGCCTAGCTATCAAGCACTTGCTCTTCCCTCCCCTCCACTCATGCATCCATTTGGAAGGATCAGTACCTGAGCTGCAATGAAGCCAGAACGAGGGGAGCAAGCCCCTCCTAGGATCAGAGTTCCTCCAGCTTCACACTCTGTGAACAACAGTGAACTCCTAAAGGTCAAAGAGTCTCGACTGAAATAGATAGGAATTGAATACTTAGCTCACACAAAGAAACGATGGCCTTCCGCTAGATTCAGCAAATGCTGGGTTTATGTTTTCTCTGGGGTGAAGGAAGTGTGGTAAGTGAGGGGAATCTTTGACTGAACTGGTATATGTATTAGGCCTCAGTTTTTCAAGACAGTATAGGTACATAGTATAAGTCAGATAGTGAACTGAACCGTAAAAGTCGCCAATGACATTAATGACACAGCTTATGTAGACCATCTTTCACTTGATTCAAGCCCCCGGGGGCACTATATCATGGGGTTGTAGACTTGGTTGCATTAAATTGCTTTACCCAACATGATCGGATGATTAAGCGTTCTCATCACTGATAGAAGAACACCTGGTTCTCAATAGCCTAGCATAGCTGCAGCAGGGTTCTCATAGCTATAATGCCTCTAGGTGATTTTGGATTCAATCCTAATTGTATATATTTGGTTTGTTTTCTCTTGTATTTTCCTAGAGAGGTATGTTACCCCTTGAAATGCCAACATTGGCCAGTAGGTGTCATTGGGAGTAAAGTGCACCACATGCACAAGTGAATCCAAGGTTGTGGGTTATTTCATGTTTTCAATAGGTATTTCATGGTTCCTGTTGGTTTCGGAGGCTTCAACAGTAAAGAGCTGACATGAGCCCTTTAACAGTTTGGACTGCTAGTTTGCATTCTATCTGTCTATGTTTTCCTTAGAGCTGACAAAATGTTAACAAAATTGACATGTCTGGCTTCTAGGTCGATTTAGTATGTTTCAAAAACTAACTTCATTTTTGTATAACTCCCAAAACATGTGAATCAATTCTATTAAACTTTTTAAAGGCTGCAAATGGGATATCAACACAATGTCAAAATCGGAGTCTTCGGACAATCCCTCCCACCACGGCTGTATAGAAACCAAGAGCTAAACAAAAATCACATTTCTGTGAAATGTATCTGGAAAGTGTTGATTCATCGATGCCCAGTTGGCAGAGAAACAGGGCAACCTGCGCTCACTCGCTCCCATGTACATAGCAATGGAAACATCCACTCACCCAGCCCTTGGCACAGGACACTTGCCGAAGAGAGGTCTGTTATTTCCAAAGACAGGATGAGGCCTCAGAACACCTGGAGGCAGGAGACGGCAAATCAGGGAATGGAAGCCAGTGCAGGATCTGACCCCTGGTAATGGAGCAGCAAAGGTGAAGCTCTGTTTAACTTGGACGCACACTCTCAAGCAGACAGGAGACATGGGATTGAAGGTGTTGCGCTGAGTGTTAGAAGAGTGCACAGCAGATGCTTGGCTGACAGAACTCAAAGAAACCAGCGCAAAATATCCCCACATTTGATTCTGAGACCAAGATCCGAGCTGCCAAATTTGAGGCAGCAGAGGCAGCGTTCAGTGAGGGATAGGGCTACGGATGATGGCACAGTCTGAGTCTCAGGGATCTGGAGTGTGTTGTGGGATGTGTTGTGTCCTATCAACAGAGCAAACCGACCTGTGGCCCCAATGAGAATGCAACTACCCTGGCACACACGGTTGAGATTTTCGATTAATTCCCATGGCCACACCCAGTGCATCTGCAGGACCAGGGACCAATTTGGCATGTTGCCAATAGAGCACGTGTGGGGCTGAATTAGAGATATCATTCATTTGGTGTGAGGGATCCAGGGGGCCTTGGGTTTGAAATCAAAATAAAAATCCTTAGGTTCTGCTACATCCATAACCTGGGCTGTGATTATGGTTTGGTTTGAGGCACAGGATGCGCAACAGCTCTGTCATTGCCTTAGTGCACCCGTGCCACAATGATGAGAGGGCAAGGAAGAGTTGTACAAGTCCACAGCGTTAATAAATGAAGCATTACCTTCACCATTATCTCCCAAAATCAGCTGCTATATTTGAATGCCACTGACACTTTACAGCACCGAGGACACCATGGTTGATTTTCGGGACCATTCCAGCAGTTCCTGATTAATGACATCCGTAGATAAGCTTCCAATATTTTTTGTGTCGACAGAGAAATTCTGGGAAGGACTTTTTACATTGGGACATTCCCATGGCACTAAGAAGCATAAGCGCACTGTCAGTTTGCTGTTTTGGAAGCACACCAAAATGACATAAAGCTGAATGCAGAGCTGAGAAACTTTAGAAGCTTCATTTCCACAAGAGGAAGTGTCCTGTGCACTTTCAGAATTATGAGATAAGCGTAATAAAATTAGGTTATATTAATTGAATTAGTATGGGGTGTTCATCACAACAAAGTCAACACCAGCAATTGGAGATATACCAGAAAACACACACAGGAACAGGACATGGCATCAATGTCTAGGAGAAATTGTCCTCACAGAAATCCCATGGAATTGCATGGAACGAAGTGTCTAAAATTTTCACTTAACAAATCCCTAGAAGTCTACATTAGATACCTGATATTACCTGACCAATAGATATGAAGAAGTACAGTAAAAGAAACAGGAATTACAATTTTCAATTCCAAAGAGATTGAAGGCCCAAAAGATAAGCTTTCAAACAACTAGACTACAAAATTATACCAGAGCATGTATTGAAAACGGATATGAGGGAAACACTGAAGCACAACAGTGTCTCAGAATCACTAAAGGCAGAATACCAGAAAAGGGGAAGAGAAAGTCTAAAGACGAGCTAAATAATATCAGATAACTCAATGGATGGGATAATATCAGGACTAAAATTCAGTCCTAAGCAGACTAGATAATGCAGATGGATGCGTGAATGACTGTGAAAACAGGGAACAGAAATCCCTCGGTCAGAAGGAGACATAGAAAAGCAAGTTCAAATCAATGAAAACTTTGCTGTTGAATCCTGGGTTATGACAAGGCATGAAAACTAGGATTCATAAGAGTCCCAGATGGAAAAGCAAGAGATTAAAAAAAAAATTCTTAAAAGATATCTGTAGATAAATTATACTGAAACTTCCTGAAAACCATGAAAGAATCATGTATAAGAATTCAGGAAGTACACAGCATCCAATGGAATTTGAATCCCAATAGACCTACCAGCAGCCAGATGATTCTAATCAACATAGTTCATGAGCATCCATGTGATATAAAATGCACCTGGAGGAAAAAAATGAAAAAAATGCTCTTTGAGGAAAGCTACATAGTCACAATGGAAACTCCAGAGCGCTTTCAGCTTATATCTCGACAGTAATATTTCAGGACAGGTAGGAGTGTCAGGATTTAGACCATATCCTGAAAAGGAAAATGCTGCCATCTAGGGTAGCCTATGCCACATGACCACCATTTCTAATAAAGGCAGAGCTAGAGAATTCCACAGACCGGCAAATCTTAAAAGAATTCAGCAGTTCGAAACTTATCCTAAAATAATGATTGAGAAGTCTTCACTGATTAGAAAAGCAGCAAGATGAAATGGAAAGAAGAAAACTATTATTGGAAATGCAAGAAGAGCATGAGTTGCAAAGAATTAACAAGAAGAATGCAAGATGACATCAAAACCCTATAGATTGGAGAGGGAAGCAGGAAATCATAGGTGATTTTAAGCACTAACTTAAGTGAATCTGCTTATATGACTCTCTTAAGTGAACGGAGAAATGCATGGCCTGATGTGTTTGCAAAACAAACAAGAAGCAAACAAACAAACAATCAAAGAAACAAACAAGAATCTAAAGGGCACGGTTGGCTGACATAAAACAATGGAACCATGAATATTCCCAACAAAGTACTCAATGTGATGTCAAGAATTTTTCAGCACTCATCGACCCAATATCATAGCTTGCATGTACTCAACACACTTGTATTCAGAAAACAGATGCGTGCATTAATATTCATAAATATTGATTCATAAGAGCATATCGTGACCTAATCCAAATGCCTATTTGGAATTAAATGGATTCATAGTTCGTGATATAAACTTGGATGCCTTCCAACAGTTTGAATGTATGCCATATTCTACCCTACGTAGAGAAGAAATGGCATAAGCCTAAAACAAAGACAAGTAGCTCTGCAAAAGTGTATTAAGAGCAAAAGAGGCAGACAGCAAAGTTCACAGTGGGGTTGGTTTCATTTCTAGGATTTCAGCCCCCATGGAACCAATGGATCCATGTTTTGAGAGTGCGGGTGTTTCAGCAGAAATCAACAGACGGATATGTATTCCGGGTGTATGGATATTACAGGAACATAAGTTTCCTTTAATGGGTCTCTGTGTACTGTGAACTGTTAGAAAGTTTAAAGACGTGTGAATGCATCAACTGAAAATGGACACGCTTCCCTCCGTTGGTACTGTGCATACAGATCTGAACAAAAGGAAAGAGGGAAGAACAAAGGCCCATGGGACGCTAGTGGGTAGAATCACATTTACCTTAGGAACCTCTCATCGGATGCAGCCCCTCCCCCAACACTGACAAGATGCAGCAGCCATTGGGGATGGCAGTTACCGGTTGGATTCCAGGTGGAATGTTGGTGTGTACCGCGAGGCTTGTTGTGGCTGGTGGATCCTAGGTAACCGGGCAGAGTTATGTGGGTGGATCAGTGTGATGGAGGGGCTGCCGCCCTCTGTGGAGCTTGGCTTATGTCTTTGGTCCGGGCAGCTGTGTCAGTTCGAGATACTGCTGCTGCCCAATGGCCCGTGTTCACGGGTCAGTTTCCAGAACCTTAAAGAGCAGACAGTGGAAGAAATGCCTGTCATCAGCTCACTGGTGAATCTCCGATGTACTTTCAGAATTGTCCAATCCTTTTGAATTTGACTTTATAGGAGACTCGAAGAGAATCTGGCAGAAAAGCTAGCTGCACGGATTGAGGAGAGATGCGAACTCATTGATGAGAGTTGTTCTGTTACAATGAATAATACTGGCATGGAGACAGCTGTAGAGAATACCAAGCTTGGAAGACGTTCATGGACATATTAAGCCTCGTTGATACTGTCAGTAACATGTTGAATGTGAACGTGCACTTGAGGAAGGTACTGAATTCTCTGCTCCAAGTACGGGTCCAAGATTTCTTCCATCCAAAACAGAAGAGAAGCTAGAAATGATAGAATTTCTCATGTTCTTGGAAGATGTCTTGAAATTCCAAACTTCCCTCGGGGCATTTACATACCACTCAGACGACCAAGCACCAAGCCCTGGTAAGCCTTTTCCCAGTTTTGGCCCTTGCTCTCAAGCACTTGCTTTTCCTTCCCCTTCACTCAGTTATCCATTTCAGAGAATCAGCCCTTGAACTGCATTGAAGCCAGTAGGAGCACAGGAAGACCCTCCTAGAATCAGAGTTCCTCCACCTTCAAATTCTGTGCACAACAGTGAACTCCTCCGTGGTCAACTACTCTAGACTAAAATAGGTTGGTTTGAATTCTTAGCTCACACTGTGAAATGATGACCTTCCCCCAGATTCAGATCATGCTGGAGTTATATCTACTTTGGTGTGAAGGGTGTTTTGTAAGTGAGTGGATTCTTTGCCTGAATTTGAATATTTATTTATCCTCAGTTTTTCAAAACAGTATTTGTAACTATTATAATTCTGTTATTGAAATGAAGTGTAATTGTTGGCATAGATATGTAGTGACACATTTTTTGTGGACCATCTTTTCCCTTCAGTCAAGTATCGGGTGCAGGATATAATATGGTTGCCATATTTGTCAGGTTTAATTGTGTTTCTCAACATAATTGGACGATTAAACATTCTCATCTTTCATAGAAGAGCACATGATTCTCAATAGCCTAGCAAAACTGCAGCAGTGTTCTCATATCTATAATGTCTCTAAGTGCTATTGAAACCAAGCCTATATAAAAATAAATTGTTTGGGTTTATTTGTGCTTTCCTAAATAGCAATGTTGCCCCTTGAAACACCAACATTGACCAGTATGTGCCATTATTAGGAAAGGGCACCACATGAACAATGGAAACCCATGGTTGTGGTTGTTAATGATTCTAAGAATTATTTCACTGTTTTTCTTAGTGTTGGAAGCACCAAGAGAAAAGTGTTGACCTGCCTCCTTCATGACTTTTGGCTGCTAATTTATATTTTCTGTGTATTTTTCTTATTTGGGTATTTCAAGCTGATACCTAAATATGGCAACTCTGTCTTGCAGTTAGATTTAGTATATTTCTAAAACTATCTTTATTTTGATACACTTCCCATAGTATGTAATTCAATTCTGTTAACTATTTGAAAGTCTGCAATGGAGGTATGTACACATTGTCAGACTTGGAATCTTCAAACACATCCTTCCACCATTGATATAGAGAAAAATAGCTAAACAAGGATCAAGTGTCTGTGAGTTATGTCTAAATTGTGTTAATTTATCCATGCCAAACTGGCAGAGTACCAGTGCAAACTTCGCTCACTCTCTCCCATGTATACAGCAAGATAAACATCCACTCTCCCGGCCCTTGGCTCAGGATCCCTGCTGAATAATGGCCAAACATCTCGTACTTCAAAAGTCAGAAAGAATTCTCACATAACCTGGAAAGAGTAGAAGGCAAAGTAGAGAATGGAAATCAGTGCAGGACCTGACCTTTGGTGAAGGAGCAGTAAAGGGGAAACTGTGTTTTACTGGGATGCACACTCTAAAGTGGACAGGTCATTTAAGATGGAAGACGATGTGCTGAGGGTTAAAACAGTGCATAGTGGACGTTTGATTGACATAACTGAAAACAATAATCACAAAATTTCTCTGCAATTGATTCCCAGACCAATACTCCATCTGCCAATTTTCAGCTAGGAGTGCCTGTGGAATCTGTGTGTTAGGGGTGTGGCTGATGTCACAAATTTATTCCCAGGGGTTTAGAGATTGTTTTGGGCTGTGGTTTGTACTATCTAGAGAACAGATCTGCCTGGGTCCTCTCTTAATATTAAATCTGCTGGCATATGTGTTGTGGATTAGCTTAGTAACCCAGGGCCTTAGTCACAGCCTTTTCACATCCACAGTATAATTGCTCATTTTCTCCATAAAGGAGAAATGGTCTCAATCAGTGCCATCTTTATCTGGTTTCTAGAATCCAGGGCAATTTAGTGTTGAAATAAGATTCTATAGCCAAAAGATCTGCAACTTTATTAGGCAGGATTGAAATTTCTTATTGTCCAAAGCAGAGGTTTTTGAAATGCTCCATGCTTGCCTTTGAGTTCCCATGCCTTATTGACAAGAGTTCTTGGAGCAGAGATCTGCTGAAAAATAGGAGAATTTGAAGCCTTTCCATCAACCTTGCCTACCACATGCTAATGCAACTATAGTTGTGGTGCTGACCCAGTACTACACTAAGGACCCAATTGTGGCACTGCAGGATTGTTTCAGCAGGTTCTAATGTGTAACATCATTAGATTTGTTTCCACTTTTGTTTTTGTTTGCAGAGAACCTGAGGGAACCCATTATAAAATTTTGACTTTTCCGTAGCAACAGTAAGGACGAATGCACTTTCATGAGTGTGTATTGGAAAAATTCCCTCTCCACATATCCAGCCTGCAGCCCAGAAACCATTTGGAAACCTCTATTCCAGCAAAAATTAGTAGTCCCAGCACTGTCAGAGCTATGATAAACATTTAACCAAAATGACACTCTGCTAACTTTACTAGAATAGGTTATATTCACCACAACAAAAACCGCAGTAGCAATCATAGATATAACAGGCAACAGACACAGAAGGAATGCATGGCATCATTACATACCAAAAACAATCCTCACAGCATTAAAACTAAATGTGCACAGAAATGATTTCACTTACAAAAGCCGTTCATGTCTATAATAGATAACTGATAATCCTTAACCCATAGTGATAGAGAGATATAATAAAGTTAAAAGAACTATTCCAAATTTTCAAAAGACAGGAGTCTCCTGAAAGAACATCCAATGTATTAGACCCCCAAAATTTACTACAACATGACTTGAAAAGGGAGGACATAAAAACACTGAAGGAAATCTTGAGTCTATGAATACAAATGCAGGCTAGAATAAATGGAAAGAGAAACACTTTAGATGAGCCAAATATAATCAGAAAACTCAATGGTGAGAATAGCTAAGCTAAAGACAGTCCAAATCGGACTAGATAATGCACAGGAACAAATAAATGACTTAGAAAACAGGATAACCGCAATTACTCAGTCAGAACACGACATAGAAAAGCTAGTGAAAACCAATGCAAGCAATGCAACTGAAACCTGGGATAAGAGAAAACATACCAGTGTATGACTCATAGGGATCCCACATGGAAAAGAATAAAGACAAATGGTTTGAAAAGATGTTTGAAGAAATCAGACTGAAATTTTCTTAAACCAAATATAGAACCGGCTATCTCAACACAGCAAGCACAGAGCGTCCAAGCATAATGAACCCCAGTAGGCCTACAACAATATATATTCTAATTTAAATGGCAAAAATTGATAATAAGGAAATGATTCTAAATGTACCAAAATAGAAACAAGTGCATTGCAAGAGAACTTTTTAATGTCTTCAGCTGATTTCTCAACAGATAGATTGGTAATTTTTTCTTCCCTCTTTCGTTTTGTGTTGATCTCTATTCCAAGAACTGATGAAAGGCAGATTCCTTCAATCTAAACAAGATGAGTTGGCAGAGATTCTAAAAGTGTTCAAGTTCTTGGAAGAGGTCATCAGAATCAACACATCTCAAGGGGCTTTTTCAGACAATACAAGAGACCATGCACCAAGCCCTGTTTATCCTTTTCCCAGGAGTGGGCCAGTGTATTAAGACTTGCTGTTCCTTCACACTCAACCAGCCATGCAGTTATACCCTCAGTCTGCTACTGCAGGAGAATTAGAGCCAGGTCCAATTTTACCAATACTGTAGGGAGAACCTGAGCCTGCTACTGCAGGAGACACAGCACTGTGTCCCATTTCACCAATCTTTCAAGGAGGCCCTAAGCCTACTCCTGCAGGAAACTCAGAGCCGAATCACATTCCACCAGCTGTGTAGGAAGACCATCATGCCTTCACTTGCAATGGATCCAGGAATGTGTCCAATTACACTAGCCTTGTAGGGAGACCTTGAGCCTGTTCCTGCAGGAGAAACAGATCTCTGTCATATTCCACCATCCCTCCAGGAAGATGCAGGGCCTCCTCCTGCAGGAGACTCAGGAATTGGTCCAATTTCACCAGTCCTGCAGGAAGACTCTGAGCCAATTCCTGCAGGAGACCCAGGACTGGGTCCCATTCCATCAATCATGCACTAAGACCTTGAAGTGGGTCCAATTCCACTAGCCTTGCTGGGTGACCCACAAGCCTGATCCTGCAGGAAAATTAGAGATATGTCATATTCCAGAAGCCCTGCAGGAAGACTGAAAGCCTGCTTCTGCAGGAGACCCAGGAATAGGTCCAAATACGCCAGCCTTACTGGGAGAGCACAAACCTGATCCTGCAGTTGATACACAGTGAGGTACAATTCCAACAGCCCTGCAGGGATATCCTGAGGCCACTTCGGCAGGAAACACATGACTGGGTCACATTCCAATACCCCAGAAGTGAGACCGTGGGCCTGCTACTCCAGGAAACCCAGAACTTCGTCTCATTCCACCAAACCTGTAGTCAAACACTAAGACTGCATCTGTAGAAAACACAGTGTGGGTCACATAACACCAGCCCTGTAGTGAGACTACAAACCTGCTCCTGGGGGAGACCAAGCCATTCACAGAGAATATGAGCCAGCTCCTGCAGAAGAACAAGAGTTGTGTGACATTCTACCAGCTCTGCAGGTAATCCATAGGCTTGCTTTTGCAGGAGACAGACATCCCAGTCCAATTCCATCAGCCTCTCCAGGGAGAACCCCAGCCTCTTCCTGCAGGAGGGCCAGAACTAGATCCCATTCCACCAACCCTGCATGGAAACACTGAGCTTGCTCCTGCAGCATACCCACAGCCAAGTCATATTCCACAAACCCTGCAGGGAGACACTAAGCCTGCAATTGTAAGAGACCCAGGACTGGGACCAATTCCAACAGCTCTCCAGGGAATCCCTCACCTGCTCCCATAGGAGACTAAGAGCCATCAGTTCTGGTGGGGTCCCTGAGCTTGCATCTGCAAAAGAACCACAGGGTGGAGTCACATTCCACCAGCCCTGCAAAGAGAACAGAACCTGCTACTGCAGGAGACACAGGACTAGGTCCCATTCCACCAACCTTGCAGGGATACCCTGAGCCTTGGACCAAGGAATGGGACTAATTCTGCTAACCTTCTAGGGAGACCATGAGCTTCTCCTGCAAGAGAACCAGAGATGGGTCATATTACAGTATTCTTCCAGGAAGACCCAAGGCCTGCTCCTGCAGGAGATGCAAGAACAGGCCCAATTCCACCAGCCTGAAGGCAGAGTCCAAATCTGTTCTGGCAGGTGACCTAGAGAAGGGGCCCATTCCACCAGCCCTGCAGGGAGACTCTGAGCCTACTACTACAGGAGACCCAGGAATGGGTCCCACTAAACCAACCCTGAAGGGAGACACAGAATCTACACTTGCAGGAACCACAGAGCCAGGACACATTTCATCAGCCCTGTAGTGACCCCTGAGCTGGGTCCAATTACACTATCCTTGCAAGGAGACTCTGTGCCTACTCCTGAAGCAGAACCAGTGATGGGTCATGTTCCAACAGCCCTGCAGGAAGACCTGGAGCTGCTTCTGCAGAAGACTCAGGACAGGGTCTGATTCCACCATCCCAGCAGTGAGAAAACTAGCCTGCTCCTGAAAGTGACCAAGGTCTGAGTCATATTCAACTAGCCATGCAAGAAGAACATAAGCCTGCTGTTGCAGGAAACTCAGAACCATGTGCCATTCCAGCAACACTGCAAGGAGACTCTGAGCCTGCCCCTGCAGGAAACAGAAACCCAGTCACATTCCACAAGCCCTACAGGGATACCAGGGCCTGCACATGCAGGAGACCCAGGCCTGGGACCAATTCTACCAACCCTGTGGAAAGACCCTGAATCAGCTCTAGCATGAGACTAAGAGCCATGTCACATTCCACCAGCCCTTCAGGTAATTTATCAGCCTGCAATCTACACCTTCAAAAGACCCAAGAATTGGACCAATTCCAATGGCACTGCAGGGAGACCATGAGCCATGTCCAATTCCACAAGCCCTGCAGGAAGGCCCCGAGCCTACTCCTGCAGGAGAACCTGAGATTGGTCATGTTGCAACATGAGCCTGCTCCTCCAGGAGACCCAGGATTATGTCCCATCCACCAGCCCTGCAGGGAAACCCTGAGACTGTCCCTTCAGGAGAACCACAACTGGGTCACATTTCACTAGCAATGCAGGGAGACTTAGAGCCTACACCTTCAAGACACCCAAGAATTGGAACAATTCCAGCAGCACTGCAGGGACATCATTAGCCAGGTCCAATTCCACTAGCCCTGCATGTAGACCCCGAGCATGCTCCTGTAGGAGACCCAGCACTGGGTCTCATTCCACAAGGCTTGCAGGGAGAAACTCTGCCTGTTTCTGCAAGAGACCAACAGCTGAGTCACATTTCACCAGCCCTGAAGGGAGACCCCAGTCCTGCACCTGCAAAGGACCTAAGACAGGAACAAAATCGACTAGCCCTGTAGGGGGACCCTGAGCCTGCTTCTGAAAGAGAATCAGAGATGGGTCATATTCCAACAACCCAGCAGGGACAGTCCAAGCCTGCTAATGCAGGAGTTATAGAGAAGGGTGAAATTGCAAAACCTTGCAGGGACACCCTGAATCTGCTGCTGCAGGAGAAAAATGATGGGGTCTCATTCCACAAGCCTTACAAGGATACCCTGAGCCTGGTCTTGCATGAGATCCTGAGCTGGATCCTGCAGGAGACCCAGGACTGGGTCCCATTCTAACTACTCTGCTGGGGAACCCGAGCCTGAACCTGCAAAACACACAGAACCGTGTCACATCCCACCAGCTCTGCAGACTGTAAGACTAGCCCTACAGGAGATCTAGAGCCAGGTTACATTACCAGTCCTGCAGGGAGACCCTGAGCCTGATTTTGTAGCTCCCCCTGCACCTACACACATATTTCTATGAGACCCGGAGCCAATTCAGGCATCACCACCCCTACGGGCTGAGATGTCTCTGCAACCACAAACACTGTCATCTAATTCTAAGAATCAACCCACTCCCAGACCTGAACTTTACTTCCCTTCTTCTGGCATTATTTTTGTTTGTTTTTTCCGTCATTTCCTTGTTTTCTTTCATGTCATTTAGAGTACCATCTATTTTTATGTTTTAAGTTTACCATAATAAAATTTAGATGTTTTTCCATTTTAAATTGTGCAATTCAGGAGCATTAAGTGCATTCACAATGCTGTGTAACCATCGTCACTGTCTAGTTTCAGACTATTTCTTTCCTCAAAATAAAACCCCATATCCAAAGCACACATTCTCTTTTCTCCCTCACCCAACCCCTGACAAGCCCTAATCCTCTTTCTGTCTGTGTGTCTTTCCCTACACTGGATGTTCCCTATCAATGAAATCATACAAAAGGTGGCTGTTTGTGTCTGCTCTCATATTTTAACAAGGGATTGGTGTTTTTTTTTTTACTTGAAGTAGCATTTTGGTTATTTCAAAGGGAAATCCAGGTGGTTTAAAGATGAGATGTACAAGATGAATATTTTTAGTAACTATGTGCATAATCTCAAGATAGGCACTGCTATTCTATGTGTGAACCCAGAGCCAGGAGAGAGATGCTTAGCTCTTCCTGTGGCAAAACATAACCTAACAAAATAAAAAAAATAATAATAATCAAAATCCATGAAAGACAAACCACAACATGGAAAAATCATTTTTCATAACCTAAAGTCAGAGAAAGGTTTCACATCCCTGTGGTCCAAAAATATCTTGAAACACTGTGTTCTAAACAGAAACAGAACAAACACATGCAATTCCAACAAGAGGCAATGCAGGTGGCCAGTGTATATTAGAGATGCTCGACCTCTCAAGTGAGAATTCACGAAGATGTTCACACTTCTGAGACAGCATTGGTCAACATCACACTGGCAGGCCTTTAGCCTGGTGACAACCAGCTCTAGTGACAACATGAGGAGGCAGAGGCCACAGTAGATCCCCTGGAGTGAAGAGTGAGCAGACTCTCCTCTCTGGGAGAACAGTATGCAGGATGCATCACAGTTCCACAAGTGCACCACTTTCCGAGGAGTGCTAATGCTTAGTGTTGATCATACTAAAATTCTTGCACAATTTTTCAAAGATGTCTTTTCAAGGATGTTCATCACAGTCCTGTTTAAACTACTAGGGAAATGGAAGCAACACTAATGTTCATGGAGAGGGGGTGGGATTCATCAGTTCTGGTTCACATGGAGGAATGATTGTTGTGCAGCTGGAAAAATGAGTGCTAGGTCTTTACCTGATGTCAAGGAAGCCCTCAGTTTGGATGCCTGTTAATCCATCATCTACATCCAAGTTGCCATCTCTATGACCACATATGTGTCAAATCATCATAGATGTAAATGAATCTTGTGGTGTGTGAGAGACAGAGGCAGAGAGAATGAGAGAGATAGAGACTGAGAGATGTTCACCAAACCATTAATGACTGTCACTTCTGGGAGTGGGATTTGCAAATCTCTGCACTTTTCCTTTAGGCAACATTTCAAGCGTTTATAATGTATCTATATTGCTTTACTAATTCTAAGGTATTAAAAGCATATGTTACTTGAGATTCATTCATATTTCATCTATAGAATAAAATTTATTATTTTTATTTTAAAATATTTGTTACAAGTACAATCAGCATTTATGAGAGTAAAATGATAAATTCTAAAGAATTAAGAATCAGATAAAGAACAAAACCTTTTGGTGACTCAGACACAGGCCAGCTAGTTGGCAGTAAATGGCAGGGTGGGACAGGTTTCTCCAGAAGGTTGTGTATGTTCTGAATCAGCATCCAATAGAGGCAAGGAAAAATTACAAGACATGTACGCTGAAAACTACAACAGCTTGTTGAGAGTAATTAAGAAAGACCTAGCCCTATTTTAAAATTTGAAGGAGCCAAAATGGCAGAGTAGACAGACTCACAGCTTGACCTCTCCCACAAATACTCAAAGAATTACATCTACAAAAACATTGAATTGCACAGAAACCTCCTGAACTCTGGTAGAGTGTCTCTTATTTTGAAATACAGGAAGATTCTCACAAAATTTGGTAAGGAATAAAAAGAGAAAAGAAAAATTCAGTGCAGAACTGATCCTGCAGGGAAAGAGTAGCATAGGAAGAAAGGCACCCTCACACTGGGACACAACCTCTCTAGCTGGGAGATCAGCTAGGAAAGAAGCAGAGCTTCAAAGGTTTGGAGGAGACAGTGGCAACTGCATGGCAGGCAGAACTGGGGAAAACTGACACAGAGGGTCCCTGTGATGACCAGCCCTAGACATGAGTTAGCAGGGATGAGCCAGAACTGGCTACTGGAGTCAGTGAAGAGCCCAGGCAGAGGGCTGGGTCACACTGCAGAGAGGCAGCCTCAGGAAACTAGAGGGCAGTGTGAGCTCTGGCTGTGTGTGTGTGTGTGTGTGTGGAACAGAACAGACTGAAACTCTCATAAAAAAGCACCAATGTTGGTATAATGGGGGAGGAATGAAACACAGCTGTGCCAAAGTCACTTTCTCCACTTGGCTCCACTGTTGGTGTGTTCTCATGAGAAGAGAAATGGGGCTTGGTGTTAGCCAACACTGCTGCACACAGGCAGAGCTGAATGTTGACTCCATACCCTGTGTCATTGCAACTTCACAGGCAGGAATGAGATTTGTTTACAGCCCCAGGCAGAGAGGGTGTATTTGCTGTATCTGGTCACTTTGTGGATCCACACCTCTGAGACTTACAGGCAGTGAGTGGAGTTCTGACTCAAGAAGGGTGGCCAGTGAGGGTATTTAAAACAGGGTGGTGTATGGTTCCATATGTGGGTGCGGGATTGGGGTTTGAGCTGAACCTGTAGTGGACCACAAATTCATGTGTGTGACTGCACACTTGCTAAGGCAGGTCCAAGAGACTGACACTGCTGGATCTGCACTGATGTTTCCTGGGGCTCAGTACCTGAGGGGCACCAGAGTAGGTGGCTGACATTCCCATAGCTAAGGCAGGGATAAAGCCAACATCAACAAATAGTACTTTGTAAGTATGCATAAAAAGTGACAGGCAACACCACAGAGAGAACTCCCCAGTGAACATCTTCTGCCTATTTTTCTTCACAACTGAATTGCTCCAACCCTGCCTACTACATATCACAGCTCAGAAACGGGTCTAAAAGAAATACATAGAGCCAGAGAAATATAAGTAAAATAAAGAAGCCAAGGAACCACTTTCAATTAAAAGAACAAGAGAAATCCCCTGAAAGAACAATCAGTAAAATAGACTTTGATAGTCTACTAGACTTCAAAAAGTGAATGATCAACTCACTGAAAGAACTAAAAGAGACTATCAATAGAGACAGAAAACTCTAAAAAGAAAATTTAAACTATAAAGTAGAGCTAGTTAAAAATAGAAAATTCAACTACAGGCAATCAAAAGAAGACTAGATAATGCAGAGGAATGAATAAATGGCTTAGGAGACAAGATAAAAGAAATAACCCAAAAAGAACAGCAGACAGAAAAGTCAATAAAAACCAATTAAAGCAAGATAATATAAAGTGTGCCAGCCTATGCATAATGATGAGTCCCAGAAGGAGAAGAAAGAGAAAGGGGGATTGAAAAGATAGTTAAAGAAATCATGACTGAAAACTTTCCAAACATTAAGAAGGAAAGAATTATCCAAGTACAGGAGGCAAAGAGGGTCCCAAACAAGGAGAAACCAAACAGACCTACACCAAGACATATTATAGTTAAAATGGTTAAAGTTAAATAAAATATTCTAAAGGCAGTGAGAGAAAAACAAAGTGTTTGTTACAAGGGAGTCCCATAAGCATTCAGCAGATTTCACTACCTAAAATCTTCTGGCCAGAAGGGAGTGGCAAGATATATACAAAGTCCTGGATAAGAAAAGGCTGCAAACTAGGATATTCTATCTAGAAAGACTATCCTTTAGAACAGAAAGAGAGAAAGAATTTCACAGACAAGCAAAAACTAAAAGAATTCAGCAGTACTAAATCTATGCTAAAAAAATTTGAAAGTTCTAATCTAAATAAAAAATAAACAGGAAGCTATAGAAATTAAGAAACCATAATTGGAAATGCGATAAATACAGTGAGTTGCAAGGGAAAACATGAGGATATAAATAAGTCAGTAAGTCAATAAAGAAAACAAGGAAGGAAACAAGAAAGGGAGAATAGCAAAATCATGAAAGGTGGAAGAGGAGAGCAAGAGAATATATTTTTTTCTCTTTTTTTTTTCTTTTTTCTCTTTGTCTTCTTTCTTTTTAGGATGCACTTGAGCCCACATGACTATCAACTAAAACCAAACAGATGAAGTAAGTGGTTACCATACTTGAATGACAATATAACCACAAATCAGAAGTATATAATAGAGTCATAAAACCCAAAAAGAAACCAAGCTAATAGAAAAGGAATTTATCAAACCACAAAAATAAAAATAATTAAAAGAAAGATCAAATAATTACCAAAATCAACTGGAAAACAAATTTCAAAATGGCAATAAACCCACATCTATAAAATAACTACTATAAATGTCAATGGACTAAATGTTCCAATCAAAAGAAAAAGAGTGAAGGAGGAGGAAAGATGGTGGAGTAAAAAAGATGCTCAGAGCTCACCCTCTCCCACAAATTCACCAAGAGTGACATCCACAGACACACCCACCACCCAGAACACCTGCTGAACTTTGACAGAATATTGGCTTCTTCAAAAGATAAAATTTTCCACAAATCTGGTGGGAGAACAGTAGAAAAGAAGAAAAAGGAAAATAGTTCTGGACCATTCCAATGGGGAGGGAGCAGCAAAGAAGGAATAGCATTAATACACTGGGTCTCCCCAACTCCAATGGCCAGGTCAGCAGGATGGAGATGGAACCTCAGAGGCTCAGATCTGTATAGAATAGACTTTGACTGACAGAACTAAGTTAATTGGGCACAAAGGGTCCCAACGATTCCCAGCCCTAGAAGCGAACCAGCAGGGGTGGGATGGGACAGGCTGTCTGAGTTGAGCAGAGGACTTGGGCTGACTCTACAGAGGAAACTTTGGGGGACTGCAATGTTCTGTGTGCCATGGCGGGGAGAGTATACAGAACAGCCTGAGTCCCCCATAAAATACAAAATAATAAAGGCAGAAAACACTGCTGGTGTGCCCTGGGGGGAAGGGGAGCCATAGCCTTTGTGTCCGCAGACCCACAGTGCCATAATTGGAGACTTCTTGGGAGAAGAGAGTCAAGGCTCAGCCATAGACACCATATTTTCTGGTGCATGGTTCCCAGGTAGAGGAGGGTTCAAAACCCGTATCCCTACCTAGGGGCTCCACAACCTCATAGGTGGGACTGAGATTTGTTTACAGTCCCAAGAAGAAGGGACCATTACACACCGATGCCTCTCTGAGTTGGCTCTTCTAAGACAAATGCACAAGAAGCAGTGTTCTGGAACAGAGCAGGGGTGAGGGCTAGTGCAGCTGTTTCCTCTGAGTCCACCTACAAAGCATGGACCTATGCGGCAGGGGAGCTACCTGCCAACTACCTTGCACAAGTGTGGTCCTGGGACCAGGCATCTGGTGGGGGGTGCAGACCACCCATTTACAGATGCTGGGACACAGACCAGGGGCACGACTAGACGGCCTCTGGAACCAGCAAGTGGAGTTTTCACAGCAGGATATGGGCAGGGGTGTGACAACCACAGAAAAAAAGGGGCTCCTGCTCAATAGCCAGGGCAGATTCAGGCCACCAGAACACCAGCCACACCACCAACAAAGGGGATAACAGGCAAAAGGCATGGAAGGAAGACTTGGCAACCACCCACAGTTAAAAATAACCTTATGACAAAATTATTAAGAGTGTATATTCTTGCAGAAAGGCCAAGATAGTGGAGTAGAAGGATGCTTGTATCTTATCCTCTCCAATAAATTCACCAAGACTGACATTCACAGACACACCCATCCACTCAGGACATCTGCTGAACTTTGATAAAACATTGCCATCTTCAAAAGACAAAATGTGCCACCAATCTGGTAGGAGAAAAGGAAAAAAGAAGGAAGAAAATGCAAAATGGCTTGGGGTTGGTCCTTTGAAGAGGGAGCAGCAAAGGAGGGATAGTGCTGGTTGACTGGGTCTCCCTCTTTCCAACGGAGAGGTCAGCAGGATGGACAGGAAACCTCTGAGGCTCAGATGTGTACAGAACCACCCTTGACTGACAGAATTAAGTTAAATGGGCACAAAGTGTGTCAACAACCCCCAAACCTAGAAGTGAATCAGGGGTGGGGAGGGACAGGCTGCTGGATCCAGGCAGACTCTGGTTGACTGCACATAGGTAACCCTGGGGGACTGCAGTGTGCTGTGGACAACTGCTTGGATTGTATACAGATCAGAACAGCCTGGGCCTCCCATAAAATAAGAAAAAAAATAAAGCAGAGCAATATTGCTGGCTTGCCTGGGGGAAGGGGTGTTTTGTCCTTTGTTTCTGCTGACTCACGGCAACATAACTGGTGATTTCTCAGAATAAGAGAGATGAGGCTCAGCCACAGCCATCATACCCACCCAGGCAGACATGGGGTTGAAACCTGAATATGTACCTGGCAGTTCTGCAACCTCATAGGTGGGACTGAGACTTGTTTACATCCCCAGACGTATAGGAAGTTTCTGTCCTGGTGCCTCTACGAACTCATACCTCTAAGACAAATGAACAAGGAGCAAAGTTCTGGCAAAGAGCAGGGACTAGGGCTGGTGTGGCCATTTGCCTCAAGCCCACCCACAGAGTGTGGAACAGATATGGAGTGGAGAGTAGCACTGAATAGGGGAGCAACCAACCCAACTACTGTGGAAGACTGCTGCACCTGGACACAGCATTGGGAAGGGGCACAACCTGCCCACCTACCATGCAGGAGTGCAGCACCAAGATGCAGCACTGGGAGGAGATGTGACATGTCTACCTACAGACACTGGGAGCAGCACAGACCAAGGGTGTGACCAGAGGGTCTCTGGAAACAACGAGCTGAGTTCATGAAGCAAGGCAAGGGCAGGAGCTGTGACAACCACAAAACAAAGAGGAGTCCCCATTCAATAGCCAGGGTAGGCTCTGGTTAACAGGTTAATGGCCACATCATTAACCAAAGGGATAACAGACAAAAGGCACAGAAGTAAGACTTGGTAACCACACATATTTAAGAAGGACCTCTTGATAAAAATACTGAGGGCACACAATCTCCACAGGAACATACTCTTTTCTTTTTCTGTTCCATTTTCTTTTACTTTTTAAATGTTACTTCTTAAATAATTTTTATATTTCTATTTTTAATCCCTTTTAAAATTTTCTTTTAAAATACTTTTATTATTATCTTTCCATTTGTCAAATTTCATTTTTATCCTTGTTTTGTTCTTCTGTTGTGATTATACTCTGTTCTCAAATATTTTTTCTTCCTTTAATATTTTAAAAATTCATCCCAACTCAATTGTTATCTTGTTTCAATATGTTCTTCTGTTATTGATTATACTGCTTTTAAAACTAATTTCTTTGTGCTTAGTTTTATTTCTGCATCCACTTTATAGATAAATAAATAAACTCTTAAAAGACCACAGTAGATAATTTATACTCCATAAGCCATAGTGCCAGAGAGATATAAGCAAGATAAAAAAGCAGAGCAACCTGTCTCAATTAAAAGAACAAGATAAACCCCCTGAAAGAACAATCAATGAAATAGACATTGATAGTCTACTAGATGATTTCAGAAAAGGAGTGATCAAAGTACTGAAGAAACTAAAAGAGATTGTGTATAGAGACAGAGAATATGTCAAATAATGAAATTGAAACTCTAAAGAGGAGCCAGTGAAAATTGGAAAACTCATTTGCTGAGAGGAGAGTTGAGGTAAAGGCTGTAAAATGTAGGCTGGATAATTGAGAGGAATGAATATGTGACTTAGAAGACAGGACAACAGAACAGCTGAGAGACAACAAATAAAAACCAATGAAAGCAATATAAGGGACCTATGGAATAACATATAGCATGCCAACCTACTCATAATGGGGGTCCCAGAAGGAGAAGAAAGAACAAAGGAGATTGAAAAGATATTTGAAGAAATCATGACTGAAAACTTCCCAAACCTAAAGAAGACATCAGATATCCAAGTACAGGAAACACAGAGTGTCCCAAACAAGGAGGACCCAAACAGACCCACACCAAGACATATTACCATCAGGATGACCAGGGTTGAGAATGGGAAATGATTCTAAAGGCAGTAAGAGAAAAACAAAGAATGAGATACAAGGGAACCCCCATAATACTTTCAGCTGATTTCTCTACAAAAACAGTACAGGCCAGAAGGGAGAAGCAAGGTATATTCAAAATCCTGAATGAAAAAATGATGCAACCTAGGATACTTTATCCAGCAAGGGTATCCTTTAGAATAGAAGGAGAGATAAAGAACTTCACAGACAAGCAAAAACTAAAAGAAGTTAGCAACACTAAACCTATGCTAAAGGAAATATTGAAAGACCTACTCTAAATAGAAAAGAAGCAGGATGCTACAAAAAGGAGAAAACCATAATTGGAAAGGTGATTGCTACAATGAATTACAACAGAATAAACATGAAATCATAAAAGGGGGCATCTAAATCATTAAGGGTGGGAGAGGCGAGCAAGAAAATTTACAGGTTTCTCTCTCTCTCTCTTTCTCTCTGTCTCTCTCTCATTTTTGCTCTTGGTAGGATGGGTTTGAGCTTATATTACTATCTGTTTAAAACAAACAGATATAGTAATGGGTTAATATATGTACAAAGTAGGGTAACCACAAGCCAAAAAGTTACAATAGAGTCACAAAACTAAAAAGACACCAAGATAATAAAAAGGAAAATTATCAAACCACAAAAAGAAAAAGTAAGGAACAAAGAGGAAATACAAAATGAACTGCAAAACAAAGTTCAAAATGTAATAAACACATTTCTATCAATAATTAATATAAATGTCAATGGACTAAATGCTTTAATCAAAGGACATAGAGTGCAGAGTGGATAATAAAGAAAGTATCTACAATACACTGTATAAAAGAGACCCACGATTGGGAGAAGGACACACATAGATTGAAAGTGAGAGGATTAAAAAAGATATTCCACACAAATGGAAATGACAAGAAAGCAGGTATATCAACAGTGATTTCAAATAAAATAGACTTTAAAACAAAGATTATAAAGAAAGATTAAGAAGGACATTTTATAATGATTAAAGGAGTCATAGATGAAGATATTACACTCATTAACATATATGAACACAACATAGGAGCACCTAAATACATAACAGATAAAAAGAAAATACTAAAAGATAAAAAGGGAAAATTTGATCGGAATACAATCACGGTAGAAGACTTTAATAATCCATTAACATCACTGGACAGATATTCCATACATAAATTTAATAAGACAACATAGAAATTAAATGATACAATAGAACAATTTGTCTTGGGTAATATTTTCAGAACATTATATTTCCCTAAAATAGAACATACATTCTTCTCAAGTGCACATGCCACATTTTCTAGGATAGATCATATACTTTGGCACAAAAGAAGCATTAACAATTTGAAGAAGATAGAAAATATTTGAAGCAACTTTTTCTGACCACAATACCATGAAACTAGAAATGAACTACAGAAAAATAAAGGAGAAATAAATGACAGTATGGAGGTTAAACAACATACTACTTTAAAAAAAATGGGTGGATGATGAAATCAAAGAAGAAATAAAAAAAACACTGAGACAAATGATGATGAAAACACAACCACACAGAACCTATGGGATCCAGAAAAGGCAGTGCTTAGAGGGAAGTTTATAGCGAGAGAATCAGGTCTACCTCAAAAACGAGGAACAACTGCAATAAACAATCAAACTTACCACCTTAAAGAATTAGAAAAAGAAGGGCAAAAATAACAAAAGTAAGCAGAAAGAAGGAAATAATAAAGATCAGGGAGGAAATAAATAAAATAGAGATATAAGAAACATTTGAAAAAATCAAGCCAAGAGATGGTTTCTTGAAAGAGTAAACACAATTGACAAAATTATGTTCTATGCTGGAAATTGACACAACAATGCAAACTGACTATAACTCAATAAAATAAAAATTAAAAAAAATAAATATAGTAACAAAAGAAAAAATAAAAGGTAGTTTCTACTCACCAGACTGGAGGAGGGGACTGCAACCCATGCTTGGTCACACCCCATGGGAAAGCCTGGGGTCAGGATCGGAGGAACAGGGTGCTGTGGACATGATCTCTCACAGGGTTTCTTCAGGAGGGGAGTGTGAGGCATGTGAGCAGGCTGAGGACTGGCCATTTGAGTAAGTTCATGGGCTCTGGGGAGGAGGGACTCCCCCAAGTGTCTGGACTTGACTCTGGGTGAGTTGGGCAGGTGGACAGTGGCTCAGTGTGAGTCCAAGTCCAGTGGAGGAGGTAGTGAGTTAGATCTAGAAGGACTCCTTCTGGGGTGGGAGGGCCCACAAGGGAGGCAGGAGGCCAAGTCCAGGTGACTGAGAACAGGTTGTGTCCTGCATAGGGCTGCAGGGCAGATGAAAGCATCCAGTCTACAGAAGGTGGAAACACGGTCCATACAAGGGCTCAGCTCAGATGTCACCTCCTCAGAGGAGCCTTCTCTGCCTGCACAGTCTACAGGGACAGCCTCCTCCACGCACATCTCCCCAGCAGACAACTGCTCCATTTCCTGCATAGCATTCAGGACCCGGGCCCCTGCTCCGTACCCAGCCATGGTTCCGCTGCCCTGAGGAAAAGCCCTCACAGGAGCCATAAAGCCCTACACGACCTGGGCCCCACCTCTCTGTCTCCTCTGGCACCACTGTCTCCACCTGGCCCTCTTCTCCTCCACTCCTGCACTCCTGACTTCCCCCAGCCCTATGTGCTCTCCAGAGCACATGTCCCTCCTAACATCCTGTGTGTGCTCACTGTGTCTAATCCAATGCATGCCTCCCACCCAGGTCAGTATCCAGCACACAGTAGGGCTCAGTAAGTAGAGAATGAATGACTCTAACCATGACTGCTGGGAAGGCTTTTGTCTGTGGCCTACAGTGATCACACACCCGTCACACAATCTCTGAGGTCCTACTGTGTGTTGGGTGGGTTCCAGATACCGGGCACAGCAGGTAGTGAAGCAGTCAGGTCTCCATCCTCATGCAGCAGACAGCCTGGTGGGGGACACAGAGAAAATTAAGTAAAATGTACACAATGTCCGGAGGTGATATGTTCCATGGAGAAAAATAAGGTCAGGGAGGACATTTGAGCAGATTCCTGGAGATGTTTAAGAAGCAGGCGGAGAGAGATCCTGGCTGAAAGAGCAGCCATCCCAAAGGCCCTAAGGGCAAAGTGGGATGTATGTGGAGGGTCTTAGTTATCCGTGTGAGTTCTTAGTCCTGCCTTGAATATGTATGTTGCTTTTATTTGTAAATCTTGATTTCACCTTTATAGCAAATTAACCTGCATCATCAATCTGCATAATTTAGCCAACTCTGTTTCAGGAGTTGTGGGCACAATGGCAGGCTAATTACTTGGGTTGGTAAAGAATTACCAGCGTCTGAGAAGGGTTTAGGAAAGTTCAATAGGGACACTGCTATAGGCAATATCAGGCCACACAGGCAAGAGGTGCCTACACGAGCGCCAAGGTTGAGTGTGTGGGGTCTGTTATTGGGGGGGTGCTGTGCACACAAGGAGGAGGGGGCTGCATGATCAATTCATACACAGGTACCTGGTTGGTTGTGAGATCTGTCAGGGGCTTCTCTGAACAAAAGGCTTTACCACTTTAATAAGGGAAGGATGTGAGGTCTCTCTTCCTGGGGCAATGAGGTTTCATAGGGTAAACACACAGCAAGAGAAGATGTTTTATAGCTTGTGGAAATGCAGGTGTGCAAAGGGTCCTGCAGTGGGGAGTGGGAGGTAATGGGCCACTGGGCTCTAGGCACACAAAGAGCCCATGGGTGAGGGTGTATGACTCTGAAGAGTGCCTGCTGGCTTCACACCAGGGACTTCATGTGGAAAGAGGAGAATCTAGGTTATCGGCACGTGTCTACACAGTGACCTCCCTAAGCCTAGCTCCGTCAGGCACCAGATGGCTGTGAAATGAACATGAAGGTCCCCACCCTGAGGACCCCAATGAATGAACATCTTGATATCCTCAAGCCCCTTCCCCTGCACCACCGCCCCACCACATCTGGGTCTCAGGCTTTGACCCTGACATCAGTGGCATCTTCGTTCCCGACATCCAACTCCTCTGGACATCTCTGTGATGAGCTGTTCCATGTCAGCAAGCCCCAAACTGAGCTCTGCCTTTACCCCATGATTGCTTCCTTCCTGTGAAGCCCCTCGTGAAGGAGCCATTACTAGCAGGATCCTACAGCTCTGAGGCTCTGCCTTCCCCACCCCTCCAATGTCTCCCAGCCCATGATCCCCTCTGGAGGTCCCTATTATCCTCTCCCTCACACTTCAGTCTTGGGCTGCACAACAAATCCCTCTTCACAACCTCCCAAAAGACAGGTCCAGGTCCACTTGGGGACACTGAGGTGACACAGGCGGGTGTTGCTGGGAATGAAGAGCAGGATACTGTAGCAGAGGAGAGGAAAGGGCTCCCAATCCACCAGAACACATGCTAAAGTGGTGACAAGACACCCATAAAGGGTGAGGCAGGCATCACACTGTAGCCCCGCCCTCTGTTCCCCCAGGGTGCCCTGTGTTTCCTGCTTTGGTCTAGAGGACTCCCCCCCTCACTCTCTGTTAGAGGGGTGCCCATTCATTCATTCACACCCTCATTAACCATGTACATGGGTCCTGCTCAGTGCCAGGCCTCAGCTAGATGACAGCTCATCCTTGGGGACACAGCTCAGATCTCACCTCCTCCATGAAGCAGTTCTGGATTCCCACCCCCCCTGAAGCTCCTCTGGCCTCAGTTGAGACCACTAGGGCTGTGACCACACTCTGATTACATCCCAAGTCTGTGATCTCTGTGAAAGCCCTGGGCCCAATGTAGAAAGAGACTCAGAAAAATGGGGCCAAAAGGGGCTAAGAAAAATGTTACTAGTTCTCTATTACACAGAAGGGCACTGAGCAGAGAGAGGGCAGTGTCCAACCAAAGCCACAGAGGAGGGTCTCAGTGAGCCCTCCCATGGCCCTGTTACTAGTTCTCTGTTACAGATGAGGACACTGAGCCACAGAGAGGGAGCAGAGCCCTGCTATAGCCTTGGCCCCATGGCCTGTGTCCTTTATGACTAGCTCCATTCTGCCAGTAGGGGTGTGGGCCTGGAATGGACGTTGAAAGCAGCCTGACCCCCAGGCCCCCTTCATACACAAAGTCAGTCTCAGGAAACACCCCTCAAGACCTACCCTATACCCCTGGGATTGGGACCTGATTGCTGTTCCTGGAAGCTGGCTGGGCTTCCCTGTGAATTGCCCCAGGAGATGCTTGGGACAGGCACAGGGCCCCTGAGGCTTCCTGTCCCCAGCTGAGCAGCTCTGGTCCCCTTGACTGTCCCTGGCCCAGGCCTGATTACATGACGTTTTGGCCGGGTAGCCAGCTGTGGAGATGAGGAATTGGGGGCAACATGCAGGTACATGCAGAGGTTCAGTTATTCACTCAACAATCATTGATTCAGGCTTTGCAGTGTGGCTGGCCTGGGCCCAGGCCTGGGTGTCCAGTAGTGAATACAGTCAACCCCTTGAGCCTTCTGGGAAAGCAGTCCTCAGAGAAAAGGGCCCTCAGTGCACCCATCATGCTCCCCATGAACAATCACCCTGAGATGAGGCTGCGGCCATGGGTCCCAGAAGAGGATGAAGGGAGGAGGAAAACCCAGAATGGGCACTGACCATGAGCCTGGACACTGGAACCAGATGACCTGGGCTCTGTAATCTGGGGTGGTCACCTCAGCTGTTCTCTCTCTGCCTCAGTTACTTCTGCAGTAATGGGTGATAATGCCCGTCCCTGCCCCACAGATTTTTATGAGGAGTCAGTGAGCTTCTCTAAGGCGTGTAGGACAGTGCCTGGCTATGGGTCAGGATCCTGCTCACCTCACAAGAGTCTGTCCCACTTTAAAGATGATAAAGCCAAAGCTAAGGGGGTTATGAGACCAGCCTGGGCTAGCCCCCTTCTCATGGTCTGCAGTCCAGGTCTCCTGCTTTTATATCATACCTCTACCCCCATATCCACCCAGCAAAGTAGATGCTGAGAATCTGAACAAATCAGAGTATGAATGGAGGCACAACCTCTCCCCAACTTGGGCTCTTGGGGTGGTGGGCAGGTTGGGGATATCGGGCTCCTCCAGACTGTCCAGGAGGCCCAGCATGTCGGTCACCTCATTTCCACTCAACACGGAGTAGGTGTGTGGCCAAGGGCCAGAGGGCGCTGGAGTAACCCAGGGTGGGTGGATGCTAGGTAGGTGTGGGAGGCACAGAGTGGCCCCTGGAAGACAGTGTCCAGGCAGCCAAGGTGCGATGAATGAGGGTCCCCAAAAGGGGCAGAGGACAGAGTCCAGCCTGGACACCACCCCCTGCTGGACCCTGATCTGGGGTGAGAATTGGGACAAGCCAGGGCCCTGCTGGGACTCTACATCCAGCAAAGAGGTGAGGAAAAGTTAAGGAGAACGTGCTCCCTGTGTGAGGGCACTGCTTCCAGGATCCTGGAGGTTCCATAGACCCTTGTGAAGTGGCTGCTGTTTCCAGCCCCATGTGGGCAGAACTGAGGCAGGGAGGACAGAGTGACTCAGGACAGAGCTAGGATTCATCCAGGAGTGTGTGCTGAGCCTCTTGCTAAGAGCAGCCTCTGGGCATCATGGACTCAGGAAGTATCTTGTCGTCCCTCTTAAGGCTCTTGGCATGTTAGGCAGGAAAGGTCCCAGTGCCCATACCTGGGCCTCTCTGGGTGATTCTGACATGTGGGATCATGATGGTCGTGAGAAAGGAGAGAGAATGTGGGCTGGGCGTCAGGTCTGCATCAGACCCTAATGATGTCCCTAATGTTGTGTGACCTGGAAACTCCCTGACCTCTCTGTGCCTGGCTTTCCAGCCCTGACTCAGAGGACTGCTGTGATTGGCACACAGTAGGACCTCAATCAAAGGAAAAAGCCAGCCCTTCCCCAGGAACCTCTCCTCTTACATTCCCAAAGCTAAGCCCATGTTCCACACATCACCAGAGCTGAAACTTGACAAACAGGGCAAGTGAAATCCAGCAACTCCTCCCTCCTGCCTGAGGCCCTTCCCTACTCAGTGACAGTGGCTCAGAGCAGGTCTCTGCATCCCAGAAGTCTGAACTGAGCCTTGTGACCTGGAGGAGTCCCTGTTCCACACAACTTTGTTTCCAGGTCCTTCCAACAAGACACAAGAGCACCTGGTCAGTGTCTTAGCTGCAAGGTCCTCCCTTTGCAAATTGCCCCATCACATCCGGGCTAGATGATGTGAGTTCCAGAGCACATGACCATCCAAATGATGACTTCAGGGAAACATCCCTGCCCACACTGCACTCTTCAGAGCCCACCTTCTAAAATAAGGGGTAGTGACCCACGGTTGTGCACACTTTTATCAGAACACAGCCCTCACCCACCCACCATTGGAAACACGTGAGAAGCAGAGATTCCCAAGTGCCTGGACCCCTGTCATCCAGAAAGCAGAGGGTAGGATAACAGTCAGAAGGGGAGAAAGTACTTTCAGACTATATATCTGATAAGGGGTTAACACCCAAAACATATAAAGAACTCTTACAATTCAACAGCAAAAAACAAGCAATCTGATTTAAAAAGTGGGCAGAGGAACTGAATAGACATTTTTCCAAAGAAGGCACACAGATGTCTAACAGGTACATGAAAAGGTGCTCAACATCACTCACCATCAGGGAAATGCAAATCAAAACCACAATGAGATACCCCCTCTCACCTGTCAGGGTGGGTGTCATCAAAATACAAGAGATAATAAGTGATGGTGGTGGTGTGAAGAAATGGGAAACTTGTGCAATGTTGGTGGGAATGTAAATTGGTGCCATCACTCGGGAAAAGAGTAAGAAGGCTCCCCCAAAATTTAAAATTAGAACTTCCATATGATCCAGCAAGTCCACTGCAGGGAATATATCCAAAGGAAATGAAATCACTATGTCAATGAGACAACTGCACCCTCATGTTCACTGTATCATTATTTACTATAACCAAGATATGTAAACAACCTAAGTGTCCATCAGCAGATGAATGGGTACAGAAAACGTGATGCATATATGTGTATAGAAAATGGAATCTTATTCAGACATTAAAAAAGTGAAATACTGCCATTTGTGACAACTTGGGTGGACCTTCAGGGTATTATGCTAAGTGAAATAAATAAGACAGAAAGACAAATACCTATGATCTCATTTATATGTGGAATCTACAAAATAAACCGTAACACATAGAAACAGAGATCAGGTTGGTGGTTGCCAGAGGTGAGTCAGGGGGTGATTGAAATTCGGGAAGATAATCAAAATGTACAAACTTCCAGTTAGAAGATAAACAAGTCCTGGGGACATAATGTACTGCAAGGTGACTGTAGTTAACAGCACTGCGTTGTGCATTTGATAGTTAAGAGAGTACCTCTTAAAATTTCTCATCACAAGGAAAATAGTGTGTGACTATGGGTGATGACAGACGTCAAGTAAACTTAATGCACTGATCATTTCACAATATGCACATGTAACAAGGCATTATGCTGCACACCTAAAGCCAACAAAGTTATGTGAAAATTGTATCTCAGAAATACTTATGTCAGGAAGCGGGGGTGTGAGCCTGGACTACCTACTGCAGGAGCTGCCTTTGCCCTCAAACAGCAGAGGGTGGTAGTTGTGACAGGGACTGTAGGTCCCTCAAAGCCTAGAATGTTTACTGTCTGGACCTTCACAGGGAGAGAGTGCAGACCCTGCCCTGGAAGACAGTGGTCATGGCAGCAACAACAGCCTGCCTGTATGCAGGCTCAGCCCAGACAGCTCCTGTGCTCTGCTGTCACCGCATTTACTTCCCTCCACACCCTCAGAGGGAGAGGCTTCAAAGTTCTCATTTTACACATGAGAAAACTGAGGCTCATTTGCTTTGAATTATTGACAAATTGGTGGGGGAAGTTTTGAACTCCAGTGTTCTGATTTCAAAGCCACATCTCAGTCCTGATTTTTAGAAGGTGGAGGTCCAGGCACTGGGGACCCTCCACCTTCCTCACTTGTAGTCGTACTCCAGGGCTGCCACCCCCAAGGCGTCTGGGTGAACACATTTAATCCGCTTACTCTGCACCAGCTGAGCCCTTGGCTGCCAGTCTGTTGTCACTGCCTGAAACCAGCTGAGGTTTTACAAGTGAACCGTCACCCCCTGCCAGCCCACCTGCCCTGCCATGTGGGGTAGACCCCTCCCAGCCTGGACATTCTAAACCCTTAGCTCACACATTTGCACAACTGCATCAAAAGGGCCCTACTCCCTGTGTGGAGATATCGACAAGGGGAAGGGAGGGGAGTTTGGGGTGGCCGCTTACTGTGAAGGTGACACATGACAGGGACATGTTCATGTCCATAATAGCACTCAATTTGAAGCTTAGAACATGGTCAGAGCGAGGGGTAAAAGCTGAGAGGCTACAAGGTTGCCTAGAAAGGGGCTTGACTATTGAATTGTAAATGTGTAATTTAATTTAAAAATTAGCCCCCTGGGTGATAAGAATTTGCCCCTAAGGCCAGAATTGGCCACCTGACCCCTGGGAACCCCTCAATTCCAGAATGTAATCATCTGAGCATGGAGGGGGCTTAAATTGGAGTGCTGTCCTCTCAGTCATGGTGCACCTGCCCACGTGTGCACCCATGATCTGCAGTGCTCACAAATCAAGGAGGTCCAGGTCATAAGGAAGGGATGACAGACTGTGAGGTCACACGTGTGCCCCTACAGGGGTGAATGTTGTATAGAGAAGAGTACCCCACTCTCACCTCCAGGAGGGGTGATTGAGGGAGCAGGACTCCTGAGCCCCTAGGCTTAGCAAGCATCCTGGCTGAGGGTGGGGAGGCTGTCCACTCCGAAGTCATAGGTCAGATGGTAGATTGGGGTCCCACCCCCACATCTCACCATTGAGACCGTCTAGTCTGCTTTCTCTGTAAACTGGAACCCAGTCACCCTCACCCTCAGAACTGGGGGCAGCCTGTGTAAATTACAACACAAAGCCCTGGGCTTTTTCAGGTGCCCGGGGGTGCCCAGCCCCCCTAGGCCTGGCAGGTGGGAGAGGAGAGGTGTGGGTTAGCAGGTGTGACAGCAGAGCTGAGACTTGGCTGAGTGCATGCACTCTAATATCCAGGAACTGGGAGCTACCAGTAGCAAATCTGCTCAATGAGGCCATGTGTACTCTCCCTTGTCATTTACAATCCCCTGTTTGAACAGAGGCCTCTGAAGTCTATTAGCCACATTGTTGCCTGTCACCTCACTGTTGCAGTTCCAGGGTCTCCATTTAGCCAGCTTGAAGGAATAGTCAAACTTTTTCTTAAAACCAGTGACAGAAAACCAAAGCGGCTTAAAGAAGCAAACAGGGCAGTAGAGAATGACTTACCTAACTGAGACGTCCACAGGGAGATAGCTTCAGGCATGTCTGTACCTGGTGCTCAGTGACATCAACAAAAGTCATCCTTCCCCACCTCTGGGCTCTGCCACTGTTGTCATCTTCACATGGCTCTGCCTTTATGAAAGCAAATAGTCACCAACTGCCACAGGCTGACATCACCACCCCTCAACTCCCAACTGAAATAGAACTTCTCTGCTCCCAGGATTCCAGCAACGAGGCCTGACCTCCGTGGAGCCTGATTGGGCTGGTGCTCAGCCTTGAGCCAATCACAGTGGCCAGGGAGGGTGGAAAATGCTGATCGGCCAGATCAAGGCCATGTGACAATCCTCTCCAGGAAACCTGTGAGCTGTTCACCTGTTTCCAGCTTGGGAGAGTGTGATGTCTCCCAGAGGATCCTGCTTCTAGCACAATCTGCTGGTGGCACAATGAGCTGGAATGAGCCAGTCTGCTTGGTGACAAGTGACAGGTCACTTAGTGGTTCCTTGCTCCAGGGAGGGAGGCATGTCCACACAGTATTGGGGCTTCAGAGCCAGAATGTAGTAGAAAAGCCTCCTGGTCTCCCAAAAGGTGGGAAAGTGAGCAGTGACACTGGAAAGGCACTCCTCTCTGTGGCCCTTGGCTTTCTCCTTGTTACAGTGGAGAGTGCAGTGCTGCCCCTGACAGCCCACTTCCCTGCTGGGAGGCCTTTGCAACAGGTGGAGAGTGCTTGGAAAAGCCCATTTATTCTGAGGAACTGTTATTGCTCCTGGTGGGATCATTATTTTCATGTCACTTGTGACGTGGGCCCTGAGGGGTCCCTGATCTGGAGGCACCGACACCCACAGAAACTTGGCCCAGTATTGCTGTTCATTCAACAATGACTTACCAAGCACCTACTGTGTGCCAGATTCCCAGGGTAGAGCAGTGATGTTGACAGGACAGGTCCCTGCCTCACCTCATCTCTGCATCCCAGGTGGGGTCACCAGAGTGGGAGTTCAGGAAGCAGAGGACGTGGCCGAAGTCTTGTGGGAACCCCTGGGTTTTTCTCTGTGCTGAGGGCACTAGCAGCACACCGATTGTGGGACTCAGTACCCGCAGGACCCAGCATTGATGGGAAAAGGAGAGGGGCATTTCTACAAGCCCATCCTCACTAACCCCAGGCTCTGGAGGGCAGCTCCAGTCTGCTCAAACCCAGGGGGCAGCTTCCGCCATCCTGATCACCCTCGGGTATTACTCCCCGTTCAGATGCAATTTTCCCTGTGGCAGCTACACTCAGAATATGTGTTTGTTTCTCTCCCATGTGGTTAAGTGGACTTCAGATGCATGATAGCGATGGAGTGGCTAAGCCTCTGGGCAGATTGCTGGGTGACCCGCGGAATTTGCTGCACATGGTGAGCTCCCTTCTGCCAACCAATGGGCCAGGCCCCACCACTGTTCTGTCTGTTCTACCTCACTTAATCTGCACAGACACTCTGTGCGGGACATCCTGTTATCCCCCATCTCTGCTGACCTTGGGTGGGCAAAGCTTGGGTTTGAGAAAGTTGCCCAGGTCACATGGTTGACAAGTGGGGAGCTGGGGATTTGCACCCTGGCCCCAGGAGTCTGGATCATGGAAAGGGCTGGGTGGGGCAGGAAGTCCTGCCCAAGCCCCTCCCATGAGAGCCCACACAACAGCACATGTAGCAGAGTCACCATTTCCTGGACCAGACGGACAGAACCTCAAAACTTCTTTGCAGATTGTTTCCATGTTCTTTTGCAAGCACAGAAAGGCCGCAGGCCAGGGAAGGATAAGGCCAAGAGTGTTTTCATTGGGGAGAGTGAAGGACAAGTGTGAAGAAACACAGCACTCCCAGCAGCCCTCTCGGCAGAGCCTGCCACTGGGTGAGCAGCTACCGTGACTACCTACCATAACCCTGTGAGGTTCATGCCTGTACAACTCTGCCTGTGAGAAGAGCAAAGTGAAGCTCAGAGAGGTGTGGGGACATTCCAAAAACGAACAGATAAGGTCGGATCATCACCACCATGCTCTGCTGGGACAGGCAGTCACCTGTCACACTGCTCATGCATGGCCTGCTGGGAGTAGTTAAGGCCTGATAGGAGCACAGGAACACTGTGGTGAAGGTGATGTTTCTACCTGGGACAGCTGGTACTGGGAACTCTAGCTGATTCTTCATTGTGCCTGCTTTGAGTGTCAGCATGTTGCAGCCTCATTTAGGGGAAGGGCTGTCACCTTTCCACACCGGTGCAAAAGAGCATGTACACACTGGCATCACCATAGACCACTGGCAGGATCAGGATCTGGAGCTCAGAGCAGAAACTGCCAACACCTCAGGAACTGGTGCAAGAGGAGGACCTGAGTCCCCCCGAAACATTTCTAGTTTTAAAAACATAATTCATTAGGGGGAAGTGATAAACAATTGATCCCTTCAAAATATTCTGTTATCCAAGGAACAATAGCACCTCAGCATTGTAAGAGGATTAACACAGTCATTAATAACCATCACTATAGGTATGAGAAAACAGAGTGTTAGGAGTTACAAAAGGGTCTCAAGATCATGCAGGTCAGAACTGAGAACCGTCCAAAGCATGTGCTGCATGATAACCTCTCTAATCTACCTGATGCTTGGTCTGCTCCTGACACAGGGCAGATGGTTCTGAGAAAACCACACTCCTCAGGGGACCCCAGGGAGTTGACAGAGTTGAGTTTGGGTTCCTGGTCATCTAAGTCTGGATTTTGAGAGATTCTTCTGCACCTGTCCTTCCTCCAGAACAGAATCTGATTCCGGCGGGATTCCAAGGACTGAGGCATGTGCCAGGCAAGAGAGCAGGCATGGCCGGATGAGAGCATCACCAGTGCCATTAAAAAAGAGGCCAGGGCACTGAGATTTCCAGTGATTTAGCATCATGGCTGGGAGGGGTCATGTGTTCTACAGTGAGTTCCGAGTATCCTGCACCGCCCTCGAGGACCTGCAGGGGGTGCACGAAGCCAGCGTGTCTTAGGTAGCGGTGCGCATGCACAGTCCGCATCAGCAGCCAGCGTCTTCCCTGGGGGCGGAGCTTGTTTTCCTCAGGACTGAGCGGGCGGCGTCAAGGAGGCACCGGGACCGCGCTGCCTGCGTGTCTGCGGGAGGAGGATGCTCCCCGCTCTCTGAAGTTACGCCGGTTTCCCACGGCCTGAGCCCGCTTCCTGCCGGGGTGTGTGTGGACCTGACCGAGCTGGGGCCCCGGCCGGCAGGGCAGGAGGGGACGGGTGCGCTGGCGGGCCCTCTTCGACTATTCTCCTCGCCCGCCGGGAGCGGGTGAGTGTCCGTGTCCATCGGGGCCACTGGGGTGTCCGTGCCCCTGGTCCTGACCTCCCGGGTCCCCCCTCCCCCGTGTGAACGGAGGTGTGTACACCAAGGGTCAGAGCGGAGTCGCCTATGTAATGGGAAAGGGGCTGAGAACGTACTGAGAGTTAAAGAGAAGTGTGTAAAATCACATTGTTAATTTTTATATTTTAAGTGTGTCAAAGTCAGAGTTTATCATGCTTTTACTTTCTTGTCTTAAAAGGAATGCAATCATTTAGTTTATACTTAAAATATGCTTCTCAGCTTATCTCATTTTCAAGTCAAAATACTGCCATGGTTGACATTTTCTCATAATATAGTGACAATCTTAAACATGTGTGAATATAAACTCATTGAAAAAATCTTGCAGTATTCCATGGTGAGTAGTCTTGTTAAAAATAATATTCAGGCCATTACTAAATTATTACAAAAATATAAATTTTTTGAAGCACTTTTAGAAGTTCCACACACAGTGGTATTTTTAAAACACCAACCACTGCATAGTGCTTAAGATCATTTAAGATGAAATATATTCAAACCTAAAACTTTAGAATACTCAAAAGGCAGGGTAATGGCTGTTTTTTCATTGCAAATACATTTTTTTCTTCATAAGTGCAAAATACGAAGGTATTCAGCTAAATTTTGTATATCTTTATTCAAAAGTTGAAATTAGAATATAATCTCCTTATTTTTTATTTTAAGGCTATTTCCCATAAAAATTGGTATTTTTATCTGTAGGACCTTAATTGTCTATTCATTTGTTTTTTTCTTTTGGTTTATTTTCTTTAACAGAGAATGCATTCTTGTGTCTTGTTAGAGTTTTTAATTCTCCTAACTTATTCCAAGACTTTCTGACACTGATAGTAAATAATGGGAGAGGCCTTATAGTAACTGTGCATCTTATCATGTAGTCAGGATGCTTTTTTTTTGGATAACTTTTTTTTTACAATTTCCACTTGGTTCACAATATTATCCCATTATGACAACTCAATAAAAAATTGTAATCTGTTTACACCAAGACACTTATGTCAGCAAAGTGCTTTTGCTGATATGATTTTACGTTAGATTATAATATAATATTTGATTTGATTTACATATAGACTAATACCTATTTTATATATTTACACACATATATGAATATCTGCTAAATGCCATTAATTTGCATGGGGTGGTAGCTGATAACATGTGATCTTTCTGACCATTGGCTATTCTTATGTGTGTCTAACGTACTTCTTAGAACAGATACTAGAACATCACACCTCTCATTATACAGTATTTTAAAGGTTATATTTTATTTTACTTATTTTAAAACATTTTTTATTGAGTAATAGTCATTTTACGGTTATGACAAATTCCAGTGTAGAGCACAATTTTTCAGTTATACATGAACGTACATATATTGTCACTTTTTTATTTTTTGGTGTGAATTACAAGATCTTGCATATATTTAAGATTCCACACATGAGTGATCTCACATGGTATTCCTCTTTCTCTTTCTGTTCTGCTCCACCTAGAATAACATTCTTCAGGAGCATCCATATCTCTGCAAATGGCGTTATGTAGTCAGTTTTTGTGGCTGAATAGTATCCCATCATATAAATATCCCACATCTTTATCCAGTCATCTGTTGATGGACATTTTAGGCTGTTTCCATGTCTTAGCTGTTGTAAATAGTGTAGAAAAGTCAGCTGAAAACCTTATGGTGGTTCCCTTGTAACTCACTCTTTGTTTTTCTCTTGCTTCCATTAGGATCATTTCTTTATCCTTGACTCTGGCTATCTTGATTAGGATATGCCTTGGTGTGGGTCTGTTTCGGTTCTTCCTGTTTGGGACCCTCTGAGCCTCCTGTGCTTGGATATGATTCCTTCTTTAGGTTTGGGAAGTTTTCAGTCATGAGCCCTTCCCATACCTTTTCAATCCCCTTTGTTCTTTTTCCCCTTCTGGAACTCCTATTATGCATACATTGGCACAGTTTTTTTTACCCCATAGGTCCCGTATATTGTTTTGTTTTTCATTTGTTTTTCTCTCAGCTGTTCTGATTGGGTGCTTTCTGTTGTCCTGTCTTCTAGGTCACTTATTTATTCTTCTGTATTTTCTTGTCTGCTTTGCACAGCCTTTAGGTCAGCTCTCATCTCAGCCAATGAGTTTACTAATTCTACCTAGTTCTTCTTTGTAGTTTCTATTTCATTTTTGAACATTTTATATACCTAAACACTATTTCTTTTAGTTCCTTCAGTACTTTGATCACTCTTTTTTTGAAATCTTGATCTAATAGACCATCAATGTCTATTTCCTTGATCATGCTTTCAGGGGATTTCTCTTGATATTTTAATTGGGAGTGGTTTCTCTGCTTTTTCACATTGCTCATATCTCTCTGGCACCGTGGCTTAAGGAGTAGCAGTTACCTACTTATCCTGGAGATGGTGTGCCCTTAATGATTTTATTGAGAGGTCTTTGTGTCTTTGCCCTGCTTCACGAACTCAGCTTGCTGTTTCATAGGCCTTCTGTTGGTGCCCTCATCTGTGCTGCTCTCAGTGGCTCTTGGCCAGCAGATTGTGCCCCCTCCTAACAGTAGGTCAGGAGCTGAGATCTTACCCAGTGGGTGGGCAGGTCACTCCCCCTCCTGATGCCACAGTCAGATGCTGTGCTTGGGGGGAAGCAGGTGGGCAGATCACACCCCGTCCCAGCACCGTGGTCAGGTGCTGTGTTCCTGCCAGGAAGGTGAGTGGCTGCCCACCTGCCGTCTCCTGGTGCTGGTCGCTCCGCTGCTCTGTGCAGCTGCCTGCTCTGCCTCGGGTAGGCGGTCTGTAGTTGGGCTCGGGGAAGACCACGGAACAGCCCCGCCTATGCTCTGTGCCAAATCTGAGCTCCTTGTTTCCCTTGGCAGCACAAGTTCTCTGAGGTGTCAGGGTAGAAAAATCCTCTCTGCCTCAGGCTATAAACAAGTCTCAGTCCTGCCTAAGAAGTTGTGGGGCCCCCATGTGCAGATTCAGGTCTCAGCCCCGACCCCGCCCGGGCACTATGCACAGGAGGAGATGGTAGCTGTGGCTGAGCCCTGCCTCTCTTCTTGCGAGATGTGCCAGTAATGGCACAGGTCTGAGGAGACAAAGGCTTCAGCACCCCTCCCCCCAGGGCACATGCCTGTTTATAGTTTTGTTTACCTTCTGAGCTAAAATTTACCTGACAATGAAATGTATAAATTAGGCTTTTGAGGTTCATCTTTGCATCAGTTGTTGATTCTTTTTTATTGTTGAATTTATTCCATTGTTTGAATATACTATCATTTGTTTTATCCATTCTCCTACTGATAAATACTTAGGCTTTGGATATCTTTTTTTGCAAGCAAACATTTTTTAAAAAAATGCAAATATAATATACATGCTTAAACGTGAACGTATCTTAAGTATACAGCTCAGTGATTTTTCACAAATTAAACACATCTATGTAACCTTCATCCAGTCAAGAAACAGAACATTGCTGTTCCACTTTGGGTTTCTTCCCAGATACTATGGCATCTCTTTGATGGATTCACCATCCTAAATTCAGCCACCATGGATTGGTTTTTTTGGCTTTTGAAATTTTTAGTCCCTTACATTCCACTCAACATTACGTAAGATTCATCCACTAGAGTTTTCTTTAAACTAGTATATTTATTTTTATTGCTTTAAAGTATACAACTTGTATGCATGTGCCACCACTTATGGTTATGTATTTATTGTTGACAGGTGTTTGGGTCATTTTCTATTTGGGGCTATAACAAATAGTGATTATGAGAATTTTCTGGATGTCCTTTTGTGCTCAGATGTAGAAGCTTCTGAAGGGTACACAGGGAGTGTGTGTGTGTGTATGTATGTATATATGTGTGTGTGTACATATATACACACACATATATATATATATATATATATAACTTTCAAAAAGCCTATTTTCAAAGTATTTGTAAGAATTTATATTCCCACTGGCCATGTGTAAGAGTCCCCATTGCATGTTGCCCTCACCAATGCTTCGTATCACTTAACAACTAACTATTCTAGTGGATGTCTAATGGTGTTCCAAGTGTGGTTTTAGTACGTATTTTTATTATTACTAAAGAGGTCAGCCCCTTTTCATAGCTTATTTGGATTTTTTTTTTTTTTTGTGAAGCACCTGTTCAATTTTTTTGCACATTTTAATATTGAGGTTTTGCCTTTTTCTCCACTGGTTTTTGTTCTCTATTTGCCCTAGATACAAGTCTTTTGTTGGATATAGGTATAGAAAATATATTTTCCCACCGTGTGGCTTTTCACTTTCTTAATGGTATCTGTTGATAAAAATAATTCTGAATTTTACTGAAGTCCAACTTAAAACTCTTCTTTTATGTTTAGTGCTGTGTCCTGTTTAAGAACTCTTTGCCATTTCAAAGTCATTAAAATATCTCCTACACTATTTTCTAGATGCTTTATTTTGGTGGAGGATTAGGTTATTTATTTTAATGGAGGTACTGGGAGTTGAACCCAAGACCTTATGCATGCTAAGCACACATTCCACCTGAGCTTTACCCTCCCCCAGATGCTGTGCTTTATGTTTCAAATTTATTAGATTTATAATCTATCTAAAATTACTGTTCATGTATGGTGCAGGGTTTAATTCAATACTGTTCCATTGGTCTATATGTCTAACTTTAGGTAGTTATCACATAGACTTAATATTGTTTTATAATAAGTTCTTTAACATTGTTCTTCAATATCAGCTTGGCTATTGTTGGCTCTTCAAGCTTCTCTATGTATTTAGAATCAGCTTGTCAAGTTCTACAAAAAAACAGTAACAACAATTAAGTTTTGGGGATTTTGATGTGCACATATAAATCTTTGAATCAGTTGAAGGGGAACTGACATCTTTAAATTTTGAGCCCTCCAATCCATAAATTTGGATTACCTCCCCTATACTTGTTTTTATCACTGCTGTAACAAATTATCACAAATTTTGCAGCTTAAAGCAACACAAACATTATTTTATGGTTCTGTAGGTCAAGTCAGGAACAGATATCACTTGGCTAAAAATCAAGATGTCAGCAGGGCTCTATGCCCTTCTGTAAGTCAAAGGAAGAATATATTTCCTTGTCTTCTCCGGCTTCTAGAGTTCACCCACATTTCTTTACCCATGGCCCTTCCTCTATCTTCAAAGCTAACAGCTTTACAGCTTTCTAATCCTTCTTCCAAAGTCATATCTTTCTGACCACATCTGGGAAAGATTTTCAATTTTTAAGGACTCCTGTTGTTAGACTAGGCCCATGTAGATAATCCAGGCTAATCTCCCTGTCACAGAGTCCTTAACCTGATACATCTGCAAAATCCCCTTTGCCATGTAAAATAACATATTCACAGATTTCAGGATTAGAATATGGATATAGGTAGGGGTCAGTGTGGTGCACTATTCTGTTTATCAAACTGTTTAACATTTGACGCTTTCTGACAAACGTACAAGGTAGAAGATCCTGATCATGTTTAGAATGCTTCCTCTGCAAAATATTGGGCACTGAGTTTATTTGAAAGGACTGAAAATAATATTACCACAGGAATGGTTTCCTAATTCTACTGACATTTATTTACTTTATACTTAAATACCCAAAATGGTCAGCCAGGAGTGGGATCTTGGCAAATAAAATAAAAGTATAATTCAAGCTTTTATCACTGAATTTATTAGCTAATTCTATTTTAGAAACAGACAGAAAATAAAACAATTTAGAGTAAGTCTGCTTACTTATATATTAAGTGAACATAAAGTTTTAAAAGCATGTCTGAATATGGGATAAAGTGAGCATCATAAAATGTAATGTTAATATTTAGTACCTGCAAATCTCAAACTCCCAAGTCATAAACAAGTTCATACTGTATAGCACAGGGAACTATATCCAATACTGTTTTGTAGTAACTTAAGGTGAAAAAGAGTATGAAAATGAATATATGTACGTTCATGTATGACTGAAGCATTGTGCTGCACACCAGAAATTGACACAACATTGTAAACTGACTACATATATATATATTTGAAAGGACTGAAAGGACTATATATACCAAGAAAAAAATTAGATTGCTAACCAACAAAAAATCTGTCAGTAATATAATGCTAGAAACACTGAGACACAAAAGAAAATTTCAGGCATACATCTGTTTATAAAGTCATAGAAAAAATAGTGCCTATGCAAGTCCCTGATAAGCATGAGAAAATAGGAAAGGCAATACAAAAGTTCAAAATGCTTTGCTATGTAAGAGCTGCAAGATGACTCAGACACAAACTTAAGTGGTCAAAATGTCTATATAATTAATGATAAAGTAATTGAGGACATCATTTTAAATGAGATAAAAATAGCTGCTCAATTTTCATATTACTAAAGCAAGTCATTTCTGTTTATAGTAGGTTTATATTATTTTTATATGTATTTATACTTTATAAAGACATCAAATTAGATCCTGGCTGATAACTGACAGTGGAGCAACTGATTGATTTAAATGGGCATCATAGGCTTATCAGATTTCATATGCTTTAAATATACATTAGTTTTTAGCTGTCAGGAAGACTTCAATTTTCATTTATTCTAACATAGCTGTGCCACAGGCAGGTTACTCAGTATTTACAATGGAGGATCACGATAGATATAAAGATATCAAGCCTTATTGATCTTCATAGGGGTGCTTTTATAAGAAAAGGAGAATAAAATAAGGAAAATCTAAAATACTTCTTTTTTTATAGTGTTCTAACAGTTTTATCTTTTATTTTTTTACTGAGTTATAGTCCATTTACAATGTTGTGTCAATTTCTGGTGTACAGCACAATTTTTCAGTCCTTTATGAATATACATATATTTGTTTTCATATTTTTTCACCATGAGCTACTACAAAATCTTGAATATATTTCCCTGTGCTATACAGTATAAGCTTGTTTATCTATTCTATATATACAGTCAGTATTTACAAATCTTGAACTTCCAGTCTGTCCCTACTCACACCACTCCCCCCTGTAAAATACTATTAAATCAACATATATTTTTGAAGAACTATGAAAAATGGGAAACTATAAGTTGTTTCTTTAAATTGGAGCAAAGAGAACTACTTTAACTGGGAAAATAGTTAAAATCTGGCAAGTTTTATGATTTCATGTTCACCCCTGACAGCTTTTCTTTCCTCCTTTCTCCTTCAATCTTTATTGGACCTTCTAAAGAATTAAATTACAAAAAAAGAAAAAAAGAAAGAAAGAAAATTAAGAAACAGTTCTGCATCTAAAATAACCTCCTAACTGGAAAGATGGTATACTTTGTGAAAAAGTTACAGCTGCCAACTTATGATCTATGTCTCTGTCCACACTGCCTTACTTGTTAGGAAGGGTCTTAAAAAAAAGTAAAGAAAAATAGCAAATTATAATGGCTTTTACATTTTAAATTCTTTTCTATGTGTCTACAATCTGCTCTATCATGAGTTATTAAGATAAACATTATCAGCTATACTCTACTTTCCTATCATGCACATTGTGACTCTGAGAAGCACGCATGCTCTATCTTACCATCTGCAGGTGGTGTACAGGTTAATGCAGTTCTCTTGAAAATATATGGTTTGTAGTCTAGTTGTCTAACTACTACACAATGGAAAAGATGTAGAACTACTGTTACCACTGCCCTCAGTCTCTGTCATTTACCTTAAACATACCTGGAAAAGTAGATTCAAAAACTCATTGGCAAGAACATTTTTCACACTCCAGATCTGATATTCTTCTAGAGTTAAGATGGCCATTCTGAAAGAGAAACAATATTTAAGAATACCTTAAATCTTCATTTTCTTATACTATTTGAATTAAATTTGTTTTATTAAACTTGCAATGGTCATTTGTCTGAAAGAAAACTAATGATTTAATGTAGATGCTATGTATTCATCTGAAAGTAGGCCAGCAAAAGTAAGTTCAAAAGTAACCAAACTCTGAAGTAGTCAGTCATAACATGGGCAATTTATCACCAAAAATCTTCTTCCTCCAGTAAGACCTGGGAAATAACTCACAGTATCTTCTGGTTCAAGGTGAAGTTTACTAACAGAACCCACAAAAGGCTCTGGGTAGAGAAAAAGGACTATTTACTAACTTTGAAAGCATTTTTCCAAACTTTTTGGATTATGCCCTTTGACCCTAACAACTTTCTAAGATCTTTAAAACATCTGGCAATATTATTAGACTTCTTAAGAGATTTAAAAGAACTAAATATATATAATAAATGAGTATCAATATTAACATTTCCTCAAAATAAAATTTAACATTACTTTCACTAGTTGAGTAAAGCAGTATTTTTTTTTTTGGTGTCAAAGTGTACCAAAAATTACATTTATATACAGTAGACAATATTTCTTGGCAGGCAAAAATATAACCAAATGCTTCTTACTTCATGTTTTGAACAATCACCTTAACAATCCTAGATGAATAATAAAGTTCTTAGCGTTTATTACTTAATTATATTTTTATTATCTAATGATTTATTATTTAATGATATTTAATTATATTTACTATTAATGATATTCATGTATTCATTCAATATATATTACCATTTATTACAAGAAAAGATTTTAAAGCACTGTGATGGTAATTATTGGCTTTCATGATGCAACTTCCATTGAAGTATATTAACACCAATGTAATGGTACAAAATAATGGGTAATATTGTCACCATCTAGTCACCAGTGAATATGGGTAATAGGTTTGGTTGAAAGGTCCAAATTCTATTCTAAATTTTTACCATTTCATTATTATGGTTACACGGAGATGGAGAAGCTAAATGATCTTTTTTTTTTTTAATGTTCAAAAGTACAGCCATAAGAAGAAACTCGGTGTTATATAAAAATAGACAGCAATGGTAACCTCCATACTTATCAAACACCCAGAAGAAAGGCGATGGAAATTGTATCTCTACATAAGGTATTTCCTAATAGAAACTTTCCTGTTTTTCTGTTTTCATATATACCAAATAGAAATGGCTACTTTAGTTTTGGGCAGAAAAGTAAATGAAGACAGTTATCTGAATTGCCAAACAAAGATCAAGCGCTGAAAAATTCATTTCTATTGTTTATTTCTATTGAGTGTCAGTTAATAAGACTATGATGATTTCTTCTGGATTTGTGATTGAAAAACATGTTACTTATTTTTCTAAGCCTGTGTAAGACCACTATGGTCTACATCCTACCATCTGCAACTTGGTACACGTCAACATTTGAATAGAAAGGGTCAAATTAACTCATATGTGTCTCACATATATGGATTATCTTCAGTTTCACAGGGATACATAGACATTAAGGCAAACCTATTATAATATCTTTAATAAATGTTGTGAAACTAAAAAATTCAAGGCTTTATTCTTTGTAAAGTACATGCTTGTTTCTGCTATTATACACTTATTCTGGCTGCTATTAAAGAACTTAGGACAGACCCTCACCAATATTATTGAAAAAAATTTTAAAAACTATATACACCACCCAGATTGAGATAAAAAATAATTTCCAACATCCCAGATATCCTATGGTCCTTCTCAGTTAAATCACCCATCTCCAAAATCACTATTGTAACACTTATTAACATTAGTTCTGTCTCTCTTCTAGAACTTCATATAAATTAAATTGTACAATGTGTTCATTTATTCTGTGGCTTCTTTTGCTCAATATAAGTTTTGTCTTACCATAATGTATTAAACTGGGAGAAGTAAAGATTATAAACTACAGATGGCAAGGGCTGTCTCTACTTAATTTTTACAAAATGCCTAGCTTTTAAAATATATTTTTATGTAAATAACACTTAATGAAGTTTTTTAAAGGTCAAATGGGCTTTCCTTAGGGACAACTTGGAGTTATTGTAACCACAGGTCCAAATAAGCATTTAGCAGGGATGATGTAGAAGAGATTCAAGTATGTATATGTAAGGTATGTATACCAATTCAGAATATAATGTATTTTTAGAAAAGAATAAATTAGTCTCTGCTAGACTCACCTTTGTGGTGTCATGTGCATTCTATGTGTCTTCTACAATGTTGGATAGACCCACAAGTAATTCCTTTAAACCCAGAAACCCAAATCAGTAGTTAGGAAAGAGAAGGTATCATTTTTATTAGCCAGTAGCTGAAGTATAAAATATTTTCGGTCAAGTTTTTTTTTTTTTAATTCCAGAAATAGATTGCTTGTTTGCCATAAAAATTTATGACAATTTTCCAGTGGTTTCATTTTTTATTTTTACATAATACATACAGTTTACTAAATTTTCTAAGGCAAATTCTCTTCCCAATTTTGCATCTTTGGCTATGAATATTTTGAGAAACATAATATAGAACCTAGAAGTAGTAAGAAATCTTTTTCTCAACCTCTTTTAAAAAATTCTTCACTCTATGTTCCTGTTGGAAGTTTACATGCAAGATGTATACAATCAGACTTTACCAGGGTATCATCGGTGCAGTTGTCCTTCCAGACCTCTGTGCAACCACATGTCTCTCAGTTCAACCCTAGAGAGAACTCCATCACCGTCAACATCAAATACCTTGAAGCAAACTAAAGAAAAGAAACTCTTATGGAGGAAAATTACTTTTATATTCTGAAGTATAATACATTTTATTACAAGCTGCCCTAATGAAATTACTTAGTTCCTCAAACAACTACATTCTGGATTAAGTTCTTATTTGGAGGAGATTGTGTCATTAAAGTCCTTTGAACTTGTAGGAATTCCTGTACACTTCACAAGTCTCTCTCCTTATATCATTAGCCAGCTTAGAGAACTCTATCCTTCACCTAAATCTAAAGTTAAATTTCTTGCAAACTGAAAAAGAAGGGCCAAGTTACTATAGAATATCTCACAGATTTTGAGAAGGTAATTCAAGCTTTTAAATTAATTTCTAATATTTATAACTGATCACTTCAGAGTTGATTCTTACAATGCTGAAAATATTCCATCTACATTAAGAATCAACAAAAAGCTGCTACAGTCAGCCCCCTGTATCCATTGGTTCTGCATTCACAGGTATAAACAATAGATCAAAATATATATATATATATAAATTTTCCCAGAAAGTTCTCAAAAGCAAAACTTGAATTTGCTATGCACTGACAACTATTCACATATCATTTACATTGTATTTACAAATAATTACATTGTACTAGGTATTACAAGTAACCTAGAGATGATTTAAAGCATACAGGAGGATGTGCATAGGTTATATGCAAATACTATGCCATTTTACATAAGGACATGAGCATCCATGGATTTGGTATCTGAAGGGGGTCTCAGAACCAATCCTCAGCAGATAATGAGAGATGACTGTATAAAGATTTTGCCTCTCCAATGTAATTAATGTGCGCCCAATATTTTTGCCTAAGAACAATTTCAAATCTTCAATGAAGTTTACATACAACAAGCTAAAAACCCAAAATATCAGCACTTTGCTAATTAACAACAATATCAGCAAAATTGCTAGTTAGTCTAGTTGGTTAACTTCCACTAGTCCACTGGCAAAAAAATAAATTTAAAAAAAATTTAAGACAACAATTAACCTCAATTGAGAAACAAAGACTTCAGCCTCTTTAATACCAGAACTTTAATGTGAACAAATAATCTAACACAAAGCCAGGTTAGAGTAATGGTATACTATCAGGGAAGATAAAAGAAATCTAAATTTTTAAGATTAAGTAATTATCTACTTCACACACCCATGTAATAATTATGCTATTAAATTAACTGAGTGCATCACAGTACAACATTACTAAAGAATATTGAACTATTAATTATCATACCCAAAATATGCAGTATTTGTGAAGCTATATTTTAGAAAGATGCAGAGATAATGACCCTAGTGAATATGTAAGAATTAGGTTCCAATTAAATGTAAACTGCTGCATTTTTCTAAACAAATATGGTTAAGATTTATGAATATAATATGCTTATAAATTATGCCATAATATTTTAGCTAGGTTTAAAAGATAAATTTAGTATTTAATAAAATTGCTTTATCATAAATTTAATTTTGCTAATAAAATATCAATATACACAGTGATAGAAAATAAGTTGGAATTCAAGTTAAGCAAGACAAATTTTCTATATAGACTACCAGAAAATATTTTCTATATGCTTAACATTTTCAAACACATCATGACTGATGTAGTTCATTTATCACGAATTGCACATTTATCTGGAAAATCAACCATTATTAATAACAAAGATCTTAAATTACTCCACAGTAAAAAAGAATAGATGATTGAACATTTACACTGACCTCAGTAAAACCTCAGCAAGAGATTGCTATTTGCAAAAGGGATGAAAATTCAAGCCTTAATCAGACGATTTTTCACATGAATGGATGCTAATTTTTTCTCTGTATAGCTTCCAAATTTTGTGATGTTTAACACACTTACATTTCTGTCTTTCAGCCAGAGGTCCTCTGCAACAAGCTGATAGCCCACAGGATATCTCCTTAAAATCTATGTGGCTGTCATGATTTTCACCAAAAGCATTAAATAAACCTGTAAAATAGGAACACAGAATAAATCACAGCCAACAAACTTCCTGTTAATAATGACATGCTTATGAAAGGAGGCATGACTCGCATAAACTGATTTAGTTTTTAAAAGTTATCAGTAGTTTCCACTGTCTTAGGAAGTTTGTTTTTTTTTTTTCCCCCTGGCATAATTATAACCAAAATTTAACTTCCTAGAAGAAAATACTATCATTTAGTGTTTGGTTTTGTCTGCATACCTGTCTCTATCTTATATTAATTCCAAAAGTCAAAAGTGATTGTAGAATGTAAAAAACAAAACTGTATTTTAAAAATTTAACTGGAAAAAAGTCAGAGACGACAATTACCTAATTTGGAAAGATTAAGAAGAAAAAGGAAAAAAGAAGAAGAAAAGTTGAACTCTATCAAAGATATAATGTGTTGTTATTAATGAGCTTCATACAGCTCCTTCATGAAGCAAAGAAAACTAACACACTATAAGAGACAGAAATTCTGTACTGCAGTCTTCATTGTACCACTTAATCTGTATAACTAAATATATTAAATTTCAGAAATAAAGGGCAATTTATAATCTAATCCTGTGGTTTTTAAACCTTTCATAAAAAATAAATGGAATCATTTTATTTTCAAATGAAATGATTTCTCAATCTCTAATTATAAAAAGGTAAAAACATAACTGCACTGCTGAAGTAGAAGCCCTGTCTGTTCTAGCTCCCCTAACAAATATTTCTAAAACACACTAGAAACCTGAAGAATACAGACGATCTATTTCAAGAATCTAGTTCTGTGTCCTCAAAGAGCAGAAAATTGAAGCTAAGAAGTAGTTAAATGACTTGCTAAAAGTAAGAAATTTTTTTAAAAAGGTCTGAATCAGAAGAAGAAACCAAGCTTTCAGATTTCAAATACAGTTTTTGTGATTATCACACACAACTGCTCCTTGTAAACCTCATTTAATATATATAGTAGTGAAAAGATTAGAGCTAAGTGGGGACCTTAGAGATGGTCTAGTCCAGTGGTTTCTCTTAATTTTTTAACGGTGGGGGAAGGATACAGCAGTGGAACCTTCTTCTATATAAAAGAAATACAATAGACATTCCTCAGCTGAGGAAGAGGTGGGGTCAAGTGTGGAAGCTAGAGCTTTGCCTATTCAGTGTCCACCACCCTGACCCTGCACCAGACGCTGAGGCACCGCACTGGAGCACAGTTTCATAATGATTGTCTTGGTCAAACTGATTTTATATATGAGAATATTCAGGTGCAGAAAGGTAAACCGACTTACACAAGGCTCCAAAGGTGGAACAAGGCTCACGTGTTTAGCAAAGAACATTTGTAGAAAATAGAAGGATTCCCACCTTCACTCAGAGATGGACGAATTGGTGGTGAAGGTAATGAGCCAAATGTCTCTAAATCAAATCATCCAGTTCGGGATTGAGCCCTCAGCAAACAATAGCATTTCTCCAGATGAATGAAGTCTGATTCTTCCACTGACAATCAAATCAAACAAGATTATAAAATCTCACTCTTCTCTTCTGGACAATTAATTAGTTCATCCTGATAATGTAACTTCTAAATATACATTTTAATTTCCCAGTTAAACTGTTAAAAAACTACCTAAAACAAAAACTCTGAAAGACAAAAATATTGTATCTAAAGTGGCATGAAAATTCAATTCAAATTAACATAAAAGAGGCTTTAAAATGGGGAAAAAATTTGCAATTTCCCATTAAGCAGGCTGTTTAATTCCAACATGTAAAATAATAAACTAAGATACTTATTTTTTGCTTCCCACACTTTTATCTGTATTCGCTTTGGTGATTTTAATCTCTATCTTGGATTTGAAAATTCTTGATCATAGTCTCTCCTGGCTACACAGGTAACACACTAATAGCAGAAACTATGTTTGATTTATCCTGTCACTATGGTAACCACTTAAACATTTAATACTTATTAAATAAATGTACAAAGGGGATAGACCTAAGCTTCTCCTTCTTGGTCCTAAAATTCTTACTACCCCTCCTATAAAGGCAGGAGCCTCCTCTGTAGGACAGAGTGTAAATGTATCTCCTGAGAAGGATTCCCCAACAAGGGCTGTCTTTACAGCATGCTTTTAGATGTTTTTATGGGACATTTCAATAAAAGGATCAAGGACCTAAGCTTCCCAGTATGGTGGGAGTTGTGATGGGCATGGGAGGATGCTCACTTGGGAGGATGAGATGTTAAAGACACTAACAGTGAAAAGGACAGGGCAAGATGAAGGGCGATTGGGAAACAGGACCACAGAGATGTGACATCTAATTCCCACTGTCATCTGAGTGGTACCTACTTGAAAGAAACATTTCTACAGTTAAATTCTACAATGGGGTTTATTTAAATGAAGCACACATATACTCAATGAGTAGATCACATAATTTTTAGAGATTCAGAGTGCAGTAGCATTTTCAGAGTACTTTTTACATCAATAACTAGTATTTATAAATTCCTGTGTGCTAAATAAGTATGTGGAATTATTTCCGTTTTGCTTTTAGACTTACTACAGCTTAACCTATTTACTGCACTGATACAGAGTAATTTTTCTAATGAATAAAAATGATAATGTACAACCTTGTTAAAGATTCTTTAATTTCACCATCACCAGATTTATGAACATTTAGGCCTATGTGTCAGGCCCCGTTTCTTACCAGCTTTTTCACCAACACCTTACATTGAGGTTATATTGCATTACCCAGAGGTCAGGAAATGTTCTTTCATACAGCTACATCTTTATTAGGCCCTGTGTCCTCTGAGGAGGAGAAACCTTCTCCCCACTTTCACATCCTTCCATTTTACAGCCTAAACACTAATCCTTCTCTAAACACATTCTAATGCTTTCCAACCTCACCAGCTATCCCAGGATTTTAACTTCTCTCTTCTGCAACTGTCCCCCACTGTATATAGTATCCAATATTCAAGTGAATTATGAGTCCTCATTTACAGGTCTGTGGCCTCTCTAGATTACAAAGTATTTGGATTCAGTAACCTTGTGCTTTTATCACTGTTGCTGTTAGAGTTCCTTTCATAGGACCTGATACATAGTAACCACACAATAAATACTTCCTGAATGAATGAATGAATGAATGAATGAATAGCCAAGGCAATCTTCACAGCCAAGGCTTCCCCAACCCAGCTCAGTATTCTTTCTGTTATATCAAAGAGACTCTGCCCCATGAAACAATAGATACTGCACATTTTAACAAATGTATACAATTATTAGGAACTATTATTCGAACAGAGACTAGCACTACTGTTCTCATAGTTATGTCACATAAGTAGTGTATTAAAGCTCGTTCTGATTTCTTGTTTATACAAATCAGCTATGTCTGTCACCTGTTTAAATATTAGTAATTTAGAAAACAAAAGTTATTGATTTATCTACTCATCAGAAAACATTACGACAGATCTATTTACATACCTCTTATGTCAGTTTATATACCAACTGGAAAAGAAGGGGTGTACAGTCAACTCTGAGAGTATAATTGCCTGCAAAATAAATAAGAGAGAATTTTAATACCTCCAAATGGACTTCAAACCTGTATTTAATTCTAACTTTATTTTCTAATTATAAACAATATATAACAGATTTCAAATTGAAGGCATCATTCCTGGAGAATTAAAAATAGGGTGGACCCTACAGATTATCATATTCAGTGAAGTATGTCAGACAGAGAAAGGCAAATATCAAATTCTATCACTTATATGTGGAATGTAAACAAACAAAAAATGATACAAATGAACTTATTTACAAACCAGAAATAGATTCACGACATAGGAAAGAAACTATGGTTACCCAAGGGGAAAGGGGGAAGGGAAGAGATATGTTAGGAGTTCAGGATTAACAGATATACACTATTATATATGAAACAGATAACCAACAAGGACCTACTGTATAGCACAGGGAATTATATTCAGTATCTTATAATAACCTATAATGGAAAACAATCTAAAACAATGTATATGTATATGTATATGTATATGTATATAACTGAGTAACTTTGCTGTACACCTGAAACTAATATTACAAGTCAAATGTACTTCAGTAAAAAGAAATAAATAAAATTTTAGAATAGATAGATAGGTAGGGAGATAAATAGACAGACAGGCAGACAGTCTGGCTAAAACTAAAACACAAGGTGGAAATAACTCTTCAGGAGCCAGAGAGGCTGCAGCACACACTCAGGATAGGAGACTGCAGAGGTGGACTCTGCTGCTAAGGCTCCTGCAGTAACAGTAAGGGTCATTGCTCATTATGGCAGCAGTACCTAGGGGTCTTTGGCAAAGGAAGTGGTAAGGCCATAATGTTCATGTTTTTATTCATTCATTCAATTCAATGTCAAGACTTTAGACTAGAGCATGTCAGTAACTAACATGTGTCCTGTGACATTTACCTAGAAATAACCATAATACGATGAAAGCCTACAGATGCACATGCCACATGTCAGGGTCAAAAGGAAGTCTGTAGTGGGTGCTTATTTCAGAGTTGTTCCAATACATACAGGAACTATTTCTGTATGAAATATTTTAGCCCAACTTTTAAAAATAGCTCCGCAGGAAGAATGCCAAAAGTACTAAAGTTTTAAGTAGTAATCCAAGATAGGCAAATGGTAAATATACTAAAGAAATTAGGATCAATAGCTTAGCTATGAATCATAATGATTCATTTGAATCATTATAATGTTCTCTCTGGTAAAATGGAGAAATGGAGGTATTATTGAGGCATCTCATAGAAAGAGGATAATCCTAGTTTATGAGTTGGACTTGACAGACTTAAATACTGGTATACTATTTAATGACAATCTGAAATAAAATTTACCTTCTGTGTATGAGTCTGCATTGATATATGCAACCTCTCTCTCCTGGTGTGTTTTCACATTCTCCTGTAGTTGAAGCAAAGCAGTCACTTAACTCACAGCGTTTACAATTGTGGAAATACAAGCAAAACAAATTAATTCAGTAAAAGAGTGGTTTGCAGGTGCCATTATAAATCAAACACCTATGCTTTTGACCATAATTTTAAGAAAATACTATTAACTGGTTGATAATGCAATTAAAACAAGAAAGAAAAATATTAGTGATGCTGTAGCCACTGTTCATAGTAGCAGCAGGGACACCCAGAGGAAAACTGCCCCTGATCCCCTGCACCATAATATGAAGGGGGAAGTCTCGAGATGCTCAGCATCACCCTGGATCTACTGGAAGAGGACTGCTCAAAGTAAGGCCTGGAAATCTGTATTTTTAAAAGTTGTCCCTGGCAATCCTTACAGACATTAAAGTATGAGATCCCTTGATGCTGGGGATCCAAGTAACTTTACCATATTAAAAGTGAGGAAGTTGGAAATTAGATTTATCAAGAATTTTTTGAAAGAGAAGATATTGATGAAAAAGAAAAATATAGGAGGGGAGGATAGAGAAAAAACTAGAGGGAGGGAAGAGTGGCTATTAGGACAAAGACATTTCTCACACATACATGCACACACGCACACACATTCTAGAAAAATACAGCAGAAGAAGACTAATGCCATCACACACATGGGAATATGCAGAGAGAACTCTTTTCTTCTCTCTGTTTCTCTCTCTCTCTCTAGCTTGCTACCTTATAAAAGCAGTTACAGTAAAAACATTTAAAGCTGTGAGTGGTCATCCAACAAATGAGAATTCTCACCTCTGCACTTGGCCACATGGGATAGATGACAGCTGATTCTGCTGCAGAGTTTCCATTATGACAGAGCTACAGTAGAAATAAAAAAGATTCCTTAACTATATGTAAAGGTAAATGTGCTGCTGAATATGATCAAGATAGTAGAAAATGGGAAACAATATTCAAATTGTCTTTTAACTCACATGAATTTAAATTAATGCAAGGCATATTATCTTGTATCTTGGATTTATTTTATCTGTATTTTAAGCTGCTTAAATTATAGAAAGACACATGTATTTCTATATACATGTATTCAAAAGAAATTACATATTTCTAAAAGTAGATGACCTTAATGAATAAGATCTGATTCATCTAAATAACTGTATTATGAAATGCATGTTCATAACACCAACATAATAATAAGACTTTGCCATATAAATGGAATCAAATGTGATACAAGTAACTGTGATTTTATTCCCATACTTATTTGATTCATATTATTATTTTAAAGTATGCAGAAATGAGTCAGAAGGAAAGCATTTTAAAAACCAGACACAATAATAAGAAAGATATGACATTCTTTAAATCAATTCTATAAAATTTGGACTCATAAATGATGAACAAAACAGAGGATAGTCACAGGAAAGTGCTTTTTGGTGCGCCTGCCTTTAAAAAAATACACAAGCCTACCTTGAACATGTAAGAACTTAGAGTTACTGGACAGAGAGCCTAAGGGAAGAAGATGAAAGAAGGGGGTCTATGAGAGACACTTTAAAATAAAGCATTAAGAGCCAGTGACAAATGAAAATTAATCATAATTGAATTAAAAATAAATCCTTGAAATTTTAGAGTAATTCAATTTACAAAATCATTGTACTATACTTCCCAACCAGGCACTTTTGTAAATGGTAAAATACACCTATGGTTACAATTTAGTGTGGAATCCATAAAGGAGAGACTATAATCAGAGTATAGTCATCTTAAAAGAGCATGTTGTTTTCCTGGATAGAAGAAACCCAAGGAAACTGTAAAAAATTGAAAATTAATGCCAAGGATCTAAATCAGATTTTCAATAAGCTAATTCACTTGTCAGAAGCAGCTTCCTAGGTTTGACTATTTTCTGAGCTTACAGATTTTACTTACTTATCACAAAACAAATATAAATAGAAACAAAAAAATATTTTAAAATTAATGAAAAAATTGGTTTGTGCTTAGTAATTAAGAGGTTGTTCTGTTTTGCCAAACTGATGTAAAAGCAAAACCAAACTCTATTTCTTAAATTTTCTTGTTTTTATCCAAATTAAAACAGTATCAGGTAATGGAACACATCTGTGATTACCCTGAGATACATGTTGACCAAGAAGATATGTTTACTGTCTTAGTTACCTCAGTCCATTTGTGGAACCCAGAAGTCCAAATTTTTCTGCATCCCAGCTGGCAAAAATGGCAGTTCTTCTCGGTCTCCAGCCTGTAATCATTGTTAACATATATGGTTAGGTACACCTGCCTAAAAACAAAGGAAAATTCACTGAAGTCACTTTCTGTCATCACTTGCCAATGAAACATTATTTACCTCTACTAATCAGTTTTCCAAAATTCTGGACAACTTCTTATAAATCAGCAGTTCCACTGGTTAGGTCAATACCTCCAAATACCCAGAATTCCTGATGATCTCCCAGAATAACACATCTGTCTGGAAAGGAAGGCATTCAAAAGAATGACAACTTAGAATGTATTATAAAGAGCAGTAATTTATGTTTTTAAATTAAACTTCCTCCTGCTTGAGTTTCCTCCATTGAAAACCATTAAGGTAGTGTCTCCTTTTAGAATTTACCTTTTTTTCCCCACATTTAATTATATCACATCAACCAGGAAAAAAATATTAAGAGTTGATTAAGATTTATCTTCTCTTACTCCTGTAATCTTTGTAAAAACAAAATGTTTTAAGACATTTTAAAAAATTCACCAACTCACCAAGTTTCACAGGTCCTCAGGTAGTTCTGATTACATCGTACATGCTTGTGATTTTCTTGATGTTATGAACATGCATTTTAACCTTCCTAGAATTTCACAAAGGGAACAAATTACTTCACATAGAGCATTATGTCTAACAGGTTCCTTCCAATGTTTTATTATAAGTCTCAGAAGTACAGAAAACTGTTTAATAGGATGATAAATTCCCATATGCCCACCACCTAAACTCAATCATTGTTAATACTGTTGAACTATTTGCAAGCGAGTTGCGCAAATCATGACAGTTCTCTCCTATGTATTTAAGAATGCACCTAACGGTGAAATAAAAAAAAAATCAGTATTTTATATTTTTCCTCCCTCATAGCTCCATTGTTGGTATTTATTTAAACTTCAAAATTATTACTCAACGTGAAAAACAATCTTGTTCTTAGCAATTTTTTTAAAAAAAAAATTTGTATTTGTCTATTTAGAGCTCAAATCAATTAAGGGATATAAGCCCCAGGTGCTTTTTTTGATAGTTTGACCAGGGAAAATTTCTGTTTCTAACTTTTCTCTTAAACTGTTACTGAAGCTACATGCTCTGTTTTCCTTGTGTCTGTATGTATCTGTTTATAAATCACATTTTTCATTGTGTACCTCTAGAGGGTATTAATACATGAGATAATAAAGTCTCCTATGTTAAAGGAACTCCGTTCTAATTGAGTTAAATAAACACTTTTTAAAAAATTCTTATAAAATAAAACAACTTCTAATACCTTAAGAGTTCTGAAGTTTTAAAACAAGCTTCTTACAGAACTTATAAAATACTTGCAGAATCCAAATTCACATTGCTAAGGCAAATCATTAACCAACAAGGCTCATTCAACCATTTTAGTTTAATAAAAAACAGCTATCTCCTCTCTGATTCATCAGTGTGAAGTTTCCCTTTCCCTCTACATTTCAAGCCAGTCAAATTAAAGTTCTGATCATGCCATGCTGTTTCCCAGCCCTGCACAAACTGTCCTCTGTAGCTGGTGTTTACTGCCTGTCTTGATTCCGTGGAAAACTTACTGTTTGTGTAAAATTAAGCTCAATGAGCACATGTTCCGTGGTCATGCCTCCTTAACACCAGGGCTGTTCGGGGTTAGTAACAGTAACGACTATGATGGTAAGCGCACGGGGCCATGTAGCAGTTACGCGTTCACCACTGTGACCACTTAACCCACCCCCACAGAAGTGACCGGTGAACTTCGTTCCTTTCCCCCTTCTCTCCTACTCCTTCCCTTAAGTTGACCTAGTATTTTGCATGCACAGTGTTTTGACAGTTATCTGAAACACTGTTTTAAGCCGTCAGTTGAAAAGGGAAGACAAAACGTTACACCTGGCCCGGACGAGGAGAGGGGTTTGGAGTGGCCCAGAGGAAGCCGAACGGGACGCGCGGCCTCGGATCACAACACAGCCCCGTTCCTTCCCGAGTTTCGCAGCCGGGAAAGAAGAAGCCTGGGGCCCGGACAGCATCGGGGCCTTCGTGGGAGGCCGAGGGAGGGACGGAGACCCGCGCAGGGTTGGGGAGGGGCCTGCAGGGACTCACCGTCTGTGCAGCGGCTCCTGACCCACAGCTGGGCGGGCGGCGGTGGCGGTTGAGGCGGCGGTACCGGCTGAAGGGGCTGAGGCGGCAGCGGCGGCCGTACCGGCTGAGGCGGCTGGGTGGTCGCCGGCTGCGGTGCCGGCTTAGGGGGCTGAGGCGGCGGCGGCGGCGGCTGGAAGGACTTGAGGGACTCGAAGGCCTTCGCCAGCTTTACCAGGGTCACCATGGCGGCCTCCCGCCACGCGGGGTTAGCCCCCAGAGTCGCCGGGCCGACTGGCGGCTCCGGTCAGCAGCGGTGGCAGTGAACGGAGCTCGGCCGCCAGCAGTTGCGGACCCCAAGCGCGCGGCCATCTTGGAGCCGTCCCGACAGTCCCCGCGGCCCTGCGTCCTGCCATGCTCGGCCGGTGGGGCGGGGCCGGGCCGCGGGATTGACAGCCGGAGGCAGCGGCCTCCGCCAATGGCTGCCTCGCTCGCCCCTTGGGCTCAAAGAGCCGCCACGGCTGCTGGAGTCACTGCCGTTCTTCTTGGCGAGGGGTGGGGGGTACTGCACGGAGATCGGGAGGGCGGTTCGAGGGCGGGGTTGTAAGGCAAGGCGAGGAGGGTGGGGAGGGCGGGTGACTTGTGATTGAGGGTCTCTCTCGGCGAGGGGCGTCCCCGGATGACGCATAGCATGTGGCAGGGAGGCCGGGCAGTGGGCTGGGAGCCCAAGACCCCCGCGGGGCGCTTGCCCACCCCGCGGCGCGGGCGGAGGGCCGGCTCGCCGGACAGCCTGCTATAATATGTTGACTGTTACATATTTGGCCTTACCCTTGTTAGTAGCCTCAAATCACTCCTTGTTCACCTTCAGGATCATTACCATAGATATACTTCTGACAATCCTCGTACTTAACTATGTTCCCTCATGCTACAGGGGCATGCACATGCTATTCTCACTCTTAGAAATAATCTTTTACAGATCAATCCCCTACTCCCCTCAAGGGATTTGCCTATCTAATTCCAATCACTCTCATTGCTCAGCTAATTTGTGAATTCACAAAGCCCATTACATTAACATAATTCCTTAACACCATGTAATTCTCCTTTATCACAATTATTAAAGTATACTTTATAATAACATAAAAACTCTTCCATGCATGAAGGTTGATATACAACAATTAAGTTCACTGTATGAAGTTGTAAGTACATATACTGTATATTATGAAAAATGTTAAGGAATTACATACTATAGTTAAGTTCATTCATATTTTTTCATAGAAATATGGAAATATTTATTCCAAGTTGGATCATCACTATATGTGTGCGTGTATATATGTATATATCTTTCATCCTTCATTCACATTATAAGTTCTGATAAAATATTGCCAACAATTAACTTTTATACCAAGGAAGGAAAGAAGGAAAGAGGAAGGAAGGAAAGAAGGAAATGGAGGGGTTTTAGAACTCTTGAGATTGAGACATAGTAGATAAAAACTCAGATCTGTACATTTGTATATGATAATTATTTTCCTGAAATTATATAAAAACGCATAAAGAAAACTGAAAGCTAAATATAAAATTATTTACAACCCAAATTTGAGTTTAATTTATATCTTCAATTGATATGCATTTTTTTTAAATTTAATACTACACTGTTCCATTGCTATAATCAAATTCATAAACAGAAAACTATATATGATATATAATCCTCTCACCATTTATAACATCTCTGAAAGCATTTTTGAAGTAGAATATTTTATATTTAAAGTTTTTATCATTAGAAAGGCTTTGAATATTTTAACACTATTAGATTTAATTTACTTCGTCATATTATTTTTTCCAATACATGTGAAATAATATCTTATATGGTTTTGATTCATTCTTTAAGTAGTTTGTTAATATTGTGTAATAAGTGAATTCATGAAATATTGTTATAGAGTTAGACATTTTTATTTGAAGATGTCATCTTTTGTAGTATAATAATAAGGCCATTATTGTAGGAATGTGAAGGAGTTAGACATTGCTTTTAGTAAAATCATCACTCTAACGGGCATATTGGCAATAGCAGCATGTGGTGAAGATCATGTCAATTTTTTGTAAATTTTTAACAAATTCTGAAATCACTCTGGTTGCTTGCAAATTTATAAAACACAATTACTTAGTGGAAGAACAAGGCTGTAATCAGTGCATGACAAAGTAATGCTGCTTAATAAATAAGTGAGAAGAATTAAGTTTAATTCAAGGAAAGCAGCATTCTTAAAATATTTTGAATTGATTCGAGAAACAGAGATTTTGTGATTATTTAGCAGAGTTTATATAGACATTTATGTGTGTGTGTGTGTGTATCCTTCATCTCTGTATCAATTCAAATAAGATTTTGCCAAAAAAATAAATTTTAGAGCCAAAAATACCAATCAAAAAGAAAGAAAAGAAGAGGGAAGGAAAGCAGGAAGGCAACTTAACATCAAAAAATTTCATCATTATTTAGAGTAAAGATCTATATCAACTAAACATTTGTATTGTGACCTCCACATTCCACTAAAACTTATGTCATTTACCTACAAATATAAGCTTTTATTTGCTTCTACAATAAATAATACATAAATTTAATGAAACTGCAGCTCAAAAGACGGAAATACCATTAGAAATTCAGTCATCCAGTGCAGTAGCTAAAGCATGGGTATGACCTGACTCTAAGCAATCAGAACAACCAAGAAAATGTGCCAAACTGTTGGATATCCAGATTTGTTCCCAGGGCAGGGAAATAGGCATATCAAGATAAGTAAAAGAATATACCATGTTTAAAGCTTAATTATAATGCAAAATAGATATATATCTATATCTATTTCAAAATGTTAAATTTAAAAGTGGACCAGAAAAAAAAATAAACAAAATTACTTCTATAGAGAAAACAAAGAATAGCCTTGTCTTCTTCTATTAAAGACTGACTAGCCACAAAATATTATGGAAATAGCTATAAAACTTTGAGAAAAATATTATAATTCTATAACTGTGTTACCACTAATGTTGTTATGTTTGTAGTTAAGCCAAAGTAGTACCAAGACATTCAAAGAATCAGAAGGAATGGTAACTATATATTTATCCTAAAAAATAAATATAAATACTAAGAAAAGGATACATTTTTTAAAATTTAAGAAGTACAATATGATTATATAAATGCTATGTTAAAGGGTATTGAATCTACAGGTAGACAAAATAAGGATCACGTCTATTTTGAAAATATTTCAAAATAAATGCCAATAAATAAAAGTAATTCTTAAAATGATACTTCCGTCTAAATTGTTTGATTTCGTAAATGCATGTTACATTATATCAATTTGCATTATTGATTATTATATGGTTAATAACACAGATACAATTAAAAGAAAATTATAAAAAAGTTGAGATAGCAAAAATAACTTTCTTTTCTAATATTTACAAATAAAAGATTTAACAGTGAATTTTTTATCAATCATAAGTCTTTATGTTTTCAGTAAAATATAAAATTATAATGGAGAAAAAAGTAAGCAAAAAATGATTCAAATAAAAATGTTAAGGGGAATAATCGTTTATAACATTTGCCATCTACCTCTGCTTGGTACTATAACCAATCACAAGCCACTGTAGCCGCTGACCTCCAACACTCCCTAAAAGTTCACAGTGGAGATCAGGAATGGAGCACTTTGTGCTGTGGGAAAACTGACAAAATAGAGCTTCAGATAGATGTTTTCAGGAGATTTTATAAGTCCCAATTCTTGCATCTCCTTATATCTAGAAGAGCACTAAATTCATTAATGGTGACGTCTGCTCCCCATAACTGGCAAAAGAACTCAATGTGTGTTTGATTGCACGTACTCCCCTTCACTAAAATTACATATATAATATTGAATTTCCCCCTGCCTCTTCAGAAAAGGTCCTAAGAGCCATCTGAGGTGCTGTCTCCTAGATTATAGTCCTCAGTTTGCCCAAATAAAACTTAATCCACAACTCTCATGTTATACAATTTTATTTTAGTAAACAGCATGTATATTAAAATAGTTCAAAACATTGATTAACAATTGGTGAAAAGATACCTCTGCCTATATAATTTCAAATTGAAATAAAAAAAAAACTGGGCCACCATGATAATGAATCTGTGTAAGGAGAGACATTTTCAGCATGATGAAAGGAAGATAAATCACTCTAAGCTTAAAACTATGCATCTGGACAAATTAGCAGTTGTGAGAGTAATAACCAAATATACTTCTAGAAATAAAAAGGATGAAAAAAAATTTACACCCAGACATCTTCACAGAGAGAATTTCTGGAGGATGTACTTCAGCCCAGTCTGCTTGATGATCCATGAACTGGTCCAACACAGAGGGGAAGGAGACCATAGAAAGAAGCAGAGCCCTGCAGCTTAGTGGGCAGCAGGTTTTATCAGCAAGATAACTTACTTATGAGACTTGTCTTGAGCAGACACAAGAGTCTCCCTGCAACCCCACCAGAATCTTAAAAGTTTATATAGAAGCCTTAAAATACTGTCCGATGGTCTCGGCAACAAGCACATTACTGTCACAAGGCTGAGTACTTGGTGGGGCTTCTGCAGGGAAGGCAAGCGAAACACATTCCAGTAGTCATGTCCTCTTGATGATCCCTTCAAGACTGATCCCTATCAGGTATAAGTAGTGGGGAAAAAGAAGAAAAGGAAAACAGAGTTAATGACTTGTTGGATATGTAAAACATTTTAAAATTTCTGTGCAAAATTTATAATTAAAATAATGAGTATATTTTTAATGATACCATTCTGGAAGTCTCTATATCAAAGATTAAATTTAGTTAATTATGGGCTTGTGAGTAATATTTTTTCTGTTTCTATATTTCATAATCTATATTATTCACTAAAGATTTTTAAGAATTTAATTACAAAGTTAAATCATTTCAAATGTATAAAGAGATATTAGAATGGTTATTTTAATAGAAAAATGACAGTGTGAAGCATTAAAAACAATGTAACAACGTCAGTAAAGCTGAGTAATTATATTTCTTATGGTTTTCACAAATAAAAAGTTACTTTGTTATTAATAATTATATTTACAGTCTTTGAAAACCATCAGGGATTCTCAATATAGAATGTCTAATGTTCATAAAGCAAAATTGTGTGCATAAGTTGATTCTAGGACAAAAATATACATATATATAATACACACACACATAATACCCAGGAATTACATACAAAAAAGAATGTTTAATTCTTTATTTGTTACATTACAGTAATATCTGATTTTTTTTTTGCATTTCTAAATTATGAAACATTTGATACATACAGGTTATGATTATAAAATATTTATCCATTACTCTACCACCCAAACTGAGAAATAAAACATGACATTTCCAATATATTTACCCTTGCTCATTTATGTTGCTTAAAACTAAAACTGATATAACTACATTTTATAGTAATAGATATTTCTTTCTGGTGTTTCTTTTTCTATATTTTTATTTTCAATAATTTTTGCAGCATGTTTAAGTGTTCCTCTTGCAAATATCCTAGAGATTTCCCCCAAATATCTGAGAATTTATGCATTTTAATGTCTTTTAATAGGAAAATTGACTTAATTTAGGCTTATCCATATGTATTATTGACTAATTTATTTATGACTTTATTTTGTTTTCCACATATAACTTTGTTCATTAATTTTCTTTTTTTTGAGTGACTTTCTTTTGTTTTTCCTTCAGATGTGTTTTTCAGGCATTAAACACCTCATTCGTTATACCACTGAAGATAATTTCATTTATTTCATACTTGTATAATATTTTGGCTATTTCTAGAATTTAAAATTCAGGATGACTTTTCTACAAAACATACATTTCAAGAAGCTGTCTTCTAATCCAGTTTTGCCAATATTATATAAAAAAAACCTGTTTATTGTTATTTTCTGATAGTTATTATTCTATCCTACACAAGGATAGTTAAATTTTTTCTGATTATATATTTTTATATATATTTTCTACTTTATATCAAGAAAATAATCATGTTAACTGTTTTTTATAAGTTCATTATGGTATTTTGCTCCATCTTTGGAAATTAGTTTCTGCTATTTAAAGGATTATCTAGTCCATATTTTGACTTTGTTCACTTTACTTTTTGATATAGCACCAAAGGCATGATCAACGAAAGGAAAAATTTCTAAGCTGAACTTTAAAAAAAATTACAATTTGTTTTCTTTGCAAAAGACATTGTCAAAAGGATGATAAGACGCCACAGATTGGGAGGATGCATATTCAAAAGATACATCTGATAAAAGGCTATTAGCCAAAATATACAAAGAATTCTAAAAAGCTCAACAATAGAACATTAAACAACCTGATTTAAAAAATGAGCAAATTACCTGAGCAGATACCTCACCAAAGATGATGACAGATAGCAAACATACGAAAATATGTTCAGCATTATATGCCATTAGGAAACTACAAATTAAAACAAGAAGATACTACTACATACCTATTAGACTAACCAAATCTAGAACACTGACAACACCAAACACCCTGCCAAGATGTAGAGCAACAGGAACTCTTACTTATTGCTGATGGAAATACAAAATGATTAAAACAGTTTGGAAGGTAGTTTGGCAGTTTCTTACAAAACTAAATGTGCTCTTACCATAAAATCCTTCAAGTCTACTCTTTACAGTTTACCTAAAGGAGCAGAAAACTATGTCCACATGAGAACCTACACAAGGATATTTACATCAGATTTGTTTGTAATTACCAAAACATGGAAGCAACAAAAATATCCTTCAGTAGGAGAATGGATAAACCATAGCACAATCAGACAATGGATTATTATTCAGTGCTGAAAATAAATGAGCTATTACGCCATAAAAAGATAATATAGATCCTTAAATGTATACTGATAAGTGAAAGAAGCCAATCTACAAAGGCTATGAATTATATGATTCCAACCTCATGATATTCTGGAAAAAACAATACTATGGAGATAATAAAAAGATGAAAAGTTGCTAAGTGTTATGAGAAAGGGAAGATTGATTAGGTAAAGCATAGAGGATTTTTAGGGCAGTGAAACAATTGTGTGTGGTACTGTAACAGTGGATAAATACCATTGTACACCTGTCCAGACACATAGAGTATTCAACACCAAGAGTGAGTCCAAAGGTAATTATGAGTGATTATAATGTGCCAGTGTAGATAAGTATATATTTATATATGCTGCTGGGTCCTATAGATCCCAGGACATGGGCTTACTCTGGGAAGAATGATTGTTGCATCAGGGTCTTGGTCCTCTCACATATGTAGATATAGGGTAGACTGATAAAAAAAGAATGTCTGGATATTGAGAAACTCAAAATTAAAGTGAGAAGATTTACAATAATAAAAACCAACTAATCCCTTGAAGATTTCTAGAGTAATTAGACAAAAAAGAACAGGGAGGATTTTCTTATAGAGTTTCCAACCTTTGTCTAACAATTTGTACACCTCACAGAATATATATATTTTAAATGTACATATAAAAATGACAAAAAATAACTATATAGTAAGTCAGAAAGGAAGAGTCCACAAATTTCATGATGCTAAAGTTCTACTATTTTCATAAAAATAAGTAAGATAAAATTTAAACAACAAAAATGGCTAATTGTCTGGCTAACTGAAATTTATGAACCTTCTTTTTGAGATTAACTAAAACATGTACTTGATTATTAAAGCCCTTAATGTGCTTTTATTTTTATCCTATTTACCTCTCTTTCTTCACTACGGAGTATCCTGAGATTTTAAAATGCATTCTCCTGCTTTTCTTTATAATTTCTTGAACACACTTATATATCAATAAAATGATATCATTTAGTTTAAGTTGCCATTTATATTTATTAAATGTTATATTGTTGTTCAATTTCCCCTGAAACATTCTCTTTAATGCAATTTTTATATTTAGAATTATTAATTTTTATAAAACTGAAATTTTTAGAATGCAACTTAAAAATTACTCCATTAATCCATTTTCCAAAAAGTGGATATTTGAGTTATCTACAATGTTTGATTACTATAAGCAATGGTGTTATAAACATACTTGTATATTTATCTTGGTGCACACTGAACACAGGCAGAAGGTTTAAGGTAACTTAGGAAAGAAATTGCTAGATTTCGTGTGTTGAAACCTTTAATTTATAAGGATATTATAATTTTCTGAAGTTAATGTAATAGAGGGGAACAAATCTGACTCTATATTAGATCTGTTCCTTTAGCTTTGACCACTGTGCCCTGTTTCCTAGGCTTGGTCTTGCTAGCTTTACACTCACATAAAGATAACAAGCTGTAGAATAGAGAATAACATTTGTTGGAGGTTTACAGGGACACCATGAACTGACCCACATGGACAGCTGCAAGAACAAAGAATTTCTACAGCTAGAAGTTTGCAACAACCAACCATACACCCTCCCTTGTTTTTTGTTTGTTTGTTGTTGTTGTTTGTTTTTGTTTTTGTTTTGTATAAAAGAAGCCTGTATTGTGACTGGACCTGGATGGTTCTCCAAGACATTATTCAGCCATCCTCTCAGTCTGCCAGCTTTCCAAATAAAGTCGCTATTCCTTGCCCCAACACCACGTCTTTTGTACTTAAAGTTTAAAGTTTAAACTTAAAGTTTCACGTTTGGGTAAGTGTTTTTCTAACTTTTCTGCTAAGTGTTACTGTCTAATATTTATGGCTGGAATTTACACTCACCTAAATTTCTTCAAGAATAACTTGACTATCGTTGGCTGTGTCTTTTTCCATATAAATTTTAGAGTAAGTTTGTTGAGTACCATTCAAACCTCTGCCAGCATTTAATCATAGAGATTAAATTTGTGAATCACTTTGGTAAGATTTTATATGGCTAAAATATAGGCTTTCCATATATTCATGAAGAAGCTATATTTCTCCAGTTACTTTTGTATCTTTAATGCATTTCCACACAGTCATATTTTTTTTCTGATGGCTCACAAGACTTTTATTTGGTGAATTTCTTTTCTTCATATTTTCTGTGGTTAAAATTGTATCTGTTTATTGCATTTCTAACATTTTGTTTCTAGGCATAGAAATACACCTGATATTTAGTCCCTGAAAACTACTCTTTTATATCTATTTTTTTAACATAAACAGTTTAGATTATTTCTTTCAGATTCTAGTAAATAATACATTTGATTCTGTTTCTTACTAAGTTCTTAAGTACCTCCCTTACAATGATGAATGGAAGAGGTCATAGAGGATATTGTTACCTTGTTTCTAATTTTGAATTTAATGTTTTTACCTTTTTTGTATTAATCACAATAGTTTACTTTGGGTGTTTTTTTTTCCCAGATATTCTTTGTCAGAATAAAGAAGTTCTTTCATTTCTTGTTTTCTAAGAGCTTTTTATTAGGAATATTATTGGACTTTAATCACGTACTTTCTCTGCATCTTCTGAAATGATCAATTGCTTTTCCCCTTGTAGTTTTGTAATCTATTAATGTGCCATACTACATTAATTTATTGTATACAGGCAAACTAATTTGCATTGTTGGAATAATCCCATTTATTTTTACAGGTCAATTTTGCCTACAGATTCATATTTTTCTACTGTATTTATTTAGTTTTCTTCTGTTATTTTGTGTGATAGTAAATATGAGACAGTTTACGCTTTAAGAATTAAATATGCAATGCTGAATCTCACTTTTTTCATAAGGGGTACATGAGCTCAAACTATTTAAATTGTGAGTTATGAACAAGTAACATTTAGTCAACCTGTGATGAAAGAGTCATGGTGAAAAAACGCCCACTATAAAACTATGTAAAGTGAACGCTAGGTCCTTGCTTCACCTAATCCACATAACTGGATGTTTACATTTGCTTTTCTCACAGGAGGGTACATCCTTCTTTTAATTTTATATTTATATATAATATGCTGGAAGGAGCATATTCTTGTCAGAGATTTTATAGTTACTAATAATTTAATCTAATTTTAAAGGGGTCCATGTCAAAGTGTACCAAATAACTACTTCCAGAGATTTGAGTTGTGACCATAATCACTGAAAATACACAGTTAATTTATGCCAAATGACTTTCTATTATTAGTGTACATATGTACATGAAAAGGTTGTTTTAGTAAATTTAGTACATTATACAAGGACTAACAATACAAAGGTCCCTAAACATTTAAATTTTCATTAGTAATATATTTATGTGTGATCATTGTTTTAATCATGTAATACTGTTTATTGCTCATACATGATATACCAAAATCATGAAAGACATAGCTCTAAGGACTAGAGGTGTATAATATAAAATAAGAGTGCGCTTTATTTTAAGGAGTTAACAGTTACATATTAATGGCTTTAAGTCTAGCATATATTTCTTTCTCTTAGTGGCCTTGAATTTTTATATTTACATTGCCTATTTGTCATTTTTTGAGCCAACTCAGATGAAACACAAACAAAACTCTAAAAAAATACCTAAACACACTGACATAACTTTTTTTTAAATCAAGAAGCAACTCCATCACTGTCTTCCATGTTTATGTAAACTGGTTAACTACACAGGGAGCTTACAGGGCCTTCTGAGGAGAATAATTTGCCTATACTTTGATGATCACTTAAGAAATTGTCATGGATACATTTGGTAGAATATAATCATTCATATTACTACATTTATTACATTAATGTTTTCATTGTTTCTGCCTTTGTTGCTTGGTTCTTAAATTATAGTTAAATAATTATGAAGCCTCTGTTTCCTTAAAAGAGGGAACACATATTTATACTCCTGTAAATATTTTTAAATACAAGATCTAAAAAGAAAAACATATCTGATATTGCAATCACTGTAAAACACAGATTCATTTGTGTCTGTCAGCTATGGGTCTGCAACAAAACATCCCATAACTTAGAGGCTGATAAAGATAAATATTCTTATGCACTGACTAATTGTTCAGCTGGGGTTCTAACTCAAACTGCTGACCCACAGGGCCAGCTCTGCTGAGACCTCTGATGCCCTCACTTTTGTTTAGTTCTAGGACATGGGTTCAGTTCAGGTCTAATCTTAAGTGCCTTTGATTTGTTTGAAACCAATCAGCCTACTCAGCATGTCTTCATGGTAGAGGTAGAGTACAAGAGAGAAAGCCCAGTGCATAGGCACATTTCAAGCCTTGGCTTGCATCACATCATATCTGCTGATAGCCTAAGGGCCAAAGCAGGTTACAAGTTCAAGCCCAAAAGTAGGAGAAGATAAATACTCCTCATGTGGAAATATAATGGCAAAGGATATTCTAATATGCACCATAACCTTCTCTGACCTCCACTCAAAAGTTCCCCACTGAAAATTAGAAGCTTAATTGTAATGGTTAGTAATTTTAAAAAAGATATTTTTTAGAAAAAGGACTCTATATTAATGCTTTCTATATCACTGACATTTAAGACAGTGCTGGTCACGTATTAGGCACTCTCTAAATGTTTACTGGCTAGCTGGCTGGGTGACCTGGTGTCAGACACATAGACATGTTATCAATATAATAATGTCCAACTAAAAGAAAGTTACATTATTGTACCAAGAACTGGATTGTCTTGCTCACGCAGTTTTTAAAAAATATGTATATAAAATATAATATACAGTATAATTCACTCAGTTCACAATATGAAACACAACAATGAAGGTAATATTCCCACTGGATATTCCCCATTGACATTCTCTGATGTATTAACTCTCCTGGAAGGAGTTGCATTAATTATTAGATATTTAATTAGATTTTCACTAATGGTGTAAACACAATATGAAAATTCACTTTGATTTGCATTGTCATTTAGATTCACTAATCAACTGAGAGATATGAACAATCATGGCAGGAGACTGAAACTTCAGCATTGAGGGGTTTTTAATATATGCTTGGCATCATTAGATGAACATATATTCTCGATTACAGAATGTGAAATTCCATTAAATTACCCCATATGAGTCAATGCCCAGAGGACCATTTTTGATCAGGGTAGAATAACTCATTTTCTAGGAACTAAGGATGGAAAATTTCATATTTTAATGAAAAGTAGCATCATGAATACTCTTTATTCCTTCACTGTAAAAGACAGGAACTGTTATTCCCCTTCAGTAAGTATAACAGTTGCTTGAAAGAATAAACAGAATTTGAATTTAAAAACTAGAAAAATTCTTTGTTTTTGTTTGTTTGTTTTTTTTTGTGATTTAGATTCCACGTATGAGCGATCTCATGTGGTATTTTTCTTTCTCTTTCTGGCTTACTTCACTAAGAATGACATTCTCCAGGAGCATCCATGTTGCTGCAAATGGCATTATGTTGTCAGTTTTTATGGCTGAATAGAATTCCATTGTATAAATATACCACATCTTCTTTATCCAGTTACCTGTTGATGGACATTTAGGCTGTTTCCATGTTTTGGCTTTTGTAAATAGTGCTGCTATGAACATTGGGGTGCAGATGTCATCCTGAAGTAGATTTCCTTCTGGATACAAGCCCAGAAGTGGAATTCCTGGGTCATACGGTATGTCTATTTCTAGTCTTTTGAGGAATCTCCACACTGTTTTCCATAGTGGCTGCACCAAACAGGACAGAAGTAGACTCACAGACAGAGAATACAGACTTGTGGTTACCAGGGGGGTGGAGGGTGGGAAGAGTAGACTGGGATTTTAAAATTGTAGAATAGATAAACAAGATTACACTCTAGCACATGGAAATATACACAAAATGTTATGATAACTCACAGAGAAAAAAATATGACAATGAGTGTGTATATGTCCATTTTTGACTGAAAAATTGTGCTCTTCAATGGAATTTGACACAACATTGTAAAATGATTATAAATCAATAAAAATGTTAAAAAAAGAAAATAAAAAATAAAAAATAATAAAAAAACTAGAAAAATTCTGTACTTTTTACTTATTTTGCCAGTGATTTTCTTTATAATTATTAGCAGTAAAAATCACAAAGTCAATTGGGATCTATGTCCCCCCCTTTTTTTTTTAGTATCGGCTAAATGAGCTAACCCTGCAAATAACACATTATCTTTGCCCACAACAGGCATGTGTGTGTGTGCCCCCACATACACAACACAATATATACACACATCCTCCTTAATACTATTTATTGTACTATAAAATCTCCTAAGTTTAGGACCAAAGTCATTGTTTTGAACTCTATGTCTCTGATGAAAACACAGAAATGAATTCTTCACTGCCTCTCCTATGAAACAGTCATTGTCAAACACTTGCACTGCTCTGTAACTACTGACTACATGTCTTTCACTATCTTAATAAGACCACATACTCCCAACATCAGGCACTGTGGTTTGAACCTCAGTCTATATACCGTGTACATAACAAAGCCTAGCCCAGATTTGTTTAAAATCTGTTTTCTGCAATAGGGCCATAGGTTTGATTGGGATAGTCTCTTGCAAAGTCTCCTTTGATTTTTCTTTAAAATGAATTTCTAATTCCTCAGTTGTCTTAGTTATGATAAGGTTTACAAACCCAAATGAATTTGGAACACACCATAATCAACATTTGTATGAATGAATCATAGAAATATGTGCACAATTGGTAAAATATATACCACAGTGGTTGGTGTAAGTAGTCAGTTGTATTACAAAAAACAATAATAAAATAAAACAGGCACATGAAAAGTTCAGTAAATTATACAAAATTTTATTTATGATCTATATAATTTTTCTTACTTTATCTGGGTAATTTTCTATTTTATCTATCGAATGATAGGATTAAGAAAGATAATTTTGAAATTTCTCTTCATTTCCAAGAAAAATATAGTAGAACTTAGAAATCTATATATTAATGGCATTTGCATTTATTTATACACAGTTCCTATGTGTTTCTGGTTAGAAGTAGAAATTACTGGCTTAAATGTGTGCTGGTTTCCACTGTTCACTAGCTAAAATTGAAGTAAATAACTATTAAAAATAATAACTATTTAAAATTCAAAGCACTGAATTTTTTTCCAACTAATTTTATCAGAGCAGCAGTTACATAAGATTTAAATCTATATTTATATTTCTCTTGGTAGTACATGAACTTCAGAATTCCATGTAATAGAATTTGTAAACTATCCACCTCTTTGTCTGTATGTGTCATGAACATTAAATTATTAATATATTATCTTAGAAGTTACAAGTAAGGATTTAGTTAACAAATGATTATTGAATTTTTTATGTAAATTTTGTGTCCTGCAGTGTAAAAATTTGAAATCTACAATCATAGACTATAGAACAAGCAGATATACACAAGACAAGTTAAGCCCACACTGTTTCAAGAGGCTTCTATTTTTAAAATGTATTAAATATTTATTTTCACAGATTGATGTGTTTAGGCAAATCGTTTTAAAATATGTTGTCACAATTACTTTGGAAACAACAATAATTTTTATCACTGTCATAATTTTCAGTGTATATTCACATGTGATTCCAACAACTATGACACTGAGTTGCTGAAGCAAAATCAAACATTTTAGAAATAAAGAAATTAAATTATAGGAAAGTTAATTGACTTGCAGCAATTTTTTGCACTGTCATCTTGGCTAAGCTAGAATAGTTTACAAGAATCCCCTATGCTGTATGATACTTTGTTAACTGGCCCAAATAAGAAATTCTTTTTACAAATTTTGGAAGGGGAAAATAAAGCAGCTCATCTGAAATCTGTTATTTTAGAGGTACGGGTAACAAACAAACAGATACATGTGGATTCTAGCTAGTTCTTGCTGTCTTTCGCTCCACACCCACATCAACTTCCCAAATGAAAATCTTGCTGACCAAGAGCCACTGAGACCCAACAGATAATTGGAGACAGCAGCTTTTCATAATCTTTTCCACCTTTGCAGACCCACTTGGGCAGCCCAAACTGCTTTATTTCAAAGGGTTGGATGTTGTCTTTTCTCTGATCCTCCAATTCTCCCTTTTAGAAATTTATGACCCCAGCAATACACACAATTTGGGGAAGTGCTATCACATATCTAACCCTTTTTTACATAATACTCATATTTGTTTTCATTTTCAGATTGAATATGACTGAGACATAACTTTGATGAGATCACACTGTTATTAAATGTCAGTATTGAAAATAAAATATTTCTTACTATTTCTCAATCTTGAAAGAAAAAATATTTCCAAAAAAAAAAAGAGGATTTGTTAGGGTATGTATTTACTCATAAAGAATTTGGGAGCAAGAATAAGAGATTTCAAGAGAGAAAGAAGTGAGAAAAAAGAAAATAATCTAGCAGGAGAGAATAATTCATGCTTAAGAATGTTTTCATGGTACCCAATGCTAACTGCCAGGTGGCTGGTTATATCAGAAAACACTGGTATAATTGATAACATGGAAAACTTTCAAAGCTTCATGCTCTTAACTTTCATTGAGGATAAAAATGTCCTGATTTTGTATATAGGCTAGATATCCTCATATGTGTGTGTGTGTGTATGTATGTGTGTGTGTGTATATATATATATATATATCTCCAAATTTCAGTGGATTAAACAACAAAGATTTAGAATTTACTCTAGCAAAGTCTGTATCCAGATAAGAAGCGAGAGGAACTGTTCCACAACCAGCAACTCAGTGATTCAGAACAAGGAAAGTACCACCATCTTGAAGCAACATCATATGGAGCTTACTGCCTCCTCATGGGCATCTCAGAAAAAGAGGCACCTGCAGAGCCATTGCTGGTTTTTCCATGCTTTGTGCCAAAACTTATACATGTAAATTTGACTCATGGCCATTGGACAAAGCTAATTACATGACCTCAGTTATCTTCAAGTGGATAAATAATATAGTCTTGCTTGTGCACAGAAAGGATACTAACGAACACTGATAATAATTTTTACATAAAGCTTAATATTTGAAATACTTGACTTTGGCAAAGGGCTTTATGATATTGGGTATATTATCTGTTAAATTATCTGTTCCTCAATTTTCTCACTAATAAAATGGAAGGCAGTAATATTCCACTATTAGAACAATTAGGGGATCAAATGCAGGCATATAGCACTCAATAATATTAAACATTATCAAAATCATCATTATCATCATCATCATTCTCTATATCTCTAGTCTTTGACAACATGTATCACTGAGGCTGATAGATTTTGACAAAAAAATAAAATATTAGAGTTGAAAAGAATTTTAGAAATTACGTACTCTGGTCCTGCCCTTTCATTTATGAGAAAAGAGATGTCCATCAGTTAAGTGACCTTCCTGGGCCCAAATCTCCTTAACAGCAAAATTGGAAACAGATGTCTAAGTCTAGTGTCCTTTGTTCTCAAGATAGGGAAATTAGAACTTTCTATCAAGCATAGACTGAAGATATCCAACTCTTTTGTATATTGCTAAATCTGTTCCATGTTACCTTTGCTCATTTTACTCCATCGTTTAATTGACATTTTGTAATTAATTAAAATCTTCCCAAAGGTGCAAGCTTAATGACTTTATAAGCATGGCAGAAATATGTTGATATAGTAAAGTGCTTATTACCTGAGCAAATGCATTTTCCAATTTCAAAGAACTAGTCACCCAAGGAAATTTTGCATACTGTGCTAAAAATTAGGGATATTCATGGGGGGAAATGAACAAGAAAAAAATAAAAAGAGAAACTGTTAATAGATAAGTTTACCTAAAATATTTAATTATTGAAAGAAAGTAGTATTTGACTTATAATGATGCAAATGATTTTTTATTCTCCCATTTCCACCAAAACAGAAAAAAAGATGCTATTAGAATTGTATGGATCAATAAAACCGTACAGAACACAAAATAAAGAATATAGCTAACATTCTTGCCATTATGAACTTTCTCTGGGGAAGAAATTTGTACCATCTGGAAATATATGAATAAGACAGAAAAGGCCAGGTGACAAAAACACATAAAATTGCTTAATAAATGGATAAAACTTAAAATGCTAAATGCCAAAATGTCAAAATTCCACTTCAAGTTTAGAAATGCTATTTTAAAAGACTTTCCAAAGCATTTTACCAGTTTTTCTATGAAATCAAAAATTCCCTTTTAATCACCTACAGATGCACAAGAACCTCATTTAGACTCACAAAAAGACCAACCAAGAAATATGTTTGCTATATCCATGGCATGTTGCTGACACAAATGAGAAAAAAAGAGAGAGTGATGACTTTGTGTGTGTGTGTGTGTGTGTGTTTGTGTGTGTATGCATGTGTTTGGGGAGGGGCAGGAGGTTTGAAGGTGAAGTAGACAGGGAAAAAGAGGCTTTGATTATGGTGTTTTAAACTTAAAAGATAATAAAAACACTGATGTAAATTTATTTAAATCTGCAATGTTTCATCATTACAAAGAATGGAAATCAAAATGCATTAAGATTAAAGAAATCTAGATGCTAAAAATAGATAGATGTTTTGCATAAATGAACTGCATCTAAAAACTGTTATTCTCATTAATGTGTATTAAGAATCACAATTTCAATTTATTTGTCATTTATTCCTGAGTTAAATGAAAAATAAAATTAAAAAGTCACAATACACTCTGTTATATCTTTCAGAACAGAATGGGTCTTTAAACAGAACAACTTTCAAGCAATGAATTGGGGGAAGTACATAAGGCAGAAGTCAGAAATGCTAGGTAGGAAAGTACTGTAGTTGACCAGGAGAGAATGTAAAGTGTTATAAAAAGCTGGATTTATTGAAGAATTTTTAAGGAGATAGAATTGATGGGCTTATGTACTATTTAAAATTAGGACATGAAGTTGACAAATATAGATTGACCTTCATTCAAGATTCTTGCTGGAGTAACTGAGTCAAAGGAGTGACTTACAACAATAGAGAGAGTGGGGAAGAGATAAAAAGATAGGGAAATGCACCAAGTGTAGTGAATTCAGTATAAGATATGTTGGGTAATCTGTGCCTGATTTTAGAAGGCATATGCAATTTCGGTATATAAATGAGTACTAGTTTAAACCACAAATTTTGATATTATTCTAAAACTGTATATAAAGGACGATCCTCAAGAAGACCAGCATTTTAGGCATTATAGGGGATGGTAAATTCAAATTTTTTAGAGACTCTTAAAGAATCATATTAAAGATGAAAAAGCCTGGAAAGAATAGTGGATTTGATAAAGAAAAGAAAAGGCTATATATTAACTGATGAGGCCTGCAAAATACCACAAACTAAGTGGCTTAAGCAGCAATTTATTGATTAGGATGCTAAAAGTTGAGATCTAGGTTTTAGTGGGGCTGATTCCTTCTAGGGTTTCTCCCCTAGTTTCTGGTGGTTTTCTGGCAGTCCTTAGCATTCCTTGGTGTGAAGAAGCATTGCCCCAATCTCTACCTTCATTTTCACGTGGCATTGTCCCTGTGTCCATATGTATCCATGCTCTAATATTCCCTTTTCACAGGGACTCTGGTCATATTAGGTTAGAGGCCCACACTAGTCCAGCATGATTTCATCTTCACTAATCACACCTTCAACAGCTCTATTCCATATAAGGTCACATTCTGAGGCAGCCAAATTTTAGACTTCAGCATAAAAATTATACAGGGACACAGTTCATTCTATAACAAAATTCTTGCTCAGTGGTAGAGTGCATGCTCAGTATACACAGGATCCTGGGTTCAATTCCCAGTATCTTCATTTAAAGACACAAACAAACAAACAAATGATAAATAGATAGATAGATAAACAAATAAATAAATACCTCCCCCATCAAAACAAAATTTAAAAAATATGATCACAAGGAAAGTCATTTTTACTAACCAGTTTCAATTGGTGGTAGAGGCTGATGTTGAAAATCATTTACTTAGTTTAAAACATAAACTAGAGACAATAAATTTAAACTCATTTAAAAAGGCACTTGGATTTGAAGTGAAGGTCAAATATAAAGACACAGTTAGAAGAGGGAGATTGATCTTGAATTAAATATGAGAAAAAGATAGATGTTCATTTTTTTATTTAATTTGGCCTACCTTGAAATTTCTTTTGAGAAAGTATTCTGTGGAGATAGACCTGGGCTGCCTGGATCTATTTCTGGAAGTAGCATTGTCTAGCAGAATGAGTAAGAGATTTTGAGTCACAAGATTCACTGTGTGGTTCTGGATCTAAAATCTAAACTGTGCAACTTTGAACATGTTTATTGACCTCTCTCGGACTCACTTCTCTTCAATTGTAGATAATAGCATTCCTGTACCAGAATGTTATGAAAATTAAATATTATAATGTTGTCTAAATGCACTTTTATCAAAATATTATATGTGAATAATATTTTTATATTGTCAGCATCATTTTATTCTGTCTAGCTATAAAGCTTTTATAAACATTTAGAAAATGCAGAATTTGACTTCCTCTGATTGCCAGAGCATAAGAAGGATTGTTAGAAACATAACCATCTTACCAAAATTGTACAACTTTTTGTCTTAAATTACTAAAGGAATGTATTACTATAAAAATGTGTTGTATTGTGGCAATGGCAGAAACAATTCTTAAGAAAACTTTGTGAACCTCACTCAAGACACAGAATGTGCAAACCAAATGGGCAGCAAAACAGAAATATTTTTGAATTTAATAAAATAGTACAATTGCATTCTGGTGCATGGACATCATCCCACAGGAAATATTAATAGCTATTATACTCACATTTATAATTCAATAAAATGTAATTTTATATCCTTTTTAAAATCAGAAAACACTAATAAGATAGATTGATTAAATTAGATGTGAGTAATGACTATGATGCCAATGAGAAAATGGTAAACCACAATGTTGTTTCAATCACAAAAGCCCTCGGTGTTTGCTTCCCCAAAATAAAGCAGATAGTGCCCTTTAAAGATTGATATGAAAATTTTGAAATTGTGAATTTTCTCATCTTAAAGTGCTCTTTTCTATACAGTGAATTAAAATGTGTTAAATTTATATTCTATTTACCTGTAACATCAGGTTGTCTGACAGACTATAAGACTGCATAATTTATCCAAAAGTTTAATTGAATTAAATTAAATATCTAAGGAGATATATTATATATATATATATATATCTATATATAATAATATTATATATATATGTATATGTATATAAAAAATACTAAAAAGTAGCTTATTTTTGGGGGGGTACACATTGTAAGAGGAGTAGAAATCTATCGTGTCATATTCCAGAGCATTCTGTGCCCACCATCCCCTCCAGCCATCCACAGGTAGTGTGATTGCCCTGATCACCTACTCCAATTACCCCGCAAGCAAGCTGCATGTAAGGAGCATGACCTCAGTGTTTCACATACAAAAGGGAAACTTAAATCTTCTTAGTGCTGTACTTAGACATTTACCTGAATCCGTCATTCTAGCCAGTGGCAGAATTCTCCAGTTGAGTATGCTATGGAGTTTCCTATTGAAACACTCATCTTCACCCAGCATCTTCATGATGTGTACATGTTAGTGATCAAAATGCTCAAGTACACTTCTACAAGAAAGTACATGTATTGAGGAACACATAAAAAAAGAAGTACCCTAAACTCATTTGCCTTATTGATTGAGTATATTTACATGTTGTCTCTTTCCCGAAACAAGTGGAAACACTTCTTCTTCTACTTTCCTTTTGAATGCAAATTACTAAGGATTTATCTCCTGGAAAATGGGAAGAATGTATTACTCACCTCTACAGTAAAGTGTATAGTATAATACATTATAGTATAATATAATATGTAGCATATATGTTATAGTATGTATAACATAACATATTCTATATGTGGCATGTGTATGTGTGGTAAAGCTGTTCATGCTGGTTGTTGAAATACTTGTCATCTTCTCATTGTACTATGGGTGCCTGGGGGTCTGTAACACATCACAATTTTATGTATATTTTGTTCTCTCCTAAAGTAATTATCAGGACTAACACAGATCTTCATATGCATTAAGTCCGATCAAAATTTACTCAATGAACAGTATCATCCAAATGTATTTAAAATAAAATACAACTACCTGTCCCATGCTCTAAGCACAGGCTTAAAGGAACCAAAAATAATTATAACAATCTCATAACATCCTGAAGGCCTTCAGTGTTGAGGACTGAGAAGTGTCTAAAGTTTCTTTAGAACACAGTTCATCTCTTTCACAATAGATCAATTTTGCTTTTGGCATCTGATAGTTTCTCCTCTGAATGAGCAGCTGACTTACTGAGAGCAAGTGACGTTAGAGCAGAGGAAGGCAGGACACAAATGCTTACTCTTGATTCTGAAACTCACTTTTCTTTTCTGTGAGACAAGGGTTGAGAGTCATAAAACTACAGGTTTATAAGAGGATTTACACTGATTCTTTGTTAAAGGAGTTGTGGGCCAGACTGCCAGTTTTCTATCATTCAATGTCTGCTGCTCCTTTCCTGGGTAGAAATGATAGTTGTTCTTATCTGGGAACATTTCCCAGCATGACTTGTAGCTAGATTTAGTGACTAAATTGTAGTCAGCCACATATAAAAGTAAGTGTTACTTGTTCTTTGAGTACAATTTTAAAGGGTTTCAATGCCCTTCTTCATCCTTCTTTTCAGCTGCCCCGGATACATATGCGCTGGCTTGAGGACCAGCATATTGAAAGAACTTGAAAATGGAATCCCACTTCCACCCTACTGCCCTCCTTAACAGAAAAGCAACAGGACTGGTTCCTGACATTGTGCCCTGTGGAGCTGTCATTACAGCTTAATCACTCCACTCACCAGAGAACTCGACATATCACATCACATGTCTTAAGACTATTTAGGATGATGGCACACATTCCAAGCCAACTTTATGATTTCCTTATTGGTGATCTCCTACTATTGAAAAGTAAAATGTCCTCCCAAAGTTTGTTTTCTGACTTTGGTTATTTTAAGTGTCCACTATCAGATTGCCATTCTCCCCTCTCTTTTCTCATGTTCTCCTCTGAATGGATAGCCATCCCTTTGTCATCATTTTGTCTAGTTTTCTAATATCCTAACCATTCTCTTAATTTCCAGTTCCATCTCCTGTATACAAGGAAAATTATTCTGGAAGACACTTCCCTGAAACATGAGTTTCAACAGAAACTTGGGGGCAAGGGTTCTGCCCATACAGTGAGAACAAGCAATTATAACCTTAAGAGAGCATGGGAATTCTGATGTCACTACTCCGTGATTCTTTATTTTCAGTCAATAAATAACATGTACCTCTGATGATGGCTGTATGGTCAGGCAACCCAAGATGGCTGCTCTCTATACATCTCCTGCTTGACTGGTGCCTGCTTCACCTACACACAACTCACATGACTGATCTTCCTTCATATTTGTCCCAGGCCCCAGCTAATGACTGTTCTAGATTTAGAGCGGAACTCACCACTATGCTTATCATAGGGGTGGTAAGAGGCATGACCCTCTGCTGATTACCCTGGTAACCAATGAGCCAACCTGACATCAACTCCCCTATAACTGGTAACCTTTTCTTCCCTACCAGGAGCAAAGACTGCCATCATGTCCTGCCCTCCAGCTCCCACACATGGCAGGATTTTGCTCCAGGACTTTGCTTCAGATGTGCAGGATCACCCTAATCATTAAACTATTGATTATCTCTGTTGCTGACTCTGGGCTTTTTCTCAGGTCTTGAAGCTGGGCAAGTACAGGGCTTGTAGACCTGCAGGGTGCAGTCCAGTGCTGACATAGCTAATTAATATCCTCACATAAAACACTTTGTTTTTATAAACATAATGTAACTAGTAGCCAAATTGGGTTCAAAAGAATAGAAATACATGGAGATCAGAAGCAACCTTAGCTCTAGGGTTCCTCAGTGGGATACCATGTTACAGCACAAGGCTTGTGGGGAGAAATGAATAGCAGGCACAGCTTTGTCCATCTCTTATCTAATTCTCAATAGTTCCTTCTGCTATTGGACCAAACTGGGATGTGTCTATGTCCATCCAAATACTATCCCTTTCTGAAACTCTTATGAAAATTTCAGTGCACAGTCATGTTAATTATGATGTTTCACTCATGATGCCACTTAAACATATCATCATCTTGCATTGTTTCAAAATATTGAAAGTATGTAATTACTGTAATTATTTATGTTGCCTTATTTTAGCTGTAATGGATATATGTTTTTCCAGGTTTATTTTCTTCAATTGTAAAACTGCTCAAGCAAATTAGATCTACCCAGTGTTTCACAATGATACCCTGTACACTCTGCCTTCCCAAAATGTTACTTTAAATATTCTATTTGAAGAGTTTTCTCTCTCTTCTCACTCTGTGTGAATAGTGTTCATCCTTCAAAAAGCAGTCAATGCCGGTGACTCCAAAAGTGTCATTCCTCTCACAAAAGAGTATCTGACCTTGTGCCTATGCTTTTTCTCAGAAAAAAACATGAATTTGCATAATTTGTTTGGAAGTTTCTATATACAGGTATATCTTATTTTATTGTGCTTCACTTAACGGTACTTTGCAGATATTGAGTTTTTTCCTTACAAGTTGAAAGTTTGTGGCAACCTGATCTCTGGAAGTCTATCACTGCCATTTTTCCACATTGTATCTCTCTGTCACACTTTGGTAATTTTACCAGTATTTCAAACTATTTCATTGTTATTATATTTGTTATGGCGACCTGTGGTCTTTGATGTTACTATTGTAATTGTTTCAGGGTGCCATGAACCCCACCCACATGAGATGAAAACCAGATTCACAGATGATGTGTGTGTTCTGACTGCTCCATTGACTTGACTGTTCCCCCCTCTCTCTTTCTTTTCTTGGGCCTCACTATTCCCTGAGACACAATAATATTTAAATTAGATGAGTTGATAAACCTACAGTGGCCTCTAAGTGTTCAAGTGAAAGAGGAATCAATCAATATTTCACTATCAATTATTATTTATTGTTATTTTAAGAAATTGCCAGATATCTCAACTTTCAGCAACTGCTAGCCTGATCTGCCAGCATCGAGGCAAGACACTCCACCAGTAAAAAAATTATGACTCACTGAAGTCTCAGATGATGGCTAACAGATTTTAAAGTATTTTTAATTAAGATATGTGTATTGCTTTTTAGATATAATACTATTGCAAGCTAAATAGACTACAGTGTAGTATAACATAAATTTTATATGCACTTGGAAAACAAAAAAATTATGTGGCTCATTTTACTGTGATATATGCTTTAGTGTAGTTGTCTGGAATTGAACATGCAATATCTTTGAGATATTCCTGTATACATTCTTGTATCATGTATCTAATTATGTCCCTATGAATCTAGTTTCACATCTACCCATATATCACTTAGTTTGTAAATGTTAAGAAAGTTAATACAATTTTAGGTACCACTTCACACCTACCGGGATGGCTATCATTAAAAAAGAAAAAAGACAAGCAATAACAGGAAAGAATGTGAAGAAATTGGAAAAACCATACATTGCTTTGAGTCGGGGGGATGTAAATTGTGAAGACAATTTGTAAGGCAGCTGGTTCTTCAAAAAGTTAAAGAAAGAATTATCATATGATCCAGCAACTCCACTGTTATGCCCAAGAAAATTTTAAAAATACGTTCAAAAATTTGTACACAAATATTCACAGCATCAATATGCATGATATCCCAAAATGAAAACAAGCCAAAGTCTATCAATAAGAAATTGGGTAAATAAAATGTGGTATATCCATACAATACAACATTATTTGGCCATAAACAGAATGAAGTTCTGATTATGCTAAGTGAAAGGAGTCATACACAAAAAGCCATATATTGGATTCCATTTATATGAAATGTTTGGAATAAGTAGGACGATAGAGAGAGAAAGTAGGTCAGTGATTGTCAGGGGCAATAACCAACTGATATATGGTTAAATAGAGGACTGACTAAATTATAAATAATAAGATAAAGGGGTACTTTGAAAAAATCCAATCCAATTTTCCTCTTTTTGTTTATTATTTTTGTTGGCCTTCTTTTTCCCTTTTAAATTTTTTAGTTTCTTTCTTTCTTTCTTTCTTCCTTTCTTTCTTTCTTTCTTTCTTTCTTTCTTTCTTTCTTTCTTTCTTTCTTTCTTTCTTTCTTTCTTTTCTTTCTTTCTTTCTTTCAACTGAAGTAAAGTCAGTTTACAAAGTTGTGTCAATTTCTGGTGCACAGCATAATGTTTCTGTCATATATGTATTCATGCATATATTTGTTTTCATATTATTTTTCATTTTAGGTTGCTACAAAATACTGAATATACTTCCCTGTGCTATAGAGAAGAAGCTTGTTGCTTATCTATTATATATATAATAGTACATATATCTACAAACTCCTAATTTATTCATTCCCAACTCCTTTCACCCTAGTAACCATAAGTTTACTTTCTATGTCTGTGAGTCTATTTCTGCTTTGTAAAGAAGTTCATTTGTGTCTTTATTTTTAATTTGTTTTAGATTCCACATATGAGTGATATCACATATAATTTTTTTTTTCCTTTCTGGCTTACTTCACCTAGAAGGATAACCTCCAAGTCCATCCATATTGCTGCAAATGACATTCTTTTATTCTTTTTATGGCTGAGTAGTTTTCCACTGTATAAATATTCCACAGTTTCTTTATCCTGCCATCTGTCAATGGACACTTAGGCTTCTTCCATGTCTTGGCTATCTGTATATAGTGCTGCTATCAACACTGGGGTGCATGTATCTTTTTGAATTAGAGTTATCTCCAGATATATGCCCAGGAGTGGGATTGCTGGATAATATTGTAACTTTATTTTTAGTTTTTGTTAAGGAATCTCCATACTGTTTTCCATAATAGCTGTACCAAACTACATTCTCACCAGCAGTGTGTGAAGGCTCCCTTTTCTCCACACTCTCTCTTGCGTTTATCATTCATGGACTTTTTAATGATTGCTTTTGGTAGTGTGACCACTTTAACAATATTAATTCCTCCAATCCAAGAACATGGGATATCTTTCTATTTCTTTGAGTTATCTTCAATTCCCTTAATTAATGTTTTCTAGTTCTCCTGATAAAAATCATTCCCCTCCTTGGTCAGATTTATTCCTAAGAATTTTTTTTAATTGGATGAGATTTTAAAAGAGATTGTTTCTTTATTTTCCTTTTCTGATATTTCATTGTTAGTGTGAAGAAATGCAACTGACTTGTCTATGTTAATCTTGTATCCTGCTACCTTGCCAAATTTTTTATTGGCTTTATTAGTTTTCGTGTAGAGCCTTTAAGGTTTTCTATATATTGTATCATGTAATCCACATTTAGTGACAATTTTACTTCTTCTCTTTGAATTTAGATTCCTTTTATTTCTTTTTCTTGTCTAATTGCTGTGGCCAGTACTTCCACTACTCTGTTGAATAAAAGTGATGAGAATGGGCATCTTTGTCTTGTTCCAGATTTTAGAGGGAAGGTTTTCACCTTTTCACTGTTGAGTATTATGCTGGCTGTGGGTTTGTTATAAATAGCTTTCATTATGTTGAGATATGTTCCTTCAATGCCCACTTAGGTAAGAATTTTTATCATAAATGATTTTTGAATTTTATCAAATGCTTTTTCTGCATATATTGAGATGATCATGTGATTTTTGTCCTTTCTTTCGTTGATGTGGTGTATCACATTGTTTGATTTGTGTATATTGAACCATCCCTGTGATGAATCCAACTTGATCATTGTGTATGATCTTTTTATGTGTCATTGGAGTCTGCTAATATTTTGTGAGGAATTTTTGCATCTATGTTCATCAATGATATTGGCCTATAATTTTCTTTTTTGGTAGTATATTTATGTGGTTTTGATATTGGGGTGATGGTGTCTTTGTAGAATGAGTTTGGTAGTATTCCCTCCTCTTCAATCTTTTGGAAGAGTTTGAGAAGGATCAATAGGAGTTCTTCTTTGTATGTTTGGTAGAATTCCCCAGTGAAACCAAATGTAAATTTTCTTTGCATTCTTCATAGGATGTGTTAGAGCCTTTATGACTACCACTCTAAAGCAAATAGATATACTAATGGGCTAACATAATTAAAAAACAGAGTAACCACAAATCAAAAACAGGGTACACAGACCTATGGTTGATGCCAAACACATCCCCAATGTGCACCAAATTTCCACTCATTTGTCTTAGAGGCACAGTTCCACAAAGGCACCAGGAGAGCAAATCCACCACCTCTGCCTGGGACTAGAATGACAGTCTTGCCTGTGATGTTGCAGGGCCCCTGAATAATGGTTCATGTTTCAGCCCCTCCTCTGCCCAGAAGACGAGCACCAGCAGTTGTAACGCTCCAGAGCATGCTGAGAAGATGGCTGTGACTGAACCCCGCATCTCTTCTCACAAGAATGCTCATCAACATTGGTGCAGAGCAACACCCTGTGCACTAGTAGAGATGGCAGCTATGAAGGTTGCAATGCACCCCTCATCCCACATGCAATGGTGCTTTCTATGGAGGGACCCAGGTTGATTTGCACTCTCTTCTAGCCACAGCCCACACCACACTCCAGGCTCCTGAGGCTGCCTGTGTGCAGTCAACCCCAGTCCTCTCCCCAGGCTCATCCGTGGAAGCCTGAGTTGCAGCAGCCCAGCCCAGCCTGTCCCCACTGGCATGCATCTTAGGCTAGAATTCAAAGTGACTCTCACTGCTGGTTTCTCTTAGTTCTTTCTGCTAAGTAGCTGTTGCTGCCTCCTCTGAACCTCTGAAGCTCCTGTTCTGTCCCTGTGGATCTCCTTGCTGGAGAGGGAGCTTCCCAGGTTGAGGGCACTTTCCTTTCTATGCTGCTCTCTTTCTGTGAAGAATATCATGCACCAATTTCCTTTTTCTTTCTTCTTTTTCCTCTACCTGGTTTTGTGAGGCTTTCCTTGTATTTCCAAAGTAAGAGAAATTATGTCAAATTTCAGGAGTTATTCTGTGTGAATTGTTCTGTATTTGTATATAATTTTTGGTGTGTTCATGAGACAGGGTGGGCCATGTGTCCTTCTACTCTGTCATCTTGTCAATCCCTTTTCTGGTTTCTAATTACCATACATTTTCTTAACAAATAACACCAAGTGTAAGTGCATAGCAGTTATATGACTGTCCACTGCTGAGCTTCCCTAAAGAGCCTTAAAGAATGTGAATGGATCTACACTTAAAAGTGCAAGTTTTCAATCTTTGATCTCAATTTTTCAAAGGCATTCCTTGCAGTTGCAGTCAATGCTTGGCTGTGTGGCTGAAATGCATGAATTCAGTCGGTGGGTTTATTGACGTTGAACAGCAGGAACTTGTAAATACAGACAGTTGAAATTGTCAGATTACTGATAAGCCCTTGCATGGATAAGCAGTTGAAAGTCCCCTGCAGTCAGCCTTGCAGAGAAATCTCTAGTAAAATGGTAGAATTTCTTAACTTTTTCTCCCCGTTTTCTGCCCTAAAGAAGTCAAATACAATTCCTTGGTTTGACCCATTTTAATTATTCACAAGAAATACCATGCACAAAATTTTGCAAATGATTGTTTAAGATTAATATAAAATAAGGAGAAACAAAATATGAGGTCAAGCTATGGCCAAAGGTGCTATTTTAAATACCAACATCTAAAATTTAATATGAAAATATCCTATCTTTTGTTTCTAAAGTTATTAAATGGAAATAATTCACCTTATCCCACAGGAAAACCACATAACATTCAGATATGAAGATGCAAATATGTCTAAGTCCTTTTTAAGACTCAAAGAAGCTGAATCATCTATAGAAGCAAGTACTGATATTGCCAAGTACTGCACTTCTTTCCATTAAGGCTTTTTAAAATTTGCTCATGACAGGTAGCTGAAGTATATTTTAAGTTAGTGTGTTATTTTTTCTTTCTAATTTGTTGGTAGAGATTTCATATCCTTTCACTCATATCAATTTTTATTTAACATGCAAAATCATTGCAGGGGAATGAGCAAACTGCATAAATGATGGTCATTTATTTAGATGGCCAAACTCCCTTAGCCACGCACCTCCCTTTAGCATAGTTTAATTTAGTATAGTTTAATTTTGTACTGAGAAACAAAGCTGACCTTATGCTTGTGTTTCAGAATTTGTATTTATGCAAGTTTAGTAAAACAGGAATAATTCTATTTGTATTATATTATTACAACCTTTCAAAAGTGTATCTCAAAAAAGTAACTATTTTTATTATTAAGAGATATCCCAACAAGACGTCATAAAAAATGACATCTAGAACAGACTGTGAAATAAATATTTTAAGGAACAATTAGACCCTTTGTCCCATTCAATTTCTTGCTGATTAATTTTAACTACCATTAATTGAATTTATCTTCAGCATGCTGAGTAAAAAAATATCTTAAAATCAAATGTTTTGTATGGGAAATATTTTTTCTATTTCTACTGTTACAATGGTGAAATAAAGAGACATTATATCCTGAGTTTTTGCTGGTGATTATCATAGTTAGAGGAAAGTGGGTAAATGATAAAAATAAATAGTAGTAAATATTTGTTTAATCAGTCTATGTTTAAGTAACTTTTGTTGTCCAGATATAATAAAAAGTCAATAGTTTAAAGTCCTGTTTCTTCCTTCATTATTTATGTGTTCATAGAAAGTTTATTTAATATTCTTAAACCTTGATGTTTTCACCTTGGGAATAAAAAGCTAAAATAAATTCTGGGTACAATAGAACTAGTGTTGGAGAATTAAGGAAAGAATTTATTTTAGGGCCTGACATGTAACAGTTTGACTACAAGTCGTTCCTTCCTTCCCTTCTTTTTCTCTTTAACTCCCTCTCATCTTCCTCTCTCCCTCTCTTCCCTACTTTCTCCTTATTCCTTCCTGAATTTAATAATCAGATTTACTAGCTAGCAGGACCATTTTACTACCTCTGTAGATCCAGTCATCCACAATTATAGCCATGTTATTCCACATTATATTAGTGTTAAGCACACATATAGATTACTTTTATCAAATATGCAACTTATACTTTTGATTTTAAGTTAATTAGCTATTTAATTCAGATTGTCCATCATTTCTTAGAAGTCACTGAGTATTCTTTCCAACAATTAAATGAGATATGTAACCAATGGAATTTTTTCAACAGAATAGTGAAATTGAGTTTTAACAGTGACATGCAATAGTTTTGTGGATATTTATTGATAGAATTTTGTAAGATCTCTTCTGTAATGTATACAGTATTTACATTTTTCCACCTGTCAAAGAACTCCAGGATTTGATAAGAGAGGTTCTAATGGATCATGTGTTAAACTGCATTGGTTGCTTGATCCTTATAAAAGCATGTTTAGTCATTGCTGTTTTTGGTAGTGGCTTTACCAAAAATTCTGACAAATTTAATTGTGATAGTTAACAAATAATTGATAGATTATGTGTTATCATATAACATAGAATGAATAATTGAATATAAAAAATTCAACATGACTACTTCTACTCTATTGAAGTGTTCATATTGACAACTACCATCTCCTTACACAATAGTTGCATTTAGTTAAATGTCTTGAAAAACATTATTTGGAAAACTCAAGGTCGTCGGGAGCCAGAACCTTTAATGTGCAATTCATTTTCACAATTTATGGTTCTAAGAGGGTTGCTCCAAGTCAAGATGAGGGAATCTGTTAATCAAAATTGGCAGAGAGTACAGAGAGGATTGCTTCCAGGTAGTTTTCTTTTTTCAAAGACACACAGGCATTGTGTGAACAAGACACTTCTGTTGTATTTGTTTTTGAGTTAAGATTTTATTGATGAATTCTGATCAAAATAATTTATACATTTTAAACTTGCTCTGAATGAAGGGAAAATCTGCACAAGATGGATTGGTTAGATTGAACTTTGTATTCTCTTTTGACAAGTGTGTGTCCCTATACTTTTGCATATAGATTAAGAACAATATTTCAAGGCATTCTCACCAACAGCAAGCAGATCTCCAATTTAGAGTGTCTTGTCTTGCTTTTAATTTGCTTTTAGTGTGTACCTTATTCTAGTTGGGAAGTTGTAGTCTCACTTCTGTAAGTGGAATAGTGAAGCTGTTTATATATCTGAACTTGTTATATGTTGGTATCATTGTGTCTGTTGGGGACTGGGAAATAAATAAGCTTAATAAATTGATTCAATTTTGAGTGTGTTTGAATTTAATGAAACCTAAATTGTACTGATTAATTCTCAACACTATAATTACAGGTTAATTTCAGATCACTGAATTGTTTTACTTACATCAGGGCATCACAGATAGGCTAGAATGATATGTTGTAATATTTTGGATACAGTTATTTTGGTTTTCACACTAATTAAAAGTTTTACCTCCATCTCTGCCAAGGACAAAGGGACAAGAATACAGTTGTTTAGAGAATGATACATTTGTAGACCATCTGATGTTTCCATAGAACTGTATGAGCATTTGCTTTTAAGAAGGAATTATGCTCCTCTTTTTACTGTACAGATTAAAGACAAGTCAGGAGAGAAAATATTAATACAGACAATGAGAGGGCAAAAGCAATATGATTTGTTAATTACTACAGGAATCTAAAATAAAGGTGAAAATGTACATCAGTGAATGTTAAGCTAAATCTTGAATTGTGAAACAAGCTACAACCATGTAATTAAGCTGAACTATTTACAATTGTTCAAATGCTTTAAATTTTTTTAATCTCAAATCTTTGCTCAGGCAAAGAATGTTCTTGCCTGTTTCCTATTAGCTTGTTATTTATTTTGAAGATTTTTCAGAATTGCTCCATATTATCCTACTGTAACTCTCCTCTGAACTACCCTCAGTAGAATTAAATGTTTCTTCCATTGTGCTCCCTTAGTAGCTAGTACATACCTTTATCATATAACTATTCAGATACTTGTTTATCTCTTCAGTTTGACCTTAATCCCCTAGAAGTCAAAGCTTTGTACTATTTTTTCCATATCTACATTTCCTAGTGCATGCTCCCAGATTTTATTCCTCTACTCAAACCTTACTATTGAATCTATACTGGAAGTATCTTTTCTAGACACTCTTTGGGGAACCTGTTTTTATGACTTATACTATCAGCCCAAGACATCTCTCATTATACCACTAACTTCAATCTGATCACCTCCTCTGAAGTTTGACCTATACTCAGCTTTCCATCTGACATCTCTGCTTTAGTGCCAGAAACGATGTCTCTAACACATTTTGCAAACTCATCTCATTCCTTCCATAAACTATGTCCCCTGTTTTGCTGCTTAAGCTCAGGTTTAGGGGTCATCCTTGATACTTCTGTATTCCTTAGTCCTCACATAAAAAATATCACCAATTCCTGATAATTATATTTCCAAAAAACACCTTCATGATCTTCAACATCATGGCCACCACCCAGCATCTTCTAATATATTCCTCTCCTTTTATTCACTGAATTTCAGTTGCACTGGACTCTGGTGTACTGAAGACTGTGACTTTTACCCATCTCAGTACTTAAATGTGATGATATTCTATCAGAAAAAACATGAATTTGAATTCTTGGGCATGGCTATATCCTTCTCTTCACTCAGCTCTCAGGTTGATTTACTTCTTTTAAGGACAATACTGGGCTACATATTCTATACAAGAATCTGCTACCCTGATTGTTTTCTTACAGAGAATTTGTCTCTTTCTTAGTGCTTAAAATCTCATTATTTTGTATTCAGGTCTACCTTTATTATATAATATTCATTTCCCCATTCTAATTTAAAAAACACGAAGATAGTAATCATCTCACCATTATGTATCAAACACGTAGAACAAAGCCAAGCACATAAGAACACCATAAATATTTGTTAAAAAATGAATGCATAGATTGAGGAAGAATCAAGAGAAACACCATAATCAGAAGGATAGAGGATGCTATAATACAAGCTTCATGGAGGGAAGCATATTTTGTTTTAAACATTATATCCCTTTGTCTAAGGACATTCTGATGTGTTATATGTATTCAATATTTGTTGAATAAATGTAAGAATTTAGAAAGCAATGCTTAAAGCAGTTTTGAATGACAGCATCAATGTCAGGATATAGATTCAAGAAAAATAAAATTAAATTCTTCCACATCCATGAGACACTTCAGTTTTTACAAAAGTTCTGCTAACTATATTCACTGCCTTATCAATCAGTGAATAAAAGGGGTAAAAGCAGTTTTTTGTGTCACTGTATAAGATAATGTAATCAAGATAATGAAGAAGCAGAAACAACTTAAAATCAAGGAACACAGTAATAAATGGACTAATTATCAAAATGACTTTCATGGAGAAGAAAAAATAACAAAAAGCACTCATTTTAAATTTTGATCTGTAAGTAACAAAAGCAAAAACAAGAATTTAAAGAAAAAAATTAAGTATGCATTTAATGGTATAAAACTTCTATTAATATTGGTTTTCTTCATACAGTAGTTATCCAACTGCAAAACTGCAATAATAGCTTTCACATTTATTTCTTCTTAAAGTCTATGCTTTAGGCTAATTTCTCCTATCCCATTTCTGTTTCTTTTCACTCTTTCCAGAAGACAATGGAAAAGATTTCTAAATAACTACAGCATTTGCCCAGTTCACAATGGAGGAAAAAATGAACAGCGTAAGGAGCTAAAAATCATCTATAGTTTGAGTTTTAACTTTCAGATGATAAACAACACTCAATCTATTCTAGATACTATTTTAGAAAGAATGAGAGGAGTAAATATGACATAATTAAATGCCCATCCAATTAAATTTCAGAAATACACATAAATAGATTTTTAAAAAAGTTATCATAAAAGCATAATTTAAATTACAACTTAAAAAAGGCTTAAATTTTATCCAATTAAGGTACACATAACTTAGTATAAAGTTCAGTGTGAGGATCTTATTAAATAAGTGTTTTTTCTAAGTCTTCTCAAAAAGCAAGAACATTATATTTCTTTCCATATGCTTAATGATATTTGTTTTGTAGTGTACTCTGATAGACACTAAAAAAATTCCTTTTATGGGCCCCAAGATTCCTGACATCACAAGGAAATGATTCATTTACAACTTGGGTAACAGATGAGTTTTTTAAGAAGTGATTTGGGGCTATTGTTAATAACAAGGTACATGAAAGCTTCTTTATAAAACTAAAATTGTATAATAAAGGAGGGTTTATTATAGTAAATGGTAAATGTATAATGTAAGTTTTTTCATGGAATCCCACACTTGGGACCTGGGCCTATTTTTTTCACTTTGAATAACAGATTCTACCCTAAATCATTTGAAATCTGTTCCCTGTAAATTTTAAATTGGATAACATTATTTTGTTTTAATAGAGTAGTGTAAATTTAAGCACAACCATTCTGTTTCAATTATAGAAGTGTCATTGGGATTTCATTACACAATTTGAAAGACTGACAGCAAAAACCACCTGCATGTTCCTGATCTGGTAAGGAAGGCCTGGCTCCTCTAGACCAGGGTTTCTGGACTTTGCCATTATTGCCATTTTGGATGGGATTGTGCTTGTGTGTGTGTCTGTGGTGGGGGGGAGTGAGGAGGGATGCTGACTTGTACATTTTATGACATTTAGCAGCATCTTATATCAAATCGCAATAGCATTTCACTCCTAGTATGACAATCAAAAATCTTTCCAGATCTTACCAAATGTCCCAGGGGAGAATTACTCCAGGTGGAGACCTACTGCTTAAAAACAAAAAACAAAAAACAAAAAAACTCTGAGAAACCCACCTAGCCACTTAAAAGCATAATCCTTCAGCCTCTCTTCCTTGGAAACCTGGTGGAATCAGTGCTGCAGCTGTCACCCATTCCCTACGAAAATCTCTGCCTTTGTCTGAAGTAGTAAAGCTGAGATACTGCATTCAAGAGCTCACTACCAAGCAGTGAGCCATCTCCTCTCTACAAACATCATGGACTCAAGTCAGGAGCCCTTTATCCCTTGCCCTCTTCCTCCACCCTCTAAGGTAGATGGAGGTAATAACCAGATGTGCTTTATTCAATCTATGGTTTCTGCTAATAGCCACATTAGAGAAATGAAGCTGCTCTTATTGGTTTAAAAACTGATCCCCATACATAGAGTGCAAACAGAGACTGAAGAAAGAGGCAAACCTCTCCAGACTGGTATGTGGCAGGTTTAATAAGCATGGGAAGTTACATATGAGGTTTGTCTTGGGTGGCTATGGGACAAATAGACTTCTGAACCTGCCCATCAGAATCTTAAAAGTTTATTTGGAGGCCTTTACTGGATTCAGTCACATGTACTTTCCAGATGGTCTCCATCATACATTGCTTTCTCAAGGCTGTGTCCTTGAAAACAGCTCCAGCTGTGGGAGAGGTGGTCAGAAGTTACATGGCAAGGGCAGAGGAGAGGGTGAGGAGCCTCTGATTGGTGGGTCCAGCTCATGAGTCAGCTGAAGTCACATCCTCTCATTGATGACCTCCAATAGCTCTTTGTTTCTTTTTTGAAGCTCAAAGATCAATCTTTACCTAAGCTTTTGTTAAGGACCTGTATGTGTTAATAAGCCAGGCCTGTTGACATTTTATATCTATTTAAAAGACCATGGTGATGTGTCCATCCATGGATTGTGATCACATGTAACCATAGGTCCACAGTTTCTGCTCTGGAGAAAATAATAAATAGGAACAGTGCAGAATCCCACCTTTAGATGAGCAGCAACCTTCAGAGGTGGCTGACAGAGGACAAGGTCAATAAGCAGGCTAATCCACTCTCATCCATCCTCTCTAAGAAAGAAGCAACCTCAGCTCAGGGTCTCTAGAATTTCTAACAGGTGAAGAAAGCCACATTCTGGCAGAAGGCATGAATAATGAACTTAATATCTAGATCTCACTTGACATTTAATTTGTCAAGGAAAACTTATCTAAATAAGTTTGTCCTATTCCTGTTGATCAGTGTTGTATCAGTTATTTTGTGTTGAATAAAAGAAACACCAGGAAACTTAACAACTTAAAAAGATAACCACTACTTCTGTCAGGTTCTCTAGGTCAAAGCAAGTCATAGACAAGCCCAGATTCACAGAACTGAGATGCAGATTCCATCTCTTGAATAGGAGGTGCTGTAAAATATGTTAGTCATTTGTTTTGTAATTTTTCTTAGATGTTCTGAATTTCATTAATTTTGCAGTTAAAATAATTAAATGAGGTATTTTTCAAAGTAAGAAAATATTCTTAATTTTGGCAGGAGCTATGAGATTTATAATATGGATTTGCACAACGTTTATAAATGATTCTATTTGAAGAGCAGGCATAGACAATTGTATTTTATAAAGCACCAAGCCCAGGAATAAGGTACTGCTTCTAGGAAAATTGACTGCAAGCCTTTTTCCTACTTATTTCTTTTTCTTCCTTTGTTCTTTCCAGTCAAATTCTTGATACATGAATGTCTTCAGGTGGTAGAACAGAAGTAATTTTTTAAAATAACATTGAATAAATATTTTACTATATCCTCTTACACAGTTTCCTGTAATATTAATCTATAGGTTTATTCACTTTTAGGGGAAATCATGATTCCATTAATGTGCCCAGGATCTTTTAAAGTGTGTTTTCGGTTCTTATTCAGATAACAGATGCTCTGAGGCTATTTAAACTACATAACTTTCTCTCTGCCATGCCAACAATTATAAGCACTTTGCTTATGGATTATTTCTGTAGCTTTTAATATATAAAAATTCTAAATTATATGATTTTATATTTGGTGTCTGTGTATTTGCAAACATACTCTTCACATGGAGATTTTGCTTATAAGCTTAAAAATGACCAAAATATTCATATAAAATTATAGATTTAGGAGCCCTATATAGTTTGCTATTCTATGATCATATATATATTACATATTTTTCTCTTAAAAAGATAAGATATATTACAAATATACTCTAAGACTGTAGATCTAAGAATAAAGGCTTATGCCACAAAGAAATAAAGCACAGTAGGAAAAAGGACATGAAGAAGGGATATAAGAAAGATTGAAGCCATTAAGTAAGAAAGGACAGTAGAAAAGCGGATGAGGAGGAGAATGATATAGAGTAGTTTAAAAAAATAACAAAAAAACAATGTATATGTTTTCTTTCCTCCTTTTCATAGTTTTATGTGCTTTTATTGTTTTCAGAGTAAGCCACACAGTAAAGGAAAACCCACATTCTATTGCTGAATACTCAAGCATGCTTTGAAAGTAGCCATGGTTTAAACTGTGTGGGACAGCAGAATAATTCGGTGGACTTGAGCTCAGTTCTAGTCCTACCCCGACATTTGCCATCTGAAATGAGCTGAGGAAGCCTCCCTGAAACTCATTTTCTTCAACAGGAAATTGAACATGATAATAGTTCCCTGTTAGTGTCAATGTAAATTTTGAATTTCTTTTTTTAAATGCAATCTTTTCTTGAGGTGAGTAGGGGCCAAGGTAATTTGGTCTGTTTTTTTTGTTTGTTTGTTTGTTTAATGGAGGTCCGGGACTGAACATAGGACCTCGTGCATGCTAGGTATGCACTCTACCACTGAACTCTACCCTACCCCTCAAATCTGAATTCTTGAAAAATTAAAATTTGTACAGAACAGTGTAATAGTCCAATAAAGGTTAGATATTTTACAAATATACACCAACATATTTTTGAGGAACCACTTTTTATTCTGTTTTTGGTATACAAGAAATTTTTATATTTGAAGTAAATAAAATATATGCAGATACTTGAGAAGTCAACCTCCCAACCTTTACTCAAACTTTAAGCAAATATGTCTAGATTGTTTAAAACTTCAGGGATGTCAAAAAATTTCAGTTGCATCTTGCTGATATTTGTTTTTTGACAAAATCAAGAGTTTAAAAAATGTTAGTGTACAGTTGATTCACCAATACTTAAATACTTAAAAAAAATGCTTTTTTCCTCTGGTTCATCTGGACTGGAACTCAAAGCTTTCACAATTCAGTTCTCACATTGATTCCTTTGGACACATTTCTCTGACTTCTTTAAGTACCTGGTGTCCTATCTCTGTGTCTAGACAACTTTTTCATAAGACACAAGATGTTGGAGTAGTGTGCGTGTGTGTGTGTGTGTGTGTATGTATGTGTGTGTAAAACTTTTTAGAAATTACCTAATAGATAATATCACTGCCTTAGAGAAAATGCTCCACTGAAGATCAATTGCAATTAGCAGAAAACCTAAGACTTTTTCATGGCCAAATTGAGCCCATATTATCCCTTCACATCCACCCCATAAAACTTGTCATTGTTTCCTTCAATCCCACTAAAATTTTCTCCTCTTTTTCTCTCTCTCTCTCTCCCCCTCTTCCTTCCTTCCTTTTCTTCTTCAATTCTTTAGAAACCTCAAGCCACTATCCTCTTTGGAAATTAAGCCTGACACTCTCTTCTCCCAATATCCTGTTGTGGCTGAGTGTCCATTTGTCACACCCCAGCTTGAACTGTAACTCCCTAAGAGAAGCCATTCAGAATGCTAGCTCTAAAGTAGCCATGAAAACTTCCTCACTCTATACCTCTCCCCCTTATTTCTTCTTTACTTTTTTTATTTTTTGCATTCTGAAATTACTTTACTTATTTTCTTTCATTTAGAGTGTCTCTCTCCCAGTTAGAATGTAAGTTCTTGGAATGCAAAAATTCCACAGCCCTTTAGTATAGAGAAAATGTGTGATGAATACATAGTATATATATTTGAATGACTAACCTTTTGAATCAATAGATGTATGAATATATAAATAAGGGCTGGAGAGGGGACAGGGAGACACACTCTGACTTACTCCATTCATAATTATTTCCTAAAGAATGGGTGAGTGATTTATCTCCTGGAACATGTCTAAGTCAGCATTACACTCCTATGTGTGTGTGGGAAGGAAGTTTATTATGACATCACTGAGTGGCTCACTCGAATCTCCTTTTATCCTGAAAATGTTTAGATATATCTGCTGTGGTACACACAGAAAAAGTGATAGAGAAAACTGCCCACCACTTAGTTTACTCCCTTCCAAGTCCATTATATTTTTCAATTTAAATATGAGAGATAATCAATACACTGGGTGCACTCCAGATGTTTTTAAGACAGTAAACTGTAAATGTGATATGACCTGAGATTGAAAAAAGAAAACTGTGTGCAGAGGGATCAGTGAATTTCAGTGCCATCACTGAGCAGAAGTAGCAAGAAGGATTTTGAAAGCAGGGAATGCAGCTTTTTCCTAGGGGCATTCTAAGCTTTGAGCAGTTTCTGCTTTTTTTCCCTTCCAAAAATATTAAATGATCTTACCAATGTTATTCATCTTTCTTACAGTAATTATATTTTACATATTTACCATGGCTGATTCTACTAGAACCTGAGCTAACCTACCACAAGGAAATCATTCTGAACAGAGACACAGTAAATTACCACAAGGTATGGGTTAAAGCAGTTTCTGAAAAAAGTATCTATTTTACTCAGGAAAGAACTTAGAGGGAAATTGGATTAATTCTTTTCAGGAAGCAGAAAATGTTTATTTAGTTACCTGCTTAGACATCAGGCATATAATGAAATTATAGATAGATACGCACGTATATGTATTTAAAGTCCTGCTCTTCTTTTCTTCAAAAATCCTAGACTTTCTATGAAGTCTTTTCTATTAGCTTCATTACATTCACCCTTTTATTCATTTATCTATAAATAAAGTTGTATTATAAAATTACCAAATGCCAGGCACTAATCTATAGTAGTGAATACACAGGTCCTTAGCCTCACAGAGTTTACACTGTATTGGAAATTATTAGCTGGCATTTAAGAGCACTCCTGATACTCCAGCAGTCTTAGTTCTTTGGTGGGCATTATGTTAATATCATTTCTCATTCAAAGGACAAGGAGATGAAGTCTCATACCATGCAAATCACTTCTTCAAGATCATCAAGCTAGTAAGCATCAAATATGAGATTTAATCCCATCCAGGTTGCCCATGCCCACGAGTCCAGCTGCCATGCTAACAGACTCACCTTTTTAACACATATTCTTCTAATACATATTATCTATGCTACTCACATGTTTCCATGATTTTTTTAGTAAATGTAATATTTTAATGGTGAAAATAGAAAACAACACAGAAATTTGGAAAATGGAGAAAATATTCATATTGACACCATGTTATAACTATTATTCTCTAAATATTCTCATGTTTCAATCTGTTAACTCTTGGAATCATAGTTCATGAGCAATTTCACCTCCTGTCTTTTCCTTTTTATTATAATGTTTCTATTATGTTACATGCAATTCACATACATTTTATTATAATGTTTCCACAATGCTACACAGAGTTCATAATCATTATTTTTAGAGGCCACTTAAATGTCTATTGAGTTGATATAGCATAATATAATTAATAATCTCATTGGTAGATATTTTACTTCACTGCAGGGAAGAATCACATAAAAAAGGTCTTTAGAATTTCAATTCAAGTTAAATTGAACATGTACAATTGTTTGACATCTTTATGGTAACTAGCCTTCCAGGTACTGATATGTCTCCAAAAATGCACTTCAACAAACATTTCGTGTAGCCTAACATTCACCACTCCCTGTGATAGGTCTTAAAGATGTCTCATTGGTGGGAAACAGTCTCTAAACTTAAGAAGCTTCTAAATCAGTCACAGGTGACAGAAATCCAAAACAGTATGAGCAAGAACATATCAAAATGCAGCAAGTCTAATAATGTGGTGTGATGAAAATGGATGTGATAGAAAGGGCTTTGGAAAAGGTGATATTTACACAGAAATCTGAAAGGGCGGTAGAAATTAGTGGCTTAGGATGAGCCTGCTTAGACTGCTATAACAAGATACCACATGTTGGGTGGCTTAAACAACAGGCACACTTATTTCTATACCATTCTGGAGGCTGGCAGTCTGATATCTAGTTGCCAACAGGTTGGTCTCTGGGAGACCTCTCTTTCTGCCTTGTAGATGATGATCTGCTCTCTGTGTCTTCATATGTCCCCTTTTTTGTATGTACATGGAGAGAGACCCAGTATCTTTTTCTCTTTTGATAAAGACAGAAGTCCTGTGGGATTAGGGTCCTACCCTAATGACTTAATTTAACTAATTACCTCATAAATGTCCTATGTATGGCCACAATTACATTGGGGGTTAGGACATCATATGGCATCATATGAATTTTAGAAAGACACAATTCAGTCCACAACAAATAAGCAGAAGTGTGGAGATGAGAAATGAGTTAAATCCTGAGGAAGGGAAGGGATAGATAGATAGGTAGGTAAAGTTCATCAATAATACATTTAGAAAATTGTTTTAAAAATTTATGATGGGGAGAGAAGAAACTAGTAAAATAACTGCATACTATCTTAGAGGAGATTAAATTGAAATTTCCAGCAAAATTAACAATCACAGTTTGAACAAGTCGCTTAAAACAAGAAAGGAAATCAATTATTTAACAGCATTTTTAGTTTATAGATTTGCTTCTAGTTAGGGTCAAGTATGAATAATTAACTTAGTTGATTACAAAATCATTCTGAATAACCTGCTCATATTTTTAAAGATAATATGAAAACTATAATCTTAAAATGTGAGAGAAGAGAATATATAGAGAGACAAAAGAAGATTGTTAACAAGAAATATGTACCTCCAACAGAAGTCTCTAAAGAAATTAACTAAACCTTTGTCAGGGCAGGAGACTGGAATAAGATTATAGACTCAGATTCCTCTTTTGACCAATATTTGGACAAACTTGATCAGATTGATAAAGATGGAAAGATGACATCTGCCTTAAACTTATTATCTAATAATGATGTACAAATGTTTTCAAAGGCTGTCTGTATTTCAATATATGAAATCTCTTTCTGTATTATGGGAGTTAGAGTTCAAAAAATCTTCCTTTGTGGACTCACAATATATGTTAATATGACAGCTAAACTTTTCACATATTTTTAGAAAACGAAAGTGATTTATTAAATACAATTTTAAAAATTTGATTTATAAAAGAGCTGGAGGTGGCAACCCACAATAAATTAATCTATTGTGAACTATGAAAATGTTAATCAGCTTGATGTAAACATCTGTGGTTCACAGAAATGGCCTGGAATTATTTATCAGTGTCATTTCTCCTTTCTGCCTCACCTAACTCCAGTTAATGACAGGAACTCGCATATCTTTGTCATTACATAGGGAATAGAATATGTGCCAAAACATACAGCTCAGGGTTTAAAAGTTAAATTGCATGAATATTTATGAATACACTGTCTAGTATACAAAAATTCTAAAATACCTGAATGATTGAGATTTAGCATTCAACTTGACAGAGTGAGAAAATGTTAGCTTTAAATTTAAAACAAAATAACTACCATTTCTTAAACTGTTAGACTGTACTAACAGCTTTACTGCCCCTATTTAATTTAACTGTTCAAAACATTTTATTTAAAAAATACTGAAGAATGCATGGAAATGCAAATTGATGGTAAGTTACAAAGCCAGAATTTGAAATCGAGTAGATCTGATTCAAGATGCCATGTTCATTTTTCTCATCTGCAAAATTGAAAATATATATACCATGTCCTCCTTAACTCACGTTATATTGAGGTTCAAATGTAAGAGTGAAAATATTGTAAATTGTGACATCTAAATAGTTGTATAATTATTTATTTAGCTATGGGTGATGGTTGCTAGTACAAGCTAATAACAACTTAAAACTCATATGTATGTGGATAGTTGAGTTAGAATGAAGTTCTTCAGTGAATTAACAGGAATTAGTGAAAACTAGTTTTGTGGTTGTTAAGTTCATCAAATCATTGAAGAAGAAATGTTTGAAAAGTCCTTTAAATCACATAAAGAAGGTAGATGTTTGATCCAATTCCAAATCAATATCCCTTCCTCCTTTAAAAATATATGTCTAATTCCCAGCTCACTTTACCAATATTTTCCCTAATCTTTCAAACCTCTATGGCATTCTTCTCTGGTGTTTCTATATGAAAAGCTTCCTGGATGTTTGTTTTATATTGTTCTAGTACTTATCAAAATATTCATTTTTAATTAACATTTCCTATCTCTGTTTCCTAAGGCTGTTATGTAACTGTATCTATGATACCAGAGAGATCACGGACTTTGCTTCTGTAAGTCACAAAACCCTTCAACTAATTATCCTGCAATTAGCAATGTACAATGAAGAAGTAAGTTCTTAATATTTGCTTGTGGTTGACAAGTATTATGACAATGCAATTTTCTGAAAAGATTACCAGCTCACTGGGAGTATTTAACAACCTGGGGCCTGACATAATGGACCATATTGCATTCATATCTAACATCATGAGGCCCACTATAATATAAATGATGAAACTAAGCAAATAGATAACTGATAGAGACTTTATGCATGGATTAATGTCTTTGAAAAATGTTTATTAGTGTATTTGTAACTCCAGTATGTCTGAAAAATGTAGGTAATAATCTACCTTCTGGAACAGCACTGAATATATATATATGTATATGTGTGTATATAAATATATATATGTATATGTGTATATATATGTATGTGTATATATATATGTGTGTATATGAATATATTTACTTAGTTTCACATCCACACATCCACAAGCAAACATACAAAATATCCATTATATATATTTGTAAACTTATATAGAGGACTTCCTTTTTTATGTGTGAACTATTCACGTGGTATCTTATTTTTAAAACACAATATGCATATAAGAAAGACTGCATTACACATATCCATATGTAGGAGCCAAAGCGATTGTTGATCTTTTTTTTAAATAGGACTGTTATTCCATGATCTCTTATTTCTAAATCCAGAACTCTCTTCCCTACTGTCCTGTGAAGGGGAAAGTGGAGTGTGTGTTGGAGAGCAGAATTAGATAAGAGGCCTTAGTAAATCAAAGAATGAAAACTCATCATGTTGTCCTTAGATATGTGACATACAATTTAACCACATTCATCAAAGGAAAAGCATTCAGGAAAAATTTTAAGTCCCCTAGTTCCATTTGTTAAAGGTGATATAAGTTGATCTTTTTTATTGCTTTATTTATTTTTTTTTTTTGAAAAATGAATTTTCCTCATGGAAGAAATTTGCCCTGACTTGGAAAACAGCTTGCCATCAAACGTGTTCACCAGATATTTACAAGCTTGATGCATTAAAGGGAAGGATGTTTGCATACAAATCTTTTCATATTTTCTTGGATGTAATGCCAGAAGGGTTTGATTTGTATGAGATTCTACTTGATGGAAAACAGGGCAGAGCTATCACATGGTTCCCAGTAGGCTTACACCCAACAGCATGAAAACTTGGAAGTCTGCCTGTATTACCTTATGTGATGACTGCAGAGCTCAATCACATTTAAGATTTAATATCATTGGCAAGATGCCTCCAGCAGCCACCGAATAATATGGAGTAAAAATGTCTTAATCTCCAAAAGATTGCTGCCTTGTGAAGTAAATTACTCTAGTTACATTAACAAGTTAACTAGGTACAAGGTGAGAATATAAAATCTTACAATTTAACTCTGGTTCATATATATTCAAAAGGTAGCAGGATAAAAGCAATGGATAGGCTAAGAAGAAGCAGGGAGAAATTTGTGATGTTTGGACACCAAAGAAGACTGAAATTTATGAGAAAGAAGTATCAGCCTAGTGTAAAAAGTCGGGTCTCCTTTGGCTCTAATAGTAAGTTTGTCATTTATAAGTAGTGTGATCTTGCACAAGTAACTTAAATTCTTTATTTCTGTTTTCTTGATTGTAAAATTAGATTAATAATGAAATCTAGCTCATGGAATTTTCAGGGAGGTTTAAAAGGATAAAATACATTAAATTATTAGAATATCTAGACTTTTATACTATAGTTTGATATTATTATCATTATCAAAGTCACTAAAGTTAGGAATTAAAAGTGATCATTTTCTTTACTTTTCTATGTGTAACTTCTATTGTTACCACAATTTCTTTATTTCTTAATGCCTACATTCAGTTCAAGCTCTAAAGAGAAAAGACTAAAATTTTTCTATTATTTTAAATGGTTAATAACATATTCTTTATAATGGAACAAAGTCTCTTATTCTTTACCCTAAAATGACCCACTAAAATGTAAACTGTGAGTTACAGAGAATTTGGTAAATCTAAAAACTCACCTTGCTTTTTATTTTAACAACATTAAATTAAGATGAATGCAAAGATTCTTTAATCCGGAAATAAAGATGAGAGATGCATCAGTACATATTTGGAGATTGAAGCCAAAAAATTAGTAATTTTGGACATTAGGAAATTTAAATCCTAGGACATTATTTAAGAACGTACAACTGCTAGACTGACACTAAAACACAAACACTGGTGTGGAGGCTACCAATTGTAAAGCTAGTATTCATAAACACTAAGGACTTCTCTCACAATACTTTGATATTTTTTTCCCTAAAGTGTGACCAAGGATAGAGTATTTATCGAGACTTAATTGTGATAAATATCAGGATTATGTGTTTTTCTGAAATCCATCAATGAAACATAATGAAATAATCTATAACTACTGATTTAATATTTCCCCTGTTATTTGATTGTGAATATGGGGGGTGGAGAATAAAATTTAATAAAATTTCAATCACATAGATGCAATAGCATTCAATCTCAACATCCCAAACGAGTTGTTCAAAGCAGATAGTCATATATCAAATCACTGATATGCTCATCCAGGACAATGACCTTAGCATTTGTCATCTTGTCACTCGTAAAAACCCTCAAGACCTCGAGGCAGAAATATCCATTTTCCTGCCCACAAAGTCTTGTCTCAGATAGGTTGATTTAAATTCTCATGTATTTAGAATCAATTGGAGACTTTTCAATAAAACTAAAATTATATAGCAGTTCTGAAAAGAATTTTGCTATCAGAGGAAACACAGCAGTAATGAGATAGAGAAAAAAAATAATAAAAAAACCCCTTGCATTTACTTGGCATTAGTTTTGGCTATTTAGATTCTGCTTTCAAAGGATGTCCGTGATAATTATTTTTCTTTGTTTTCCTTCGGATTGGCTCTTCATTTGACAATTACTGTGTAAGCTCTATGTTTTGAATATGTGCATGATTGACAACAGCAAAGAGGAAGAAATGGTCACTTAACTTGAAACTCCACAGGAAAACAGGACACTCATATAGAGATGATTTTAAGAGCTGAATATATGTTATTCTGTTTGAAAATCACTGTACTGAGAGAATTTTAATAATATTTTAATTAATGTGCGAAGAGAAGGAAGTCTGCATTTATGGTACTTGTACAATATTAGCTTTGATTTCACGTCTTTTATAAATATATTTTCTACAGTAACATATTTGGTTCATTGACAGTCATTTATATTACTATTAGATGATAATACATGAATGAAATTGTAGTTAAATGCATAAAATATTGCTACATGAGGCAAAAATTCTAAAACAAATGTATTAAAGCTGTCTCCCATTCTGTCTGACACTCCAGTTGATCTCTGATATTTAGGTTACCATGACAACATGAAATTTGTGTACTACTTAACATTTAAGAATTTATTTTTAATTTTTATCCTTATTTGTTTTTTTAATATATTAAACGATAATTTCTCATAAATTTCTGTTATATATCAAAATAATAAAACATTTGAGCATCTTAAAATGTTCTAATAAGTTATTATAAATATTATTTTAATAAGTTATATAATTACTGTTTATGAGTTACAACAAATTATATAATTAATAAAAATATATATGTATTTAGTTTTCTGACAAATTATTAAAATACTATAATAAAGGACACAAAAAATTATGGCAAATGTTTTTCCCTTATGGAATACTTCTTTATTCCTAATAATAAAGTTAATCCTAAGAATTTACAGCAGCCCTGATATTTAATAATTTAGTCCATACACACACATGCAGACACACATACACTCACACACTAACACACAAAAATCATATACTGGCCAATGTTAAAGGCTCCTTCTTAAGAAGACAGTGTCATATCTAACACTTGTTTTGTTGTTTTGGTGGTTGAAACTCTCCCAGTAGGGACTTTGCTTTATTTGTAACCCTCTTCCCAAAATGCCATCACAAGGAAATGATTGATTCAACTGTGGCTAAAGAGTTTATGAGTGATTTGTTCACAACTTATTTCTATTTTTCATTTTGTGAAGATCAATGGAAGTCAGCAGTTGTGATACTTAAAAATCTAAAATGCATTAAGTGCACCACCACATAGTAGGTCCAGAAACGTTCCCATGTGTGTTTATCAACTTTACTTATACAAAATCCTACAGCAAAACTCCAAAAAAGGGCTCCATCTTTTCATCTCCTGCTCCTGGGAAGGCGGTGGGGATACTCAGCCTGAGGGGCAAATCATATTAAAATAAAAGTTAAAGAAATGAAGAACAATCTTATACAAGGCCCAAAATAATATAGACCTTGTTTAGAACTATTACCTATTAAAGGACATGTGAAAAGCAAGAATAACTACAAATAAACAAACACACTTTGACCCCAACAGTCTGTCTTTCCTTCCCACTTCTCTGTTAAAAACCACAAATAAACTTAATAAGGATATCAGTGTTTTCAGATGGCACCTTAAACTCAGGGAATGACCAATATTCAGCCCAATTGGCTTAGTTTGCTGGAGATTGTCTTCAAAGAGAACATAAGAGAAAATACTTGGTGTTTCAGGGAACATTATTTCTTCCTGATGAAAAGGGAGAGTAGTAAGAAAGATCTCCTCTACACACTCCTTCCTTGCTGCTTTCAGATGTTGTTAACTGAGGATGTAATACTGAAACCCCAGCACCATCTGATGAATGGAGGAGTAGCCAGAATACTCAGCAGAATGCTTGAAAAGGATTCCATCATTCCATCACTGGAGCACGCTCTGTGAGATTCTCTTTTTCTAAAATCTCTATTAAAGGAAAGCATACAAGTGCCTACAGTAGAAGCCAAAATTTTTCAGATTTTCTACAACTTGAAGACAACACATCCTCACTGAATCAGATGCCCATTTGGAAATCAGATTCAGGATTACACATATTTGTTGATTTTCTCCATTCTCTTATTCCACTAGAAAGCAGTTTTGGTTAATTTGTGAAACAAGAAAGAATTTGAAGCCATAGGAAATATATAAATTATGATGGCTATAGAATCTGCTTGCCCTCATTTTGTCCATTTGTAATTTTATCTGGTACCCTTCTTTTCTCTATTTCACTTACTTTTACTGCTTCATTTTCATGTGCTTTATGCAATCAACTAACAATTCATATTACCATATTTGGTTGGGCAAGATAAGAAATGATTACCCATGCTAATCCAAATAGCATAACATTCAACTATCAATGAGTACACATGTATAGCATATAATTTTGTGCCTTATCTTTATTTTTGCAACTATGCTCTGTTTACCATGATATTAAAATTACTTTGATGCCTTCTACTGGTGCCAATTGAGGACAGAAAGTGGACAAAGATAGAACACATTCAGGAAAAAGTCAGAGCATACCACAAAAATGCAACAAATTAGAAAGCTAGAAGGTGAATAGTAACTACTTAATCCAGTTCCATTCATGAGAAAACTAAGATAAGAGACACAAAGCAGTATCAATTCCTTGTGGTGGTATAGTCAAGAAATGAATCCAGGTTCCTATTTACTGACATGGTCCTCTCTTATTTGCATTACATGGCATGCTTTCAAATGGAGCATCTTGGGTGTGACATGATTTTCCCTGTTGATAAGCCAAGGCAAGTTAGCCTTACCTATGTAAAATATTAAATGAAGGATGGATGCAGAAATGAGCGAACAAAAGAGTGAAACTAAAAGAACAATTTAATTTAATTCAAAACAGTACAGATAGATTTTCTTTTTAATCCTCTCTTCTCCCAATTCCCTGTTTGAACATTTCTTCTGGGCATTATCTTATTTAATTATAATTATTTGTTGATGCCTTCTTGCATCTGTATGTATATTTTTTAACTCTGGCCTTTCTATTCATGTAAAGGCCAGGCATTTTTTCTAGGATCTAGGAAGATTGTGTAAATAAACTGACATATTGCCCCTTCTCATGTATCTTTCACTCTAATGTGAGAAATAAATAATAACAAATAAATATATAACTTAACATTGGGTATTTTCCATGTGGCAGGCACTGTTTTAAGCCCCTTAGATAAAGTAACATTATCACTATCAAGGTAGTATTATTAGCCTCATTTTTAGGGTTATGGAAACCAGAGCACAGAGTGGTAAGGTAAAATTGCTCAAGGTCACATAACTACTAAAAAGTAAAACCCAGAAAATATGGCTCCAAAAAATCTGTACTCTTAACCACTATGCTGTGATAGTTCTCCATGTAAGAAGAGTTCTGAAAACAAATTAGAGTTTAACTTGTTAAGAGAAAATAGAATGAATGTTTGAAAGGTGAGAGAGTTTTTATTTAATGAAATAGAGGCATGCACCCCAATGTTCATAGCAGCAATATATACAACAGACAAGACAAGGAAGCAACCTAAATGTCCATTGATAGATGACTGGATAAAGAAGTTGTGGTATATTTATACAATTGAATGCCACTCAGTGATTAAAAAAAAAGAATAAAATAATACCATTTGCAGCAACATGGATGGATCTGGAGATTGTCATTCTAAGTGAAGTAAGCCAGAAAGAGAAAGAAATATACCATATGATATTACTCATATGAGGAATCTAAAAAAAAAAAAAAAAAAAAAGAAAAGAAAAGAAAAGAAAAAGGAAAAAGAGGGCACTAATGGACTCATCTACAAAACAGACACAGATTTTCAGACATAGTAAACAATCTTATGATTACTGGGGGAAATGATTTAGGAAGGGATAAATTTGGAAGTTTGAGATTTGCATATGGCAACAGTTACATATAAAAATAGATTAAAAACAGATTTCTTTTATATAGCACAAGGAACTATATTCAATATTTTGCAATAACCTTTAATGGAAAAGTATATGAAAGTGAATATAGGTATGTATATATGCATGACTGGGACACGATGCTGTACACCAGAAACTGATACATTGTAACTGACTATACTTCAATTAAAAAAATGAAATAAAATAAAAAAATAGGAGAGCCTCAATGAGAAGATAAGGGAGTTAGCCAAGTAACTAGATGAGAAATAACTTCAAAGCGGTCTACAAAGTTAAAGCCTTACTGTGGGATGTGCTTCCTGTGGTCAGGGCATAATCAGGAAAACACCTTGGATGATCTGCAGATGGCGGATGAGTCAACAGAGCGAAAATTGACCAGATCATGTCAGACTTTTTATTGCAGTATGTTTTTTATGAGTAATGAAAATATTTTGAGGAACTCGGAGCAACTAAGTAGCACATTCAGATGAAAAGGATTAGTTAGCCTGGGAAATAGCATATAGGCACTAAAAGTGAAAGAAGAAGAATCAATAAATATTTGAGCTTTAACAGAAGAGGTGGTGAATGGTGGTCAGTTTTTTTTTTTTTACATTTATATTACAATTTTCTGGACACTGAATATGAGGGGTGGAAATAGCCTAGAGTATTCTGACTTTAAGTTTTTTTACCTTAGCCCACAGGTAAATGACAGTGCCAGGTACTGTCGTCAGGAAGCCTAGGAGAGAAGCAGATTTGAGGGTAGGGTAAACATGCAATTTGTGAATCTGTAACTTTGAGACACCTGTTTTTCCTACATTGTTTTGTGTGGTAGCCTCTGGTACTTAGCAGAGACCTAATTTTACATTTTATTTAATCTACTGAAGTTAAACTTAAATTTAAAGCTGCTACTCAACTCACTGAAAAATTTTCCTTGTATTTGGATCAAATTAGGTTGTGACTCTACTTTCTGAACTGCAAATTTTATAAAATCCAAATACAGATCAAGTAATTGATGAAAATCTAGTATCTGAATTGGATATCTTTTAAGTGTAAAATACATGCTAGTTTTCAAAAATTTGAGTTGAGTACCCCATAAAATATATTGTCTTCCATTCATTGGAGATATTGGGATTGGAGATACACATTTTGAAAGCATCAGTAAAAACACGATGTTGAAGCTTTGGAACTTAATCATTTGATTCAAGAGTGTGGTTAGCAAGGAGTAACATCTTCCCATGGTTTGACAATGTGATCATGGTGAGCACCTGGCTTCTTCAGAGGAGGTCTGGTTTGCTTATCTGTGTTCAGGAGTTGGAGGATGGGTGGGGAAGGAAGGGAGAGGAAGTAGAGCTTTTATCCTCTTTGTTTTCATACAATCTTAGAAATATAGCTAGATGCTTAGATTTAGTCCTTTTCACCCACCATTCTTCAGTACATCTAGACCAATTTTGGCAAGATAAAACTAACCCTCAAATCATTTAGCTAATTTTCAAAAATTTTCCCAGAAAAGTAGTGATTAATTAAGATTAGGATTTAAATACATTTCAATGTATAATTCAGCAATGATTCCATTATCCTCAGGGTGAGCAGATGCCCAGGTTTTCACAAGCCTGCTCTAGTTAGAAGCTTCTTGTTTGATTTAATTATCAATAGTGTTCCTTTTCAACCTAAACTGTTTCCTGATTCAGATGATATATTATCTATTCACCCAAATTATTCTACTGTTTTTCTTTAGTCTGATGAATCAAGGTTTTTTTGTTAGTTTATTTCATCTGGTTTTCTGTTTTTGCCTTTATTTTGTTTTTTGGTTTTGTGCTTTACTTTGTTTAATTTCACATTTTTATTTTATATTACCTAATACCTTTCTTATTGTTTTCTGTTCATCTCCACCACATTACGTTATATCAGGTCAGCATCAATTCTTACTTGGATTATGCAATCAGACTCTTAACTAGTGTTCCTGCCACCTCATCTCATTACTCTAATCCTATCAACACTGCAGGACTGATTTTTCTAAACTACTATAAAGGAGGTAAATGTGAACGATTCAGAATTGCAGAAAATGAAGAGATTGACAAAAGAAAGACAGAACTGGAGGTGAGACCAGCCTCACAATGTGCTGACATTTAAATTTGACCTTGATAAAGAGACAGATATTTCCCCATGGGGGTGAAAAGTGAAAAGAAAAGGCAGAGACTCTGATAAGGAAGAAAAGAAGTTAAAACCAGGAGAAGGTTGTAGACCTTCCTGACATAGGACTGTTCAGTTTATGCTTTCCTGCTACAAAGCTCTTAAACATTTTTTTTAATCTATACTCAGAAAACATTTTTTGCAGAATAATGTTTATTTTTTACATAGATGCATACTAAATGCACTATAAAATGTGATAAATCAACAATGATATTCCAAACAAAGACACACTCAAAACTGAAAAGAGATTTCTAGTGACAAATTGTCTAGCTTGTACAATGTCACATGGGGCATCTTTGAGTCACTTGCTGTGTTTTGATGGACCCCAAGCAATTTACATTCCCCTACCTATGCCAATCAACACAAGTAAAATTGTAGCATTTTCTGCAACTCCTCTATCTGTTTTGCATATGCAATATTTCCAAGTATTTTAAAATCCTCTCTAATATAGCCTTTATCTTTTCCTAAGCATGATTTCTGTGTTGTAACAGTATTTAAGGGCTGCTTGTTTGTTTGCCAGAATAACTGGCACACTAAAAGACTGGAAACATAAACAAAGAATAATGTAACTTTCTAAGAATGATCCCTTTGCTGCTTTTATCTACCAACCACAAGTCATTTATTCTTTTTTTAGTGAGGCCAGCACACATTCAGTAGAATACATTTTATGGAAATAATTTTCTAATTAATAATTTGGTGTTTTAAATAATTACATTAATGACCAGAGATTCTTAGCATGTTAAAATGCTAAACGTAGCCACTTCTTCCAAAAATACACACCAGGTTCATGGCATCATTGAGGCCACTTTCATTAGGGCATGGGTGTAATGAGGTAGGCAGAGTAATTGGGAATTGGGAAATCAGAACAAGACTCTTAATTCTGCTAAGAAGATCCCCAGAATAGGGACTTTCTGTTATTTACTGCTGTGTTCTAGCATCTAGACCAAAGCCTGACTATAAAACTATTTATTAGCACTAAATAAGCACTGATGAATGAACTCAAGGATACCAAGCACAGCAGTTCTTCAGTTTTCTCATCTGATGTTAAAGGGTCATATCAAAGAATTCTGATGTTTCTGTTGCATCCTATATTCTATAGTTTAGCTAACAAAACAATGTTAAATGTTATTTTTGTTGCCTATCATTTTCCCTATATCATTCTTTCTTCCTTCCTTTCCTTTCCTTCCTTTTCTTCTCTTTATTTATTTCTCTTTTGTCCTCTCCATCTTTGTCTGTTTTCTTTTTTCTTTTTTCTCTTTTTTCTTTCTTATTAACACCTTAAAGATAGTAGCACTGAATCTTTTCAAGTTTAAATAGCATGAGTGATCTTTGCTTAGAAGTAGATGACAAGTAGTGGTCCAGAAAAAAGGAAACAAGGAACCCTTCTATGCCTTTCAGAGAATGCACAGAACATAGGAAACACTTCTTTTCACATAGAAAAGGAAAAGCTGTCAGCCCTGAGACAGGGAGGTGCTGAGATACAGGTAGAAATGATTGATTATTAACTCAATTTTTGGCCTATCTCTCCTCCCTGGAGAACAGGGGATGAGGCAGAAAGTTCCAAACTTCTGATAATGGCTTGGTCTTTCTGGTGACCAGCTCTGATGCTGAAGCTATCCAAAAGCCACCAAGAATTTACTCATTAGAACAAAAGATATTCTCATCATCCAGGAAGTTACAAGAGATTTAGAAGCTCTGTTTCAGAAATTGGCAGCAAAGACCAAATATATATCCTATGTTTCATATATATTCATACACTCAAGATAAGAAAATGTATTTAATAATTAAAATAATATGCCTTCAATGAGCATTTTATCTGTATTGTAATGTCAATAACCATAATCACTCATTTGGAAAGTACTATTTTAGTCCTTAGTTTTACAGACAGGGAAACTAACACATAAAGGCTTTAAGTTACTTGATTATATCTAGAATATGCCTGAGCCAGAATTCCAGTCCATGCAGTTTACTCTAGAGATTACTATTTTAAACATCTGTACATTTATGTAGTGATAGCTGCAATTGTTTGGATAAAATAATTATGAAATATTTTAAATAAGATTCTTTAGAAAAGTGGCTTTTCATGGTTCTACTGCACATCATCATACAGTGATGTCTGAGTTTACCATATTGAATGAAAAATAATAATATTGTTTTTTAAAATCATAAGTAGAAGGTTTGCCGGAAGTGTTAATAATTTCCTGGAAGTGCTATAACACTTGAGTAAAGAAGTTGTTTTGATCTATGTGCTATATTTATTACTTTACAAGAAAGAACAATTCTGAGAATATCAGAGAGTGAAAGTTTAATTTGAATATATCACAAAAACATACATGATTTTGTAGATTGAAACAAATCTATGTCTGGGGACTCATTAAAATAATTTGTTATCTTTTCCTCCTAATGAATTATATGAATAGCAATAATTACATATCCTATAGTACTACCATCAATGACAGTTCATTTTTTTCTATAAAGTAATTTAAGATAGAACAGCTGATCAAAATATTCATATTGATGAAAAATATTTTTAATGTTTTAATGTCCATATGCATAAAATAAAACCTTCATGTAGTGTCATGTAAAGAGTAAAACATATTGAAATCAGATGGGTTTTCCCACCCACAGGCTTAGTCTTCTACATTTCTAATGAAATCATCAAGACATAGAAAATAACTAAAATTTTCTATCAGCAAAATAGATTAAAATTTACTTACAGATTTGACATTTAAAAAATTACTCCCAGAAGAAAACAAGTAAAGCCAGCTTCAAAAATTTGCCAACCAAAAACTCTGTAAAGCAGAATTGAACACATAGGAATCAAAGAATGACCAAATTCATGACCTCCAATATCACACTAGATGAGAAAGATTATTATTCTTATTCAGATTTATTAAGAAAATTCTCAATTCTGTAGGAATCCCTGCTGGGTGCAGAAAAAAAATTCACCCATTCAGGACACAAATCTCATTGAAGTTCTTAGTCTAGCCCAGTCTTCCATGTGCTTATTTGGCTGTGCAAGGCACTATGGGACCATTTTCATGAGTTTTTGATAATGCAGGCCACTGGGCTATTAATCCCAGCTTGTGGACTTTGTTGTAGATAAATTCAATGACTTTGTCTTCAGAAAAAGAAATTTTTACTGCAGGATGAATTTACCCACCTTGGCTACATCAGTATCCAGCAACTTCCTTCCTGTTCATCAGTCATTAGCCTCATCTGAGGGCTGGACAAATCAAACACCCTCAGGATGGCAGAGAAGAAAGATGAGAAGAACTGGGACTTTGTTGATGCCACTGCATGTCAACAAATAAGGTTTCAAGATATCCTGTCTCTAAGTGTCTTGTATACAAATAATATACATACAGTTAAATGCAAATTGTCTTGGAGTCTTCTGTTATTTGAAATCTAACAATATGTACTGGTCTGTTGTGCTTGATTCTCTAGAAAATTTCCTGAAGGACTTTATTGCCTTATAATATTGTTTCTGGAATGTAGAAGGTTTGTATCTAACTCTTGAATTTTATAAACTATGGCCTAAAGCTTAAAATCTGTACCTTAATATATTCTAACTTTTATTTTTAAACAGCAAAATTTGCAGTACTGAGATATGCTCCTCTAATTTTTGTACCTTCTTTATTTATTAAATACTTTGTGAAAGGAGCAAAACAAGCTGAATTAGTGATTTTCATGTTACATGTTGCAACATCAAGTAAAATATTCACTTGCAGCTTAGACTAATCATGAAAAAATTCCAAGTTTCCTGGATAAAATATAATCCTTGCCATTCAGTGGTCAGAGATAAATTTATTATGGTTATTTATGTTGTTATATTTTATTTTATCTAAACAATCTTCCAATCCCCCAAATGTGAGGTTTTTTGCTTGTGTTTTTTCTGCAATCTGACACCTATAGGTGAGAGAGAAAAGCCCTACACTCATTTCTTTCTTTATGCACATTCTCTTAAAGCATTCTCAAATATATATCATGCCTCTAAAGAAAACCATAGTACACCCTCTGAAATTTTCCTGGTTCCCTTACCAGGCACATCTCCAGCATCATGTTGATAGGCCATTTCAGAGTGTCAGCATCAGTGATTTTATGCTTACACTGTAGGGAAAACTGAATATGTAGTTAGGTGATGCAACCAACCTATATCCTTTAGCTTGACCATGATAATTTCAGTTAGACTTCATCAAACTATATGCACTTGGTTTTGTTTGTATAAAGCTAAAGAATAACAAAGAAATACAACATTGAATCTCTTTGTAGGACAGATGTTTTATCAGGAAAATATATGTGCTTCTTCTTTTTTTTTTTTTTTTGCCTGTTACAGCAGAGCCTCTAAATACTCCACAAACAATATATAAAAAATGAAACCAATGCATTTGTCAATATCTGAAATGTTGTCATAAGGAGAAGCCAAGAACTTAGATATATTGGGAAAGTCTTTAAAAACATGAGGAAAACAGATTAAATGGAGATACACATCTTGAATAATCATTTATAATAAAAAAAAAAGAAGAAAAAGACTCTAGAGGGAATGTATAGAACTATTGTGTATTCATTTTAAAGGTTCTATTTGTTGGTACTTTACTTAAGACTCACTCCCTAGAATTCTAACTAGAGCACTCAGCTTTTCTTTTGTGAAATGGCATTCCCATTCCACTCTCTTCTTGAGTTTGATAGGAATGATTAATCTTAAGCTCCGTGAAGGACTCCCATTCTCCTAGCCACAGAATTCAGTTCTGAGATGACCAGAAAATCTAATCCAGGTCACGTGACATTGAGAACACTTAGCTAAGGCAGCAAGGAAAGAAGCATTGTCTAACTCCTTGAGAACAATAGAATATTGGACTGGTTGGAGTAGCATAGGGATTTTAGGAACTCCTATGTATATTTTACTCATTAGATAAGCTGTCTTAATGGTGAAAGTGACTCACAGAGGAGAAAAATGCCCAAAACATCACAGAATGCACAGAAATAAAGCAAAATTTCTGAGGATGTGTGAATGTGGAAATTAGCATTCAAAAGAATCCAGGTCTCTTTAAGGTTTTCTGCTGTGATCTAATCAGTTACCTTTTTATTTAAATGAGTTTATATACATTTATTTACAAACATTTCATATATTAAATATATTATGTATATAGTCATATTTAACTATAAGACTCTTAAATTTTTCAAAGACCAAGTTCAAAATTGAGACTATCAGTAAGCCTTAGCAGTAAGTGAAACAATACTGAATTCAGATTTCTAATCACTTAATAATGATGAAATAACATTGCAATATCATTTATTCTAAATACTGTACATAGTATAGTATATATATATTTTTATTTATTTTAAAATTTTGTTTATATATATAGATATAAGCAATCAAAAATTTCAAGAAGGCAATTTTGCTGAACTTTTAATATGTCTCAAACATTGTTCTAAATATTTTCCCATATTAAATCGTGTAATCTTTAAAACAGCACAATGAATTAGATTTCTTTATTATCTTGATATTATAGGAAAACATACCCAATATATTGGGCATCAGCATCCAGGAAATTAACATTTATTTGTTATATAAATAATAGTTTGATTGTGAAAAGGGATTGCAGGAGGTAAAGTATAAAACCAGTGTATCACAGGTTAAGATTTAAGTTTTACCCATTATGTTAGAATAGCTGTATTTTTGTTTTTCCTCTCACTATTGCAGACTTGTAGTACAAGAATTAAGTACATATTTCCCAATTCTACTTTCTACATGCTTTCAATATCCCCAGTTCCCCCAACAGAGATATTCTAATGCTTTGGGCATGAATAATTGAATATATGTGTCTACACACATATGTTGAATATTATGTATCCTTTTAAGTATAATGTATTTTTTTGCATATCTTCATTGTTTACATGCATAAATGGGATTGAGAAATGATAATACAATGACATTTTATTTTTCTTCTTGTTTTTACTCAACTTCATGTTTTAAGATTCATCAAAATGCTCTGAGGGCCTCTAGTTTATACATATCTGTTTTGCTACCTATTATGGCATCATATGTATTACACATATCCTATATTTGCATTGTTATTTTTAGTAATCACTAACAAGAATGGTTCCAATTATTTGCTTCCACATAGAATGCTGTAATAAATATCTTGAAAATATACACTAAAGGACATATCATGTACAGAATATGTACAGAGGTCTCTCTTTGCTTTGCTTATTAGTGAGATTTGTTTTCTTTGCATTTGGTCTCTATTGTTTTTTATTATGTTAATATAAACTTGTATAGTGTAGATGTGAAGTATTTTCCAGATACTAATTTTGCAAATACCTTCATTTCTCTATCATCTCAGCTTATTTTCCAGTTGTGCCTTTGATTGAACAACAATATTAAATTTGCCAATACTGAACCAGAATTTTTAAATTTTGGCCTTGTATATGTGCTTTCAAATGCTTTATTAAAATCCCTTACTGAACACAATGTTGCATATAGTTTCCTTGGTTTATTCTATTACCTTTATGATTTTACTATTCACATATAGGTCTTTATGTATCTTGATATGTAGAAATCAAAAGTTATAATCTTCTCTGTGATTCAGTTTTTCCATCACCTTCCCTTAAACAAGCAGCACTTTGCCCAATTTTTGTGATACTTTTATCACAGAATAGATTCATTCAAATGTGTTTTATTTCTATTTTAAAAATTTCCATTTTATTTCAAGAAGCTGATTTGTTGACTGTGATGTTTATACTACATTGTTTTATTTCTTTAAAATATGACATCTTCTCAGGTAGGAAAAGCCTTCCAGGTTCTTTTTTTTTTTTTAATGATTGAACTATTATTAAATAGATGCCCTTGTGTATGTATGTTGAGTATTTACTAAAAATAATTTGTCAGGAATTATAATTTAAACTTCACTGAAGTTATGATGAAATGGGTGACCTGGTCTTATTGTCAATCTTAAGAAAATATGGAATGAGCAAATACAATCTGCAATACATAAAATAGATGAGCAATAAGGATTTACTGTATAACATGGGGAATTATACCTAATATCTTGTAATAACATATACTGGAATAAAATCTGCAAATATACTGAATCACTATGCTGCATACCTGAAAGTAATACCAAGAAAACCCATATAAAACTTTCTAGCACATTTAACTTTTACAGAAAGTTATATATGATTTACAATCTTAAAATAGCTACCCTCTGTTCACTGCATTAATAGGATAATATTCTTTAAGTACTTTTCTGTATCTATTTAAATATAAACAAATATGAAGCACTTCCTGAAGTTGGTGTCCCAATAGGGTAGAATAGATTTGGACTACCCCATACAGCCTCATTCCTACAGATATTTTATTATTATTTGGCATGGCAGCCCCCTGTGAGCCCAAATTCAACAGCTGCTTTTTATTTGATATGAGTCAGAATGTAGAGTGGAAATTTTTACCCCAGGACACGTGTTAAAAATCATCAGCCATAATTGTTTAGTACCAAAACTGCTTGAGCCAATAACAACAACTGGGGCAAATGGGAAGAAGACCAAAAGACTTAAAAGGGAAAATTGTAAAATAGGACATCCATAGGGGGTTTTAAATAGCTCTGATATATTCCTGAGAATGTGGAAGGTCATGTATTGGGCAGTTTTTAAGCCCAGGAGGAACTGAGAAGGTCTTAATATCTCACTTCTGGCTGATATTGAAACTCCAAAGTGAGAGATGAAGCATAGCTGTAAACTGAAGGAGCATTAAAGATGTGTCTAACATGCACATAAAACCCCTCAGCAATATCCAGGAGACTTATTGGAACATAGCATTTAAGTAAAATGTGTGAAATTATTAGGTGACCGCTAAGCTAACAAAAGAGATAGTTCTGCTGACAAGTGATATAGAACAAAGACTTTATAGATTTGTTCAGGAAATGTACCAAAAAAAAAAGCAGTAAGAACAAAAATTTTTTTCCACAATTGCCAAATTATATTACTTTAAATGTTCAGTTTTCAGAAAAATAAGAACAAGTTTATGAGACATGCAAAGAATCACAAAACTGTGCTACACAATAGGGAAAAAAAGAGTAAAGAAACTGTCCCTGAGAAAACTTAGATGTGGGATACACTTTACAAAGACTTTATATCAACTTCTACAAATATCTCCCAAGAACTAAAGTAAATCATGTTTCATGAACTTAAGGAAAATATGAGAGTTATGCCTTGCCTAATATAAAAATGTTTCCATATACTTATAGATGACATGTGAGTGGATACAGAAATTACAAAGGATTTCACACACACTGAAACACAATTAGAAGTAACAAATGAGTTTAGCAAGATTGTTGGATATCAAATCAGTATAAAATATTATTTGAAATTCTATACAATAGCAGTGGACAAATTCCATACATTTATGATCTTGCATATAAAAGATTAAAATGTTTAAAATCTATTTATCAAAAGAACTACAAGACTTGTACTCTGAAAACTGTAAAACCTCTTTTAAAGAAATTAAGATAAACTTACATAAGTGGAAAGGGATATCATATTCATAAATTAGCAAACAATATATTTGAAGCATCAGTAGTTCCCAGACTGATTAAGATTCAGTGAATTCCCTATTGAAATTCTACCAAACTTTTTCACAGAAATTGATAAACTGACTGTAAAATTGATATGGAAATTCAAGGGCCCAGGATACCACGAAAATGGAAAAGATAAACAAAGGTAGAAGACTCACATTTCCCAATTTCAAAACTTTCTATAAATTACATTATTCAAGATGGTGTGGCACTCTCAGAAGAATAGAGATCAAGTTAACATAACCCACCTCTTGATAAACAATGTTGGAAGGATTACAATTCAAATGATATTAAAAGAAAAACATAGTTATTAACAACTTGTGAGCCGTGAAAGTATAGTACAGAATCAAATATAATGAACAAAATAAAGAACACTTAAAGGAGGATATTAATTCTGAAAATGATCTATTCCATAATTTGGAAAATGTTTGGGAAATTGTTTTGAATTCTCAGAAGAATGTTATTGATTAAGTGACATGGGGAACAATTTGAAAAGGTTTCCCTGAATTCACAGGACAAGATGAAATTAACAGAAAAATGATGCAATTATCTGTAGAAGCTGTAAGCTGGTGATTCTAAAATGCAGATTACAGGTGATTACTGATAGAACAGAACAAAAAGGGAAGAAGTGGTAGCCAAAATTATAGTGTGGATATGTTTTCTAGACAAATAAAAATGTTTAAAAATCATTGCATGTGTAATGAAATGCTCACTATGTTACATGTAATATAATTCTTAAGACACCTACATGTAAACAAAGAGGAGAGACGAAGGAACTTCATCCCATAAAATATATAACAGAAAAGTCAAAGATAAAGGTTAGCTTCATACTAAAAATAGCAAATAAACAAACTCATATTCCTCACATTTTCTTTTGAAAAACAAAATGATAGAAGAAAAAACAAACTCACAGCATCATCCATAGTTTAATTTTGAAAATAAAAGCTTATGATCAGACATTCCTTTTCAAGATAAAATCCACTTAAAGCAAACAGGATTCAAGAAGAATTTGAAGCTGTTTACTTTGCCTAAAAAAAAAATCATAAAGATCTATTTTAACCAATTGATAGAAAAATGAAAATTAATACTCATAAATAGAAAGATTGATTAAAATGTCTAACAATGAAAAAGGCTTAGTGATAATTCAGAGATGATATAAATAATTGTTAACTTTATTAGAACTGTAATAGCAAGTTATAATTAATTAGATAATATCTATAGCATATTGGGCTATTAAAACTAAAATTGATTGTGATTTTTATGTATTTATTTCTTACATGGTTGTAACAAACATATACACCCCCCCTTTTTTTTTGTTATCTATTCTTCTACTTTGTGGGAATTTCTATCAAAATGTGTCATTTACCATTCCTGAAATTAGGCACATTGAGGTTGTTTCAAACATGTTCTCAAATTGTCCCAAGATATATGAGTCTTTGGAATATGGACTGGTTTATTGACTCACTTCTAATGAATATAATGTGTCAGAAGTTACATTGTATAACTTCTGACTCTAAGAAAAAGGAAACGCATCTTCCTTCCACCTGGATCTCTTGTTCTGGAACTTTTGAGCTGACACATTAAAAGCCTGATTACCCTAAGCATCATACTGAGGTCAGGTGATGAGACCACATGGAGAAAGAGAGATATGCCGTAGAATTCCTGTCTATTCTGTCCCTAATCTGTCCAACTCCCTCTAACTTCAATCTGCAGACATATGAGTGAGAGAGACTTCAGATTACTTCAGACCCCTGCCTCTCAGATGCCCTGGCAGATGTCAAGTGAAGCAGGCAATGCTTCCCCATCATTCCCTGTCTGAATCACTGACCCACAGAACCAAAAAGCAAAATGAATTTTCACAACTAAAGTTTGGATAATTTGTCAAGAAGCAGTCACTGCAAAACACAGAGACCAACATTTCTGTTAGAATGTAACTTCCACAGATTGCAATTGGTTTAAGGATGATTATGTGGTTTAAGTTAAGCAAGACAGAATTGGGATTGCTTGATTAATTTGATTTATCTTGATTGATTCTTTTTTCTGTGTGGTAGAAGTAGACATATATGGATTTTCAAGGTGGAATTTGGAAAGGGGGTTCTCTCTACATGTGAGGTCCTGAAAAATAAATTCTTTGTTAAACTGGAACTCTATGAGCATCAGTCATAAAAATTAAGAGAGGGTGTCTCAGAAAGAAGTCAGAAACGAGATACAGAAAATGATACAAGTTGCTAGTGACATATTTGAAGCCTGGAATCCATTCTCACCTGAAATAAGCACTTTTCCTCTCGGTTGGCCTGCTCCCAATTGTCAGGAGTGTACTCTCTTTTAGTACCTTTTTACTTTACTAATAAACATCTTGCTTATATCACACTTTCTGTCTCTCATTAATTTTTTTTTCAGTTCACTAAGAACCATGGTAATTCTTATTTCCCTTATCACAGTATCTATCCTTCTCAATGTATGGACTGATAAGTAATCTTTTATGGCTTAAACTAGTTTGAATCAATGTCACTTTTAACCAAACGGTTAGTGAATAATGCAGCAGTAAAACATGTTTTATTGTCCTCTTACAAATCTGAATCTCACAGATTTCTTCCAAACAGTATTCAATTTCTATCAGTGTTGTTCCTCAGTAATTCTCCAAAGGGACATAATACCCTATGAGAGCAGCCCTAGATCAAAGAAAAAAAAAGTCAGTTTAATTTATTTGGTTATAATACAAATTTGGGAACACTTTTTTCTAAGGAAGTTGCTTTTTAAAAAATTTGGATCTGACACAATTGTGATTTATTACAAGTCAAAAAACCCCAGAAAATATCAAAAGTTTGAGCAATTGACAATGGATATTTGAAAATGGATAATTGAAAAGAGATATTTGACAGTATCTGATTTCCATACTCATAAAGGAAGACAAGAAGGGTTGCAGATGCACTTTCTCATCTATTGATATTATGCTATCAGATCCTAATAACATATCTGATGTTGTATATAGTTTCAGATGCATTAAAAAGCTATTTTTAAGATATTCAAAAATTAATTTTTGTAAGTTTATTAAAGGAATATACTCAAAATGCTTCCTTCTTTAAAATATTAAAAAACTATTTGAGAATTAATATTTTAAGAGACTAGTTTTATTCTCCATTTCAAACTTGGGGATTGTAAATAAATAGAAAGATGTATGAAACTCAGTTTTAGAAAAAAATATGGATAACCATATATTTTATTCTACAATATTCTTTTCTTTCTTGTTTTAAACCTGAAGCTGCCAGTCATGTTTTCCATAGGACATATATTCTTCTGATTTTATTCCTTTTAAAATCTAGCTTTTCCCTTAGGGAAAAATATTTATATTTTTAAAAAATCTGGAATTTCTCAACAGAGTCAAGGAACCATGCTGTATGAGTCAAGGGTACAAATGGTGTCTCTTTCCCTGTACTTATCCCACCCAATCAATCTGCATGAAACACTGATGCATGGCAAATTCCAGAATATAAAAAATATAGTGTCAAAAGGAATAAAGCATGACAACAAGAGTGATGCAAGATTCACTTTTCTGATTGTGTGCACATTCTCCATTTCCCCATTGTATTGTCATTAACTTCTCACACTATGTAACAGTGCAGAGTGGCCAGAAGTTGGTGAACTATCCTTTCCATCAGAAAGCATACATGCATAAACAAACAAACAAACAAACAAATAAGTACAACTGCAAAACACAAAACCCCAAAAAATAAGGAAAGAGAAGAGGAGTAGAGGGGAGATGAAGATCATAAGAGATAATGCTGTCAAAAACCCACTAGCATAAATATTAAACACACAGGAAAGAGAAGCAGGTGTGACCCAGAAAGAGAGCAATTGACTTAAGATACAGGAGAGATTAAGTCTTGGAAGGATAACACAGAAAGTAGATTTTCCTATCACACATTTGACAGGATTGTTTAATAAATGTTAATTTCTATTTTATTCTTACAACTGTATCCTACACAGCAAAGAGTGAGAGACCATGGTAACCCTCCTCAAAGTCAGAGAAGCATTGTGTCCTGGGAATTGTGGCTATTCTGGACTTAAAAGGACAATGGTTAGAGACTAATTTTAATATTCAAATTTTAGAATTACAGTATTCCAAAATGTGTAAAGGCAAAAAGGGTATAAATGAAAGACAGCTGTATGGCCGAAAATGATGATGTTCATAGAGTAATTTCCTAAGTTCTGGCTCTATTACTACACACTTCATTTGTTGCTGTGCATCATTTGTTGCTGTGCCCCATCTCTGGGCCTTGCCCAGAGCCTTCTGAGCTAAAGAGAGATAAGCTGTCAGATGTTGAAGTAGTTGATCAAGACAAAAGGCCAGATGAATGTAACAGTAAAGCCTTCTATCACTTGCTGAGGTGACACAGTTAGAGGTTAAACAGGAGAAAGTGCCAGTTCCCATGGTGGTTCACTTTCCCCAGGATATTGCCCAAGACAATGGTCAGGTGGATCAGTGAAAATATTTGTCTTAATTTCCAAGGAGCCCCCAAACCAAATGCTCCTGTCATGTTGGGCCTGAGGTCTGTGGGGAGCCATAGGGTAAGGGCAAGGATAGCATGGAGAAAAATATTTTCAAGGGCCCCTGATAAGGTTAACTTGGCAGAGGTGCCTGAGAACCTCCCCTGCAGTAAGACCCTGATGATGAAGCCTCCAAGAAGAGGGCCTGGGCCAGGAAATGAGGTAAGTGTAAAGGCATGCATGACTAGGGGCCTTGGGTTCTGAGACTGCAATTCATTGGCTGGGCTGAGCAGCTTTCCCTTGTGAGTTTCCTCAAGTAAATCCTTTGCAATTGCCTATAGTTGGACTTAAATTAGACATAGGTTTTTGGCTTGGAGCCTGACAACCTCAATTCTGTCTATGTGAATGATAGTAGTGACAGGACATTAGCCAACTAGTTTGGATGCTTTCAAAATGAGCAGAGACCCAAGATTATGTGCTGAATAGATCATGTCAGGGAGAGAGTGTGTGTGTAGGGGAGTGCATTGTCTAACATACCAGCCAGTGAAAGTCCCCAAGGGTCAAATATAAAAATGCCAGTGAGGAGGAAACATCTCCCTATTGAGTAACTGGGCTGAATAGAATAAATATTTCTCACCACATAAGGAAGAGGTGTTAATATACAAGTGATTTGATTTAAGGAAATTACAGCAACATAATATTTCTTAACCTGAAAGATATTCAACAAAAATATACCCATTATACAACTATAAAAATATAACAGTGAGTATTGTATTCAGCAGAATGTTACAACTTCATGTTCACCACAAACACAGGACTTTTCTGATTATTATTATTATTATTTAACAACATGTCAAGTGATAGATTTTACAAAGGGGACCTAATTTATGTTATCGCAGAAAAGACATAATGTCTCAAGGATACGTAGGAGATATTCTGAAAAGTGTATCCCAGGTGACAAATATGTGGACTACAAGATACCAAGTATCCTGGGCTGCTGGACGGTCTAGATGAGGCCTCTCTGGGCCAAGCCTGATGGCAGGAGATAAAAGTGGAGAGGCAATCAGATATTCTTTTTTGATATAAAATTTAAAACTCTCAGAGAAATGATCACTCATGACATTTTCTTTTATTGTACCATATGTGTCCCCCCTTATAACTATTAACCTAAGGTATGAAATATTTTTTAGTGATATGTACTAATGATTTCCTAGAAAGGCATTATAATATTTTAGTGATATGTACTAATGATTTCCTAGAAAGGCAATATAATATAAACTCTAGAAACCCACAAGATTACTTTTTTAAGATTTATAGTAATGACTTTTTACTGTATGATTTTTCGTGATTTGAAAAATGTGCATAAATTTCCCAAATTGTGAAAATAGTTTGATTTCCAGTTATTCTTTGCCTTTCTATTTTTCTCTGAATGTTAAGCTATCATCTGAACAATGAAGCTGTCTGATCCCTCACAGCCAAAATGAAAGAGACCCTTAGAAATGTAGTCCTTCCCTGAGAAAGCAAGAATATGCAGCTTCACTTATAAGGGAACCCAGAACATCTTAAATTTACCAACCTCACAAAGAATACAGGGATGTGATATTGGAATGAATGGCTAGAAGTAATTATAAAACATTCATCCTTACAACCTTAACAGGTTTACTCCCATTTAGAAATTTCCAATGCATGAGAAATCAGATATGTCAATGTACGAACTTTTAATTCCTTATCATTAAGGGAATATGCTTCATGTTTCATTGTAATTTACTAAGTTCTTTCTGAAACTGCATTTCATGTTCTTCTTACACCTATCTGTGGGATAAAGTGAGCAAATGTTTTAATTCCAATTTTGTACGTATGGAAATCAAAGCTGAGAGAGATAGGAAATAATTTTCTCCAATTTCTTGAAACCAGTCAGTGACCAAATTGGGTTTCAAATCTAAGTCTTTCTTTTTCAAACACTTAATGGCCTAAATAAATAATTGGATCTGAAGTGCTGTAAAGTTAACCCAAGCAACAATAGATTTTCTCTAAGAAGCTTAATTTTCATGGGAAAATTATTGTGCACATGTGGGTAGATAATGTCATCCAATGTAGCTCAAAGCAGCAGAAAGGATAGGTCAAAAGAAAAAACATTTAGAGATGATAAATAATCATCATTCAAGAATACTGTAAATATTTTCTTAGCTATATAAGCAAACATAAAATTGGAGAGTTGAAATTACTTAAGACTAGAAGTAGAAGAAGAATCAGATGGCTTTTTTCAGGTTCTCAACATCAATTATAACTTTTTCTTTGTGATTAGTTAAAAGGATATTATTTCTTCCCATCCAACTTCTGCAAGGAGAGTTAGGCAGTCTTTGCCTGTGACTCATAGTAGCTGGTAAAGAAGAGGTGCTCAACAAACATTTCTCAAAAAAATAGTCTTAGAGAATGTTTTTAGTGCTCTTCATTTTTGAAGTTCTTGTTTATTCTTATCTCCAAAACAGACAGACAGCATAAAAATAAAAAAAAAAGGGTCATTGTTTTGGAATATGATGTATGTTTTAGCTGTTGTGTGTGCAATTAACAGAACAACGCCCCCATTCTCTCTTGACCCAAGAATCACAGCTGAGCCCAACATGTGGCATCACCGAGTGACACACACACACAAATCTTCATAAAATATAGTAATGCATTTCTCACATAAATTATATTTATTGGCTATTCATCAAGTCACAGGTTGTTTCCCTAAGTTTTCACGATTCAGGACTTGGGACAGTTTGGTTTGGGCAGCTGTTCATCATTATTGCCCTAATTGTCAGTCATTAAATTTGCCCTGTTTTTTTTAATAACCTATGTGTTCATGCACACTTGGTGTAACAATGATTAAGCCTACACTTAATCAATTATCACTTTTTTATTGTAAAATATTTCTAAATAATTTTGAAAAAAAATTCACTTAACTCTTGCAACATCTCTTAATGAGGGAATCAGATCACCAGTATTGTCTTTTTTGGTTTTTTGTTTGTTTTTGATTTGCCAATGACCAGCACTGAGAGGTTGCTGGCTTTATTTTATTTTTTTTAAATTAAGGTATAGTTGATTTACAATATTGTGTTAATTTCAGTTGTAAAGCATAGTGATTTAGTATATATATATATATATATATATAATTTTTCAGACTCCTTCCCATTATTGGTTATTACAAGAGATTGAATAGTGTTCCCTGTGCTATACCTTGTGTGTCTGTTGATCCCAGACTCCTAATTTATCCCTCTGCTGCCTTTTCCCCTTTTGTAACCATAGTTTGTTTTCTATGTCTCTAAGTCTGGTTCAGTTTTGTAAATATGTTCATTTGTATCATTTTTAGATTCAGCATATAATATGATATTTGATTTTCTCTGACTTCAGATAATATGATCATCTCTAGGTCCAAAAGTAATTAATAAAAACCATTATTATTTTCTAATCAATTCTCTCATTTGTTGGACTCAACACTTGTAGATTTTAACTTTAAATTTTTAACTCTTCCCAAGGAACCCTACAAGTTCATAGTACATAATATTCTGTATCTTAGTTATAGTGAAATTTAGATTCACAATTTCTCTTGCTAGTATGAAGAAAAATGTTTTCAAACTATAATAAATTCACATGACCATCTCATGTAAGAATATCACTGATTTTTCTGGTTCTTAATTCCTTGTCAATGCATAAAACTCAAGAGGTGTCCTATGAATAATATTTCCTAAGGAAATAAAAAACATTTTTTTTTAAATTTTAAAATATTGAGTGAGAGAGAAACCTTCTGTCAGAAGTGAAAAGTTATGCTATGTAGATATTTTCCCATGACATATCAAAATTTAGTGACTTAAATTTCACATCTACCTGTTATTTTTTGCAAGGTTTTGATTCAGTTTGGAGGTCTTGCTATTCTGAATTGAGTTGGACTGACATTGCTAAAGGTTCTCTCTCCTGTGTAATAAGCTTATGGGTTAGTAATGAACTGATCAGACTTGGCTGGCTTTAGCTGGGGTGACAACCCTGCTTGATGCGGTCACTTAGCTGCCAGGAAGCTAGTCTCAGCTCATTCTCAGGTTGATGGTGAGGATTAAAGAGAGAGTAGGTCATGTCATGAACAGGACAAACAAAAGTGCACTCTTCTATCTTCAATGAATTTTCAGCTTATATCACACTTGTTAACATTGTTTTGACCAGAGCTTGAAATGTAGAAAAGTCCATTGTCAAAGGGAAGAGCAGAAAATTACAAAGAAAATGACAGGATTTAGAAAAGAATTAATGAGACTATGAATGAAATTAGCCTACCACAAAAGGTGATTCACTTGTTAATAACAATGTTGAAGACATATCTTCTAAGACAGGGACTGATTCTCCATTGAATGGTGAAGACAGTAATAATAATAATAATAGTAATAATAATAATAATAATAATAATAATAATAATAATAATAACAACAACAACAATAATAATGGAACAGATATAACAAAGCAGAAACAGACTCAGATACAGAGAACGGACTGTTGGTTGTCAGGAGAGAGGGGTGTGGGGCGGGACAAAGCTAATATAAAGGATTATGGAATACAAGTTACTATGCATAAAACAAGATACAAAAAGACCTAATGGATAGCAAAAGGAAAAGAGTCACTATTTTATAATAGCTTTGTATGCTGTATAATCTATGAAAATATATAATTTCCATGCTGTACAACTGAACTAATATATTGTAAGTCAAAAATACTTCAGTTAAAAATAAAAGAACTTAGTGAATGTAATGAGGGTCATTTGGTTTTTTACCATAAAGTAATTACCATACAATAATTACTAGCTTCCTGATCGCATTAATAATGGCTACAAATTTCAGTTAGAGGCAACCTAGGAACCTCTAAGAAGTCAAAGAAAACACATATTTTGCATGATTGACAAGTCTTTCCTTCCAAAATACACTCATACTTCAATTTTTAAAAAAAAAAACTCTTTATTGAGAGCCTGGAAATACAATTATGTTCAATTCAGAGTCATTGCAATTGAGTTGGCAATTGAAATATAAAGAAATCCATGTGCCAATAGAGCTAAATATATGAATTCTATGGAATGCTACGTAATCAGAAATTAAACTTTGCCACATATATGCCTTACTTTAAAAGTCTTTATTGAAATATAAAAATGATAAGACAAGTGCATAAAACTTAACTTTACAGCTTGATGAGTCTTCACAAATTGAAAGCACTGACATAACCATCTCTGGGATGCTTTTGAATGTTTTCTCTCTGTTGTCTCCTTCTTTCCCCTTATTATTGGCAAATATTTAGAATAGCAAGTGCATGTAGTGCAAAATGTGTGGCTCACACTATACCAGATGGCTGACAGTGTTTTTTTTCCAGATGCATTTTTCTTGGGAGACATTAAAATGTAGTATACTTGTTATCAGTGCATTGCCTCTCTGCTGCAAACCACCCTTAAATGACTGCTCTGAAATAATATATCTGGACCCTGTAGATGTTTCTCCTGTGGCAGATGGCATGCTTTGTTAGTAGAGAGTACCAGAGAGACAATAAAGTAAGAAAGGGGTTTCTCTTCCAAGTCTGCTCTGTTTTCCTAGGCAGGCTCCTGCACCATGTCAACTTCCAAGCTCAGCAGAGGGCATAGCTCCTCCAGTCCCTTGACTCTAGAAGTACCTGACTTATAAGCAGCTCAGGATATTCCTTGGGGGTAGATTTCTCCAGCAACTCCACAGTGGCTTCTTAGTGGGGATTTTCCAGCAGGGTACCTCCTATTAAAAATTTCTTCCTGTACTCCCTGGGAGGCTTGTGGCCTCAGTGAACTTCTCCACTCTCTCATGAGCCATAGATATACCCACCATCTAAAAAGAGGTCTGGGTGTTCTCCACACTTCAGGAAATGAGTCTTTCCCTGTAGTTCATGAACTCATCTCTAGGAGATCTGGTTGTTGTTCTTTTATCTGTTATTCCTAGATTTTTTATAGGACCCTTTACACTTTAGTAGATGATTCCCTGTTATAGTTAATACTTTTAATTAAAATGTCCACATTCAAGGTACCACATGGTTCCTGCCTCTGGATTAGTGCTTGACTGATGTGGTTGCTTCCTTCAGGGTCCCAGAGCTCTTCTGATTCAAGACATGATTCACAGTAGTAAAGTTGTGTGCACTTTGCATAGTAATATTTGTCAGTTTAATCTATGAACTTTAAAATATCTGTCAATGAATATTAAGCTCAACTAAGTAGAATATTAAAATCAACCTAAGATTTTGGAAACATAATTACTGAAATTACATTGAAAGAAAGAAGCAAATGTTATTGAAAAGCAAATCAAAAGGGAGTGGGAAGGAATAAATTGGGAGTTTGAGATTTGTTGAAACTACTATGTATAAGATAGATAAACAACAAGCTTATACTGTTTAGCACAGGAAACTATGTTCAATATTTTTCAGTGACCTATAATAAAAATAATATGAAAAGGGATATATGTATTTATATGCCTGATTGAAATATTATGCTGTACACCAGAAATTGATACATTGTAAACTGACTATACTTACATTAAAGAAATCATCAGAAATGTATATTATTTGAGTACAAATACCGAGACATATTTTGTTTTATCATTTGGATATATAATAGCATCAGAATATAATTTTAAATTGTATTTATTTGTTATTTATGTATGTTCATACAGTTAATTAGTTGATTCATTGATTTGTACACTATATTTCACTGGGTGATCCAAATTCTAGCCAGGAAAAGCATACTTTACACTGTATAACTGACCTTGTTACCTCCCTTCTCTGATTTCTCTTAACCCCTTTTGCAGATCATTCACTTCTCTAAATTATACATAATTTTTTTAGGCACGTTGATATCTTTATTCTGGTTCCACCTGGTCTCAAACACCTGGGAGACACCCCATTTCCTAAAGATGATCATGTATTTTCTCTGACAGAGTTTAATGCTTCCCTTCATCTTTGGCCTTTAGCAGTATGAATTTAATTCTATGTTGTTTTTTAATTCATTATTTGTTGAAAATTCTTGACCATTCATTTTGCAATATTTTTTTCCTCATTCTTTTACTTTCTTTTTCCTTCTGGAACTTCAATTAAATATATTTCAGACTGATTGGCCTACATCTCTTGGATACTCTGTTCTTTTAAATTTAAATTATTAAAATTTTCCAAGAATTTCCTCTTTTTTTTCATTTGAGTAATGTCTGTTGACCTATATTCAAGTCTACCAAGGCTCTCCTTGAATGTGTCAGGCCTACTGATGAGCCTGTCAAAGGCGTTCTTCATCTCCTTCGCTGGGCATGTGTTTAAATTTACTCCTAGCCTGCTCTTTGACATTTTCTTATTGTTTCCATTTCTCTGCTGAAATGACCCATCTATTCATGAATAGCTTCAAGTCTTTTCACTGGAACTTCTGATGTATTAATCATAGTGATTTTATATCCCCTGTCTGATTTTCACTTCTATTATTTGTTTTATCTTTCAACAGTGGATTTTTTTCTTTCAATTTCATAGGTCTCATAACATTTATTTGAAATCTACATATTCCATGTAGGGGGTCAGAAGCCTAAGTAAATAATGTTTAAGGCTGGAAATAGGCACGCCTCTTTTCCTGCTAGGCTTTCTTGGGGAGCTGGGCTCTTTTTCTGTTTTGCTGGTTGTTTCAATTACCTCAGGTTCCTTCAGTGTCACCTTGTGGTTAGAATGGGAGCTAGACTGACAGACAATCTGAGTTTTATTCTGGAATGTGCTTGGTCCACCTTCATTTGTAGATGTTTCCTGTGACCCTGCACCTTGGTTCTTGTGTGCTCTTACCCCTCTGCTGGGGGTTCGTCTGCTGTTGCTTGTTTCTTTGTCCTGGTTACTCCAGATGGTGAGGAACAAAGAGGCTTTCCACATTTTCCTCATTTAGTATCAGTCATAGGTAGCTCACATGTCTCTGAGTCTTTGGAGCCAAGTTTCCTTGGTGATCCTGCTCAGCATTCCATGGTAAAAAAATCTTTAATTTTCTGAAACAAGGAGAATGTCTTCCTGTCTCCATTAATCAAACTCTGAGTTTTCACCTGCTGAAAGTGACAGGATTTACTGCCCTTTATTTTCAGCATCTTAAGACATTATTCCACTAGGGAAAGCATCCAGGTAAGAATTGTTTTCTCCCTCAGCAGTGCCATTCCAGGGCAACAGGAACACACCAGCTGAGGGATGTTTTCTCCACTCTTTCCTGCCCCCAGGCTTTTTCACAAGCAAACAGTGAGGTCCATGGAGAAGGGGCTGCAACCATCTTTGCTCGCAGGACTCCACACTCTCCCAACTGGGAGTGCTCAGCTTTGAGCAGTTCATTAAGGAGTTATTTGATACTTTTGTATCTGTTTGCATGGCCACCTTGTCTCCTTCTGTTACCCTAAAATGGGGAAAGAAAAGGCCCCAGTTCTTGACTTACCCGAAAGGTAAGAATTCACATGGGAGATGAATGCATTGTGCAGTGAAATATTTTATTAGGAAAGGTGAAGTACCTCTCCAAGAACAGGAGGCAGGCTGATCCAAGTGCAGACAGCAATGGTCTTTGCTCCCTTCTCTTGTACCCTCACTTAGAGGTGGTCTTTTGATTGATTGATGGCTCTTGCCCCTGGAGTGCTCAGTCATGTTTGTCCCCTTTTGTGAATGCCCTTATCCATGATGAACACAGAAAAACCCACAGAGGGGCCTGAAACTCAATACTAATTATATTACAATGAACACTGGTCTTGTCCGGTTAGGTTCTTGTCACTACCATGCAGTTCCAGCCTTTTAGCTCTAACTGGTTTCTTGCTGGCACTCACTTAAAAGAAGTAAAGTCCCTTTATGCTGGAAGCAGGCATGCCACCATCTTCCGGACCATCCTCCCTCTCCTCCACCTGTCTGCCTCGTGCCCCTGCTTATCTAACTACCTAACACTTCCAGTGCTCTGGGAGAGGTGAGGGATTGCCAGTGTCTTGTCTGTCTGGAGGTTCATGCCAGCATTCCTCAAATTTTACCCTGATGATATCCCTTCAAAGTCAGCACTCTGATGGGTTCAGCAGCAGTGTGATTTTGCAGATTTCCCAGCTTCTTCTTATGGTCTGATAAGTATGACACTCTTTCCATGTGTCTATCCTTAGATGGAACCAGGTCTCGGTAATACATGTGATTAAATCACTAATTATTCATGGTTACCAAGATTTCAGGTACTTTTGGTTATTATGTTATTAATATTTCATGATGAAATCAAAATAAAGATGTGTTCTCCTTTGAA